>NC_134667.1:5000-346575 GCF_030463565.1 Pelecanus crispus | reverse complement strand
GTGGCACGGGAAGGTGAGGAGCAATGAAATCTTTCCGTGCTCTCTATCATCTGTGCTTTGGGACAAATCGCTGGACGTTCGCAGTGTCGAGTAGGGCTCTGCTGATGGTGGCAGTGAGACAGTGTTGGCAGTGTAAGGAAATAAGCAAGCGCAGAGCGCCACTGTGTGTTTGGCTGTGAAACAACACACAGCGAAAGCTGATGAACAGCAAGAGCTTTGAGTGCTGGCTGTTTGCTGTGGGAAAAACGCTGGACGTTTGGAGTGTGGGAGCAGGGCTCTGCCGATTGCAAGCAGTGGCGTTCCGCGCTTGCTTAGCTCCGTAAACTGCCAACACCCATGTCACTCTCACGATCGGCAGAGCCCTGCTCTGACACTGCAAGCACCCAGCGATTTCTCCCACCGCAAAGGTGCCAGCACGGGAAGCTCTCGCTCCTCCTTAACATTCCTACCCAGCGCCTTCACAGCGAAACGCACAACGGAGATGTGCACTTCCCTTGCCTCCCAGCACTCCCAACACCCATTCTCAAGCTCAGGCTCACGCTCGGCGCAGACCAACTGCCAAAGTGCAAAAGTGCAGTGACTAGTACCAGAGAGTAAGGGAATGAGTATTGGGAGTGCTGGGAGGCAAGGCCAGGGCAGATGGCCAGGGTGTGTTTGGCTGTGAAAGCGGTGTCAAGGGAAGGTGAGGACCAGCCACAGCTCTAAGCCCTCAGAAGTAGCGTGCGTCAGAAATCGCTTGGGTGTTGGCACTTTGGGAGGTGGTCTGTGCCGGGAGTGAGAATGAGATTGAACCTGAGAATGTGTGTTGGGAGTGCTGGGAGGCAAAGCCAGGGTAGATGGGCAGAGTGTGTTTGGCTGTGAAAGCGGTGTCAAGGGAAGGTGAGGACCAGCAACAGCTCTAAGCCCTTAGGCTTATCGTGTGGGAGAAATGGCTTGGGTATTTTCACTTTGGGAGGTGGTCTGTGCCGGGAGTGAGAGTGAGATTGAACCTGAGAATGTGTGTTGGGAGTGCTGGGAGGCAAAGCCAGGGTAGATGGGCAGAGTGTGTTTGGCTGTGAAAGCGGTGTCAAGGGAAGGTGAGGACCAGCAACAGCTCTAAGCCCTTAGATGTAGCCTTCGGCAGAAAACGCTTGGGTGTTGGCATTTTGGGAGGTGGTTTGTGCCGGTAGTGAGAGTGTGTTGGGAATGCTGGGAGGCAAGGCAAAGGCAGATGGCCAGAGTGTGTTTGGCTGTGAAAGCGGTGTCAAGGGAAGGTGAGGACCAGCAACAGCTCTAAGCCCTTAGGCCTATCGTAGGGGACAAATGGCTTGGACGTTTGCACTTTGGGAGGTGGTGTGTGCCGGGAGTGAGAGTGATAGTGAGCCTGAGAATGTGTGTTGGGAGTGCTGGGAGGGAAAGCCAGGGTAGATGGGCAGAGTGTGTTTGGCTGTGAAAGCGGTGTCAAGGGAAGGTGAGGACCAGCAACAGCTCTAAGCCCTTAGGCCTATCGTAGGGGAGAAATGGCTTGGACGTTTGCACTTTGGGAGGTGGTCTGTGCCGGGAGTGAGAGTGAGATTGAACCTGAGAATGTGTGTTGGGAGTGCTGGGAGGCAAGTTAAAGGCAGATGGGCAGAGTGTGTTTGGCTGTGAAAGCGGTGTCAAGGGAAGGTGAGGACCAGCAACAGCTCTAAGCCCTTAGATGTAGCGTGTGTCAGAAATCGCTTGGGTGTTGGCATTTTGGGAGGTGGTCTGTGCCGCGAGTGAGAATGAGATTCAACCTGAGAATGTGTGTTGGGAGTGCTGGGAGGCAAAGGCAGGGTAGATGGCCAGAGTGTGTTTGGCTGTGAAAGCGGTGTCAAGGGAAGGTGAGGACCAGCAACAGCTCGAAGCCCTTAGGCCTATCGTAGGGAGAAATGGCTTGGACGTTTGCACTGTGGTTGCTGCTCTGTGCCGGGAGTGAGAGTGGGATTCAACCTGAGAATGTGTGTTGGGAGTGCTGGGAGGCAAGGCAAAGGAGGATGGCCCGAGTGCGTTTGGCTGTGAAAGCGGTGTCAAGGGAAGGTGAGGACCAGCAACAGCTCTAAGCCCTTAGGCCTATCGTATGGGAGAAATGGCTTGGAGGTTTGCACTTTGGGAGCTGGTCTGTGCTGAGATTGAGAGTGAGCCTGAGAATGTGTTTTTTCTTGGAATGCTGGGAGGCAAGTCCAGGTCAGATGGCCAGAGTGTGTTTGGCTGTGAAAGCAGTGGCACGGGAAGGTGAGGAGCAATGAAATCTTTCCGTGCTCTCTATCATCTGTGCTTTGGGACAAATCGCTGGACGTTCGCAGTGTCGAGTAGGGCTCTGCTGATGGTGGCAGTGAGACAGTGTTGGCAGTGTAAGGAAATAAGCAAGCGCAGAGCGCCACTGTGTGTTTGGCTGTGAAACAACACACAGCGAAAGCTGATGAACAGCAAGAGCTTTGAGTGCTGGCTGTTTGCTGTGGGAAAAACGCTGGACGTTTGGAGTGTGGGAGCAGGGCTCTGCCGATTGCAAGCAGTGGCGTTCCGCGCTTGCTTAGCTCCGTAAACTGCCAACACCCATGTCACTCTCACGATCGGCAGAGCCCTGCTCTGACACTGCAAGCACCCAGCGATTTCTCCCACCGCAAAGGTGCCAGCACGGGAAGCTCTCGCTCCTCCTTAACATTCCTACCCAGCGCCTTCACAGCGAAACGCACAACGGAGATGTGCACTTCCCTTGCCTCCCAGCACTCCCAACACCCATTCTCAAGCTCAGGCTCACGCTCGGCGCAGACCAACTGCCAAAGTGCAAAAGTGCAGTGACTAGTACCAGAGAGTAAGGGAATGAGTATTGGGAGTGCTGGGAGGCAAGGCCAGGGCAGATGGCCAGGGTGTGTTTGGCTGTGAAAGCGGTGTCAAGGGAAGGTGAGGACCAGCCACAGCTCTAAGCCCTCAGAAGTAGCGTGCGTCAGAAATCGCTTGGGTGTTGGCACTTTGGGAGGTGGTCTGTGCCGGGAGTGAGAATGAGATTGAACCTGAGAATGTGTGTTGGGAGTGCTGGGAGGCAAAGCCAGGGTAGATGGCCAGAGTGTGTTTGGCTGTGAAAGCGGTGTCAAGGGAAGGTGAGGACCAGCAACAGCTCTAAGCCCTTAGGCTTATCGTGTGGGAGAAATGGCTTGGGCATTTTCACTTTGGGAGGTGGTCTGTGCCGGGAGTGAGAGTGAGATTGAACCTGAGAATGTGTGTTGGGAGTGCTGGGAGGCAAAGCCAGGGTAGATGGGCAGAGTGTGTTTGGCTGTGAAAGCGGTGTCAAGGGAAGGTGAGGACCAGCAACAGCTCTAAGCCCTTAGATGTAGCCTTCGGCAGAAAACGCTTGGGTGTTGGCATTTTGGGAGGTGGTTTGTGCCGGTAGTGAGAGTGTGTTGGGAATGCTGGGAGGCAAGGCAAAGGCAGATGGCCAGAGTGTGTTTGGCTGTGAAAGCGGTGTCAAGGGAAGGTGAGGACCAGCCACAGCTCTAAGCCCTTAGGCCTATCGTAGGGGACAAATGGCTTGGACGTTTGCACTTTGGGAGGTGGTGTGTGCCGGGAGTGAGAGTGATAATGAGCCTGAGAATGTGTGTTGGGAGTGCTGGGAGGGAAAGCCAGGGTAGAAGGCCAGAGTGTGTTTGGCTGTGAAAGCGGTGTCAAGGGAAGGTGAGGACCAGCAACAGCTCTAAGCCCTTAGGCCTATAGTAGGGGAGAAATGGCTTGGACGTTTGCACTTTGGGAGGTGGTCTGTGCCGGGAGTGAGAGTGAGATTGAACCTGAGAATGTGTGTTGGGAGTGCTGGGAGGCAAGTTAAAGGCAGATGGCCAGAGTGTGTTTGGCTGTGAAAGCGGTGTCAAGGGAAGGTGAGGACCAGCAACAGCTCTAAGCCCTTAGGCTTATCGTGTGGGAGAAATGGCTTGGGTATTTTCACTTTGGGAGGTGGTCTGTGCCGGGAGTGAGAGTGAGATTGAACCTGAGAATGTGTGTTGGGAGTGCTGGGAGGCAAAGCCAGGGTAGATGGGCAGAGTGTGTTTGGCTGTGAAAGCGGTGTCAAGGGAAGGTGAGGACCAGCAACAGCTCTAAGCCCTTAGATGTAGCCTTCGGCAGAAAACGCTTGGGTGTTGGCATTTTGGGAGGTGGTTTGTGCCGGTAGTGAGAGTGTGTTGGGAATGCTGGGAGGCAAGGCAAAGGCAGATGGCCAGAGTGTGTTTGGCTGTGAAAGCGGTGTCAAGGGAAGGTGAGGACCAGCAACAGCTCTAAGCCCTTAGGCCTATCGTAGGGGTGAAATGGCTTGGAGGTTTGCACTTTGGGAGGTGGTGTGTGCCGGGAGTGAGAGTGATAGTGAGCCTGAGAATGTGTGTTGGGAGTGCTGGGAGGGAAAGCCAGGGTAGATGGGCAGAGTGTGTTTGGCTGTGAAAGCGGTGTCAAGGGAAGGTGAGGACCAGCAACAGCTCTAAGCCCTTAGGCCTATCGTAGGGGAGAAATGGCTTGGACGTTTGCACTTTGGGAGGTGGTCTGTGCCGGGAATGAGAGTGAGATTGAACCTGAGAATGTGTGTTGGGAGTGCTGGGAGGCAAGTTAAAGGCAGATGGCCAGAGTGTGTTTGGCTGTGAAAGCGGTGTCAAGGGAAGGTGAGGACCAGCAACAGCTCTAAGCCCTTAGATGTAGCGTGTGTCAGAAATCGCTTGGGTGTTGGCATTTTGGGAGGTGGTCTGTGCCGCGAGTGAGAATGAGATTCAACCTGAGAATGTGTGTTGGGAGTGCTGGGAGGCAAAGCCAGGGTAGATGGGCAGAGTGTGTTTGGCTGTGAAAGCGGTGTCAAGGGAAGGTGAGGACCAGCAACAGCTCGAAGCCCTTAGGCCTATCGTAGGGAGAAATGGCTTGGACGTTTGCACTGTGGTTGCTGCTCTGTGCCGGGAGTGAGAGTGGGATTCAACCTGAGAATGTGTGTTGGGAGTGCTGGGAGGCAAGGCAAAGGAGGATGGCCAGAGTGCGTTTGGCTGTGAAAGCGGTGTCAAGGGAAGGTGAGGACCAGCAACAGCTCTAAGCCCTTAGGCCTATCGTATGGGAGAAATGGCTTGGAGGTTTGCACTTTGGGAGCTGGTCTGTGCTGAGATTGAGAGTGAGCCTGAGAATGTGTTTTTTCTTGGAATGCTTGGAGGCAAGTCCAGGTCAGATGGCCAGAGTGTGTTTGGCTGTGAAAGCAGTGGCACGGGAAGGTGAGGAGCAATGAAATCTTTCCGTGCTCTCTATCATCTGTGCTTTGGGACAAATCGCTGGACGTTCGCAGTGTCGAGTAGGGCTCTGCTGATGGTGGCAGTGAGACAGTGTTGGCAGTGTAAGGAAATAAGCAAGCGCAGAGCGCCACTGTGTGTTTGGCTGTGAAACAACACACAGCGAAAGCTGATGAACAGCAAGAGCTTTGAGTGCTGGCTGTTTGCTGTGGGAAAAACGCTGGACGTTTGGAGTGTGGGAGCAGGGCTCTGCCGATTGCAAGCAGTGGCGTTCCGCGCTTGCTTAGCTCCGTAAACTGCCAACACCCATGTCACTCTCACGATCGGCAGAGCCCTGCTCTGACACTGCAAGCACCCAGCGATTTCTCCCACCGCAAAGGTGCCAGCACGGGAAGCTCTCGCTCCTCCTTAACATTCCTACCCAGCGCCTTCACAGCGAAACGCACAACGGAGATGTGCACTTCCCTTGCCTCCCAGCACTCCCAACACCCATTCTCAAGCTCAGGCTCACGCTCGGCGCAGACCAACTGCCAAAGTGCAAAAGTGCAGTGACTAGTACCAGAGAGTAAGGGAATGAGTATTGGGAGTGCTGGGAGGCAAGGCCAGGGCAGATGGCCAGGGTGTGTTTGGCTGTGAAAGCGGTGTCAAGGGAAGGTGAGGACCAGCCACAGCTCTAAGCCCTCAGAAGTAGCGTGCGTCAGAAATCGCTTGGGTGTTGGCACTTTGGGAGGTGGTCTGTGCCGGGAGTGAGAATGAGATTGAACCTGAGAATGTGTGTTGGGAGTGCTGGGAGGCAAAGCCAGGGTAGATGGCCAGAGTGTGTTTGGCTGTGAAAGCGGTGTCAAGGGAAGGTGAGGACCAGCAACAGCTCTAAGCCCTTAGGCCTATCGTAGGGGACAAATGGCTTGGACGTTTGCACTTTGGGAGGTGGTGTGTGCCGGGAGTGAGAGTGATAGTGAGCCTGAGAATGTGTGTTGGGAGTGCTGGGAGGGAAAGCCAGGGTAGATGGCCAGAGTGTGTTTGGCTGTGAAAGCGGTGTCAAGGGAAGGTGAGGACCAGCAACAGCTCGAAGCCCTTAGATGTAGCCTTCGGCAGAAAACGCTTGGGTGTTGGCATTTTGGGAGGTGGTTTGTGCCGGTAGTGAGAGTGTGTTGGGAATGCTGGGAGGCAAGGCAAAGGCAGATGGGCAGAGTGTGTTTGGCTGTGAAAGCGGTGTCAAGGGAAGGTGAGGACCAGCAACAGCTCTAAGCCCTTAGATGTAGCGTGTGTCAGAAATCGCTTGGGTGTTGGCATTTTGGGAGGTGGTCTGTGCCGCGAGTGAGAATGAGATTCAACCTGAGAATGTGTGTTGGGAGTGCTGGGAGGCAAAGCCAGGGTAGATGGGCAGAGTGTGTTTGGCTGTGAAAGCGGTGTCAAGGGAAGGTGAGGACCAGCAACAGCTCTAAGCCCTTAGGCCTATCGTATGGGAGAAATGGCTTGGACGTTTGCACTTTGGGAGGTGGTCTGTGCCGGGAGTGAGAGTGAGAGTGAGCCTGAGAATGTGTGTTGGGACTGCTGGGAGTCAAAGCCAGGGTAGATGGGCAGAGTGTGTTTGGCTGTGAAAGCGGTGTCAAGGGAAGGTGAGGACCAGCAACAGCTCTAAGCTCTTAGATGTATCATGTGTCAGAAATCGCTTGGGTGTAGGCACTTTGGGAGGTGGTCTGTGCTGGGAGTGAGAGTAAGAGCGTGACTGTGCCTGAGAATGTGTGTTGGGAGTGCTGGGAGGCAAAACCAGGGTAGATGGGCAGAGTGTGTTTGGCTGTGAAAGCGGTGTCAAGGGAAGGTGAGGACCAGCAACAGCTCTTAGCCCTTAGATGTAGCATGTGGCAGAAATCGCTTGGGTGTTTTGACTTTGGGAGGTGGTGTTTGCCGGGAGTGAGAGTGTTTTGTGAGTGCTGGGAGGCAAGGCAAAGGCGGATGGCCAGAGTGTTTTTGGCTGTGAAAGCAGTGTCAAGGGAAGGTGAGGACCAGCAACAGCTCTAAGCCCTTAGGCCTATCGTAGGGAGAAATGGCTTGGACGTTTGCACTGTGGTTGCTGCTCTGTGCCGGGAGTGAGAGTGAGATTCAACCTGAGAATGTGTGTTGGGAGTGCTGGGAGGCAAGGCAAAGGAGGATGGCCAGAGTGCGTTTGGCTGTGAAAGCGGTGTCAAGGGAAGGTGAGGACCAGCAACAGCTCTAAGCCCTTAGGCCTATCGTAGGGGAGAAATGGCTTGGAGGTTTGCACTTTGGGAGCTGGTCTGTGCTGAGATTGAGAGTGAGCCTGAGAAGCTGTTTTTTCTTGGAATGCTGGGAGGCAAGTCCAGGTCAGATGGCCAGAGTGTG
The DNA here is from genome assembly GCF_030463565.1 of Pelecanus crispus. Classification (NCBI taxonomy): domain Eukaryota; kingdom Metazoa; phylum Chordata; class Aves; order Pelecaniformes; family Pelecanidae; genus Pelecanus; species Pelecanus crispus. The sequence goes on along the minus strand of NC_134667.1, from coordinate 338,974 downwards.
TTTGGCTGTGAAAGCAGTGGCACGGGAAGGTGAGGAGCAATGAAATCTTTCCGTGCTCTCTATCATCTGTGCTTTGGGACAAATCGCTGGACGTTCGCAGTGTCGAGTAGGGCTCTGCTGATGGTGGCAGTGAGACAGTGTTGGCAGTGTAAGGAAATAAGCAAGCGCAGAGCGCCACTGTGTGTTTGGCTGTGAAACAACACACAGCGAAAGCTGATGAACAGCAAGAGCTTTGAGTGCTGGCTGTTTGCTGTGGGAAAAACGCTGGACGTTTGGAGTGTGGGAGCAGGGCTCTGCCGATTGCAAGCAGTGGCGTTCCGCGCTTGCTTAGCTCCGTAAACTGCCAACACCCATGTCACTCTCACGATCGGCAGAGCCCTGCTCTGACACTGCAAGCACCCAGCGATTTCTCCCACCGCAAAGGTGCCAGCACGGGAAGCTCTCGCTCCTCCTTAACATTCCTACCCAGCGCCTTCACAGCGAAACGCACAACGGAGATGTGCACTTCCCTTGCCTCCCAGCACTCCCAACACCCATTCTCAAGCTCAGGCTCACGCTCGGCGCAGACCAACTGCCAAAGTGCAAAAGTGCAGTGACTAGTACCAGAGAGTAAGGGAATGAGTATTGGGAGTGCTGGGAGGCAAGGCCAGGGCAGATGGCCAGGGTGTGTTTGGCTGTGAAAGCGGTGTCAAGGGAAGGTGAGGACCAGCCACAGCTCTAAGCCCTCAGAAGTAGCGTGCGTCAGAAATCGCTTGGGTGTTGGCACTTTGGGAGGTGGTCTGTGCCGGGAGTGAGAATGAGATTGAACCTGAGAATGTGTGTTGGGAGTGCTGGGAGGCAAAGCCAGGGTAGATGGGCAGAGTGTGTTTGGCTGTGAAAGCGGTGTCAAGGGAAGGTGAGGACCAGCAACAGCTCTAAGCCCTTAGGCTTATCGTGTGGGAGAAATGGCTTGGGTATTTTCACTTTGGGAGGTGGTCTGTGCCGGGAGTGAGAGTGAGATTGAACCTGAGAATGTGTGTTGGGAGTGCTGGGAGGCAAAGCCAGGGTAGATGGGCAGAGTGTGTTTGGCTGTGAAAGCGGTGTCAAGGGAAGGTGAGGACCAGCAACAGCTCTAAGCCCTTAGATGTAGCCTTCGGCAGAAAACGCTTGGGTGTTGGCATTTTGGGAGGTGGTTTGTGCCGGTAGTGAGAGTGTGTTGGGAATGCTGGGAGGCAAGGCAAAGGCAGATGGCCAGAGTGTGTTTGGCTGTGAAAGCGGTGTCAAGGGAAGGTGAGGACCAGCAACAGCTCTAAGCCCTTAGGCCTATCGTAGGGGACAAATGGCTTGGACGTTTGCACTTTGGGAGGTGGTGTGTGCCGGGAGTGAGAGTGATAGTGAGCCTGAGAATGTGTGTTGGGAGTGCTGGGAGGGAAAGCCAGGGTAGATGGGCAGAGTGTGTTTGTCTGTGAAAGCGGTGTCAAGGGAAGGTGAGGACCAGCAACAGCTCTAAGCCCTTAGGCCTATCGTAGGGGAGAAATGGCTTGGACGTTTGCACTTTGGGAGGTGGTCTGTGCCGGGAGTGAGAGTGAGATTGAACCTGAGAATGTGTGTTGGGAGTGCTGGGAGGCAAGTTAAAGGCAGATGGCCAGAGTGTGTTTGGCTGTGAAAGCGGTGTCAAGGGAAGGTGAGGACCAGCAACAGCTCTAAGCCCTTAGATGTAGCGTGTGTCAGAAATCGCTTGGGTGTTGGCATTTTGGGAGGTGGTCTGTGCCGCGAGTGAGAATGAGATTCAACCTGAGAATGTGTGTTGGGAGTGCTGGGAGGCAAAGCCAGGGTAGATGGGCAGAGTGTGTTTGGCTGTGAAAGCGGTGTCAAGGGAAGGTGAGGACCAGCAACAGCTCGAAGCCCTTAGGCCTATCGTAGGGAGAAATGGCTTGGACGTTTGCACTGTGGTTGCTGCTCTGTGCCGGGAGTGAGAGTGGGATTCAACCTGAGAATGTGTGTTGGGAGTGCTGGGAGGCAAGGCAAAGGAGGATGGCCAGAGTGCGTTTGGCTGTGAAAGCGGTGTCAAGGGAAGGTGAGGACCAGCAACAGCTCTAAGCCCTTAGGCCTATCGTATGGGAGAAATGGCTTGGAGGTTTGCACTTTGGGAGCTGGTCTGTGCTGAGATTGAGAGTGAGCCTGAGAATGTGTTTTTTCTTGGAATGCTGGGAGGCAAGTCCAGGTCAGATGGCCAGAGTGTGTTTGGCTGTGAAAGCAGTGGCACGGGAAGGTGAGGAGCAATGAAATCTTTCCGTGCTCTCTATCATCTGTGCTTTGGGACAAATCGCTGGACGTTCGCAGTGTCGAGTAGGGCTCTGCTGATGGTGGCAGTGAGACAGTGTTGGCAGTGTAAGGAAATAAGCAAGCGCAGAGCGCCACTGTGTGTTTGGCTGTGAAACAACACACAGCGAAAGCTGATGAACAGCAAGAGCTTTGAGTGCTGGCTGTTTGCTGTGGGAAAAACGCTGGACGTTTGGAGTGTGGGAGCAGGGCTCTGCCGATTGCAAGCAGTGGCGTTCCGCGCTTGCTTAGCTCCGTAAACTGCCAACACCCATGTCACTCTCACGATCGGCAGAGCCCTGCTCTGACACTGCAAGCACCCAGCGATTTCTCCCACCGCAAAGGTGCCAGCACGGGAAGCTCTCGCTCCTCCTTAACATTCCTACCCAGCGCCTTCACAGCGAAACGCACAACGGAGATGTGCACTTCCCTTGCCTCCCAGCACTCCCAACACCCATTCTCAAGCTCAGGCTCACGCTCGGCGCAGACCAACTGCCAAACTGCAAAAGTGCAGTGACTAGTACCAGAGAGTAAGGGAATGAGTATTGGGAGTGCTGGGAGGCAAGGCCAGGGCAGATGGCCAGGGTGTGTTTGGCTGTGAAAGCGGTGTCAAGGGAAGGTGAGGACCAGCCACAGCTCTAAGCCCTCAGAAGTAGCGTGCGTCAGAAATCGCTTGGGTGTTGGCACTTTGGGAGGTGGTCTGTGCCGGGAGTGAGAATGAGATTGAACCTGAGAATGTGTGTTGGGAGTGCTGGGAGGCAAAGCCAGGGTAGATGGCCAGAGTGTGTTTGGCTGTGAAAGCGGTGTCAAGGGAAGGTGAGGACCAGCAACAGCTCTAAGCCCTTAGGCTTATCGTGTGGGAGAAATGGCTTGGGTATTTTCACTTTGGGAGGTGGTCTGTGCCGGGAGTGAGAGTGAGATTGAACCTGAGAATGTGTGTTGGGAGTGCTGGGAGGCAAAGCCAGGGTAGATGGGCAGAGTGTGTTTGGCTGTGAAAGCGGTGTCAAGGGAAGGTGAGGACCAGCAACAGCTCTAAGCCCTTAGATGTAGCCTTCGGCAGAAAACGCTTGGGTGTTGGCATTTTGGGAGGTGGTTTGTGCCGGTAGTGAGAGTGTGTTGGGAATGCTGGGAGGCAAGGCAAAGGCAGATGGCCAGAGTGTGTTTGGCTGTGAAAGCGGTGTCAAGGGAAGGTGAGGACCAGCAACAGCTCTAAGCCCTTAGGCCTATCGTAGGGGACAAATGGCTTGGACGTTTGCACTTTGGGAGGTGGTGTGTGCCGGGAGTGAGAGTGATAGTGAGCCTGAGAATGTGTGTTGGGAGTGCTGGGAGGGAAAGCCAGGGTAGATGGGCAGAGTGTGTTTGGCTGTGAAAGCGGTGTCAAGGGAAGGTGAGGACCAGCAACAGCTCTAAGCCCTTAGGCCTATCGTAGGGGAGAAATGGCTTGGACGTTTGCACTTTGGGAGGTGGTCTGTGCCGGGAATGAGAGTGAGATTGAACCTGAGAATGTGTGTTGGGAGTGCTGGGAGGCAAGTTAAAGGCAGATGGCCAGAGTGTGTTTGGCTGTGAAAGCGGAGTCAAGGGAAGGTGAGGACCAGCAACAGCTCTAAGCCCTTAGATGTAGCGTGTGTCAGAAATCGCTTGGGTGTTGGCATTTTGGGAGGTGGTCTGTGCCGCGAGTGAGAATGAGATTCAACCTCAGAATGTGTGTTGGGAGTGCTGGGAGGCAAAGCCAGGGTAGATGGGCAGAGTGTGTTTGGCTGTGAAAGCGGTGTCAAGGGAAGGTGAGGACCAGCAACAGCTCGAAGCCCTTAGGCCTATCGTAGGGAGAAATGGCTTGGACGTTTGCACTGTGGTTGCTGCTCTGTGCCGGGAGTGAGAGTGGGATTCAACCTGAGAATGTGTGTTGGGAGTGCTGGGAGGCAAGGCAAAGGAGGATGGCCAGAGTGCGTTTGGCTGTGAAAGCGGTGTCAAGGGAAGGTGAGGACCAGCAACAGCTCTAAGCCCTTAGGCCTATCGTATGGGAGAAATGGCTTGGAGGTTTGCACTTTGGGAGCTGGTCTGTGCTGAGATTGAGAGTGAGCCTGAGAATGTGTTTTTTCTTGGAATGCTGGGAGGCAAGTCCAGGTCAGATGGCCAGAGTGTGTTTGGCTGTGAAAGCAGTGGCACGGGAAGGTGAGGAGCAATGAAATCTTTCCGTGCTCTCTATCATCTGTGCTTTGGGACAAATCGCTGGACGTTCGCAGTGTCGAGTAGGGCTCTGCTGATGGTGGCAGTGAGACAGTGTTGGCAGTGTAAGGAAATAAGCAAGCGCAGAGCGCCACTGTGTGTTTGGCTGTGAAACAACACACAGCGAAAGCTGATGAACAGCAAGAGCTTTGAGTGCTGGCTGTTTGCTGTGGGAAAAACGCTGGACGTTTGGAGTGTGGGAGCAGGGCTCTGCCGATTGCAAGCAGTGGCGTTCCGCGCTTGCTTAGCTCCGTAAACTGCCAACACCCATGTCACTCTCACGATCGGCAGAGCCCTGCTCTGACACTGCAAGCACCCAGCGATTTCTCCCACCGCAAAGGTGCCAGCACGGGAAGCTCTCGCTCCTCCTTAACATTCCTACCCAGCGCCTTCACAGCGAAACGCACAACGGAGATGTGCACTTCCCTTGCCTCCCAGCACTCCCAACACCCATTCTCAAGCTCAGGCTCACGCTCGGCGCAGACCACCTGCCAAAGTGCAAAAGTGCAGTGACTAGTACCAGAGAGTAAGGGAATGAGTATTGGGAGTGCTGGGAGGCAAGGCCAGGGCAGATGGCCAGGGTGTGTTTGGCTGTGAAAGCGGTGTCAAGGGAAGGTGAGGACCAGCCACAGCTCTAAGCCCTCAGAAGTAGCGTGCGTCAGAAATCGCTTGGGTGTTGGCACTTTGGGAGGTGGTCTGTGCCGGGAGTGAGAATGAGATTGAACCTGAGAATGTGTGTTGGGAGTGCTGGGAGGCAAAGCCAGGGTAGATGGCCAGAGTGTGTTTGGCTGTGAAAGCGGTGTCAAGGGAAGGTGAGGACCAGCAACAGCTCTAAGCCCTTAGGCTTATCGTGTGGGAGAAATGGCTTGGGTATTTTCACTTTGGGAGGTGGTCTGTGCCGGGAGTGAGAGTGAGATTGAACCTGAGAATGTGTGTTGGGAGTGCTGGGAGGCAAAGCCAGGGTAGATGGGCAGAGTGTGTTTGGCTGTGAAAGCGGTGTCAAGGGAAGGTGAGGACCAGCAACAGCTCTAAGCCCTTAGATGTAGCCTTCGGCAGAAAACGCTTGGGTGTTGGCATTTTGGGAGGTGGTTTGTGCCGGTAGTGAGAGTGTGTTGGGAATGCTGGGAGGCAAGGCAAAGGCAGATGGCCAGAGTGTGTTTGGCTGTGAAAGCGGTGTCAAGGGAAGGTGAGGACCAGCAACAGCTCTAAGCCCTTAGGCCTATCGTAGGGGACAAATGGCTTGGACGTTTGCACTTTGGGAGGTGGTGTGTGCCGGGAGTGAGAGTGATAGTGAGCCTGAGAATGTGTGTTGGGAGTGCTGGGAGGGAAAGCCAGGGTAGATGGGCAGAGTGTGTTTGGCTGTGAAAGCGGTGTCAAGGGAAGGTGAGGACCAGCAACAGCTCTAAGCCCTTAGGCCTATCGTAGGGGAGAAATGGCTTGGACGTTTGCACTTTGGGAGGTGGTCTGTGCCGGGAGTGAGAGTGAGATTGAACCTGAGAATGTGTGTTGGGAGTGCTGGGAGGCAAGTTAAAGGCAGATGGCCAGAGTGTGTTTGGCTGTGAAAGCGGTGTCAAGGGAAGGTGAGGACCAGCAACAGCTCTAAGCCCTTAGATGTAGCGTGTGTCAGAAATCGCTTGGGTGTTGGCATTTTGGGAGGTGGTCTGTGCCGCGAGTGAGAATGAGATTCAACCTGAGAATGTGTGTTGGGAGTGCTGGGAGGCAAAGGCAGGGTAGATGGGCAGAGTGTGTTTGGCTGTGAAAGCGGTGTCAAGGGAAGGTGAGGACCAGCAACAGCTCGAAGCCCTTAGGCCTATCGTAGGGAGAAATGGCTTGGACGTTTGCACTGTGGTTGCTGCTCTGTGCCGGGAGTGAGAGTGGGATTCAACCTGAGAATGTGTGTTGGGAGTGCTGGGAGGCAAGGCAAAGGAGGATGGCCAGAGTGCGTTTGGCTGTGAAAGCGGTGTCAAGGGAAGGTGAGGACCAGCAACAGCTCTAAGCCCTTAGGCCTATCGTATGGGAGAAATGGCTTGGAGGTTTGCACTTTGGGAGCTGGTCTGTGCTGAGATTGAGAGTGAGCCTGAGAATGTGTTTTTTCTTGGAATGCTGGGAGGCAAGTCCAGGTCAGATGGCCAGAGTGTGTTTGGCTGTGAAAGCAGTGGCACGGGAAGGTGAGGAGCAATGAAATCTTTCCGTGCTCTCTATCATCTGTGCTTTGGGACAAATCGCTGGACGTTCGCAGTGTCGAGTAGGGCTCTGCTGATGGTGGCAGTGAGACAGTGTTGGCAGTGTAAGGAAATAAGCAAGCGCAGAGCGCCACTGTGTGTTTGGCTGTGAAACAACACACAGCGAAAGCTGATGAACAGCAAGAGCTTTGAGTGCTGGCTGTTTGCTGTGGGAAAAACGCTGGACGTTTGGAGTGTGGGAGCAGGGCTCTGCCGATTGCAAGCAGTGGCGTTCCGCGCTTGCTTAGCTCCGTAAACTGCCAACACCCATGTCACTCTCACGATCGGCAGAGCCCTGCTCTGACACTGCAAGCACCCAGCGATTTCTCCCACCGCAAAGGTGCCAGCACGGGAAGCTCTCGCTCCTCCTTAACATTCCTACCCAGCGCCTTCACAGCGAAACGCACAACGGAGATGTGCACTTCCCTTGCCTCCCAGCACTCCCAACACCCATTCTCAAGCTCAGGCTCACGCTCGGCGCAGACCAACTGCCAAAGTGCAAAAGTGCAGTGACTAGTACCAGAGAGTAAGGGAATGAGTATTGGGAGTGCTGGGAGGCAAGGCCAGGGCAGATGGCCAGGGTGTGTTTGGCTGTGAAAGCGGTGTCAAGGGAAGGTGAGGACCAGCCACAGCTCTAAGCCCTCAGAAGTAGCGTGCGTCAGAAATCGCTTGGGTGTTGGCACTTTGGGAGGTGGTCTGTGCCGGGAGTGAGAATGAGATTGAACCTGAGAATGTGTGTTGGGAGTGCTGGGAGGCAAAGCCAGGGTAGATGGCCAGAGTGTGTTTGGCTGTGAAAGCGGTGTCAAGGGAAGGTGAGGACCAGCAACAGCTCTAAGCCCTTAGGCTTATCGTGTGGGAGAAATGGCTTGGGCATTTTCACTTTGGGAGGTGGTCTGTGCCGGGAGTGAGAGTGAGATTGAACCTGAGAATGTGTGTTGGGAGTGCTGGGAGGCAAAGCCAGGGTAGATGGGCAGAGTGTGTTTGGCTGTGAAAGCGGTGTGAAGGGAAGGTGAGGACCAGCAACAGCTCTAAGCCCTTAGATGTAGCCTTCGGCAGAAAACGCTTGGGTGTTGGCATTTTGGGAGGTGGTTTGTGCCGGTAGTGAGAGTGTGTTGGGAATGCTGGGAGGCAAGGCAAAGGCAGATGGCCAGAGTGTGTTTGGCTGTGAAAGCGGTGTCAAGGGAAGGTGAGGACCAGCCACAGCTCTAAGCCCTTAGGCCTATCGTAGGGGACAAATGGCTTGGACGTTTGCACTTTGGGAGGTGGTGTGTGCCGGGAGTGAGAGTGATAATGAGCCTGAGAATGTGTGTTGGGAGTGCTGGGAGGGAAAGCCAGGGTAGATGGCCAGAGTGTGTTTGGCTGTGAAAGCGGTGTCAAGGGAAGGTGAGGACCAGCAACAGCTCTAAGCCCTTAGGCCTATAGTAGGGGAGAAATGGCTTGGACGTTTGCACTTTGGGAGGTGGTCTGTGCCGGGAGTGAGAGTGAGATTGAACCTGAGAATGTGTGTTGGGAGTGCTGGGAGGCAAGTTAAAGGCAGATGGCCAGAGTGTGTTTGGCTGTGAAAGCGGTGTCAAGGGAAGGTGAGGACCAGCAACAGCTCTAAGCCCTTAGGCTTATCGTGTGGGAGAAATGGCTTGGGTATTTTCACTTTGGGAGGTGGTCTGTGCCGGGAGTGAGAGTGAGATTGAACCTGAGAATGTGTGTTGGGAGTGCTGGGAGGCAAAGCCAGGGTAGATGGGCAGAGTGTGTTTGGCTGTGAAAGCGGTGTCAAGGGAAGGTGAGGACCAGCAACAGCTCTAAGCCCTTAGATGTAGCCTTCGGCAGAAAATGCTTGGGTGTTGGCATTTTGGGAGGTGGTTTGTGCCGGTAGTGAGAGTGTGTTGGGAATGCTGGGAGGCAAGGCAAAGGCAGATGGCCAGAGTGTGTTTGGCTGTGAAAGCGGTGTCAAGGGAAGGTGAGGACCAGCAACAGCTCTAAGCCCTTAGGCCTATCGTAGGGGACAAATGGCTTGGACGTTTGCACTTTGGGAGGTGGTGTGTGCCGGGAGTGAGAGTGATAGTGAGCCTGAGAATGTGTGTTGGGAGTGCTGGGAGGGAAAGCCAGGGTAGATGGGCAGAGTGTGTTTGGCTGTGAAAGCGGTGTCAAGGGAAGGTGAGGACCAGCAACAGCTCTAAGCCCTTAGGCCTATCGTAGGGGAGAAATGGCTTGGACGTTTGCACTTTGGGAGGTGGTCTGTGCCGGGAATGAGAGTGAGATTGAACCTGAGAATGTGTGTTGGGAGTGCTGGGAGGCAAGTTAAAGGCAGATGGCCAGAGTGTGTTTGGCTGTGAAAGCGGAGTCAAGGGAAGGTGAGGACCAGCAACAGCTCTAAGGCCTTAGATGTAGCGTGTGTCAGAAATCGCTTGGGTGTTGGCATTTTGGGAGGTGGTCTGTGCCGCGAGTGAGAATGAGATTCAACCTGAGAATGTGTGTTGGGAGTGCTGGGAGGCAAAGCCAGGGTAGATGGGCAGAGTGTGTTTGGCTGTGAAAGCGGTGTCAAGGGAAGGTGAGGACCAGCAACAGCTCGAAGCCCTTAGGCCTATCGTAGGGAGAAATGGCTTGGACGTTTGCACTGTGGTTGCTGCTCTGTGCCGGGAGTGAGAGTGGGATTCAACCTGAGAATGTGTGTTGGGAGTGCTGGGAGGCAAGGCAAAGGAGGATGGCCAGAGTGCGTTTGGCTGTGAAAGCGGTGTCAAGGGAAGGTGAGGACCAGCAACAGCTCTAAGCCCTTAGGCCTATCGTATGGGAGAAATGGCTTGGAGGTTTGCACTTTGGGAGCTGGTCTGTGCTGAGATTGAGAGTGAGCCTGAGAATGTGTTTTTTCTTGGAATGCTGGGAGGCAAGTCCAGGTCAGATGGCCAGAGTGTGTTTGGCTGTGAAAGCAGTGGCACGGGAAGGTGAGGAGCAATGAAATCTTTCCGTGCTCTCTATCATCTGTGCTTTGGGACAAATCGCTGGACGTTCGCAGTGTCGAGTAGGGCTCTGCTGATGGTGGCAGTGAGACAGTGTTGGCAGTGTAAGGAAATAAGCAAGCGCAGAGCGCCACTGTGTGTTTGGCTGTGAAACAACACACAGCGAAAGCTGATGAACAGCAAGAGCTTTGAGTGCTGGCTGTTTGCTGTGGGAAAAACGCTGGACGTTTGGAGTGTGGGAGCAGGGCTCTGCCGATTGCAAGCAGTGGCGTTCCGCGCTTGCTTAGCTCCGTAAACTGCCAACACCCATGTCACTCTCACGATCGGCAGAGCCCTGCTCTGACACTGCAAGCACCCAGCGATTTCTCCCACCGCAAAGGTGCCAGCACGGGAAGCTCTCGCTCCTCCTTAACATTCCTACCCAGCGCCTTCACAGCGAAACGCACAACGGAGATGTGCACTTCCCTTGCCTCCCAGCACTCCCAACACCCATTCTCAAGCTCAGGCTCACGCTCGGCGCAGACCAACTGCCAAAGTGCAAAAGTGCAGTGACTAGTACCAGAGAGTAAGGGAATGAGTATTGGGAGTGCTGGGAGGCAAGGCCAGGGCAGATGGCCAGGGTGTGTTTGGCTGTGAAAGCGGTGTCAAGGGAAGGTGAGGACCAGCAACAGCTCTAAGCCCTCAGAAGTAGCGTGCGTCAGAAATCGCTTGGGTGTTGGCACTTTGGGAGGTGGTCTGTGCCGGGAGTGAGAATGAGATTGAACCTGAGAATGTGTGTTGGGAGTGCTGGGAGGCAAAGCCAGGGTAGATGGCCAGAGTGTGTTTGGCTGTGAAAGCGGTGTCAAGGGAAGGTGAGGACCAGCAACAGCTCTAAGCCCTTAGGCTTATCGTGTGGGAGAAATGGCTTGGGTATTTTCACTTTGGGAGGTGGTCTGTGCCGGGAGTGAGAGTGAGATTGAACCTGAGAATGTGTGTTGGGAGTGCTGGGAGGCAAAGCCAGGGTAGATGGGCAGAGTGTGTTTGGCTGTGAAAGCGGTGTCAAGGGAAGGTGAGGACCAGCAACAGCTCTAAGCCCTTAGATGTAGCCTTCGGCAGAAAACGCTTGGGTGTTGGCATTTTGGGAGGTGGTTTGTGCCGGTAGTGAGAGTGTGTTGGGAATGCTGGGAGGCAAGGCAAAGGCAGATGGCCAGAGTGTGTTTGGCTGTGAAAGCGGTGTCAAGGGAAGGTGAGGACCAGCCACAGCTCTAAGCCCTTAGGCCTATCGTAGGGGACAAATGGCTTGGACGTTTGCACTTTGGGAGGTGGTGTGTGCCGGGAGTGAGAGTGATAATGAGCCTGAGAATGTGTGTTGGGAGTGCTGGGAGGGAAAGCCAGGGTAGATGGCCAGAGTGTGTTTGGCTGTGAAAGCGGTGTCAAGGGAAGGTGAGGACCAGCAACAGCTCTAAGCCCTTAGGCCTATAGTAGGGGAGAAATGGCTTGGACGTTTGCACTTTGGGAGGTGGTCTGTGCCGGGAGTGAGAGTGAGATTGAACCTGAGAATGTGTGTTGGGAGTGCTGGGAGGCAAGTTAAAGGCAGATGGCCAGAGTGTGTTTGGCTGTGAAAGCGGTGTCAAGGGAAGGTGAGGACCAGCAACAGCTCTAAGCCCTTAGGCTTATCGTGTGGGAGAAATGGCTTGGGTATTTTCACTTTGGGAGGTGGTCTGTGCCGGGAGTGAGAGTGAGATTGAACCTGAGAATGTGTGTTGGGAGTGCTGGGAGGCAAAGCCAGGGTAGATGGGCAGAGTGTGTTTGGCTGTGAAAGCGGTGTCAAGGGAAGGTGAGGACCAGCAACAGCTCTAAGCCCTTAGATGTAGCCTTCGGCAGAAAACGCTTGGGTGTTGGCATTTTGGGAGGTGGTTTGTGCCGGTAGTGAGAGTGTGTTGGGAATGCTGGGAGGCAAGGCAAAGGCAGATGGCCAGAGTGTGTTTGGCTGTGAAAGCGGTGTCAAGGGAAGGTGAGGACCAGCCACAGCTCTAAACCCTTAGGCCTATCGTAGGGGACAAATGGCTTGGACGTTTGCACTTTGGGAGGTGGTGTGTGCCGGGAGTGAGAGTGATAATGAGCCTGAGAATGTGTGTTGGGAGTGCTGGGAGGGAAAGCCAGGGTAGATGGGCAGAGTGTGTTTGGCTGTGAAAGCGGTGTCAAGGGAAGGTGAGGACCAGCAACAGCTCGAAGCCCTTAGGCCTATCGTAGGGGAGAAATGGCTTGGACGTTTGCACTTTGGGAGGTGGTCTGTGCCGGGAGTGAGAGTGAGATTGAACCTGAGAATGTGTGTTGGGAGTGCTGGGAGGCAAGTTAAAGGCAGATGGCCAGAGTGTGTTTGGCTGTGAAAGCGGTGTCAAGGGAAGGTGAGGACCAGCAACAGCTCGAAGCCCTTAGGCCTATCGTATGGGAGAAATGGCTTGGAGGTTTGCACTTTGGGAGCTGGTCTGTGCTGAGATTGAGAGTGAGCCTGAGAATGTGTTTTTTCTTGGAATGCTGGGAGGCAAGTCCAGGTCAGATGGCCAGAGTGTGTTTGGCTGTGAAAGCAGTGGCACGGGAAGGTGAGGAGCAATGAAATCTTTCCGTGCTCTCTATCATCTGTGCTTTGGGACAAATCGCTGGACGTTCGCAGTGTCGAGTAGGGCTCTGCTGATGGTGGCAGTGAGACAGTGTTGGCAGTGTAAGGAAATAAGCAAGCGCAGAGCGCCACTGTGTGTTTGGCTGTGAAACAACACACAGCGAAAGCTGATGAACAGCAAGAGCTTTGAGTGCTGGCTGTTTGCTGTGGGAAAAACGCTGGACGTTTGGAGTGTGGGAGCAGGGCTCTGCCGATTGCAAGCAGTGGCGTTCCGCGCTTGCTTAGCTCCGTAAACTGCCAACACCCATGTCACTCTCACGATCGGCAGAGCCCTGCTCTGACACTGCAAGCACCCAGCGATTTCTCCCACCGCAAAGGTGCCAGCACGGGAAGCTCTCGCTCCTCCTTAACATTCCTACCCAGCGCCTTCACAGCGAAACGCACAACGGAGATGTGCACTTCCCTTGCCTCCCAGCACTCCCAACACCCATTCTCAAGCTCAGGCTCACGCTCGGCGCAGACCAACTGCCAAAGTGCAAAAGTGCAGTGACTAGTACCAGAGAGTAAGGGAATGAGTATTGGGAGTGCTGGGAGGCAAGGCCAGGGCAGATGGCCAGGGTGTGTTTGGCTGTGAAAGCGGTGTCAAGGGAAGGTGAGGACCAGCCACAGCTCTAAGCCCTCAGAAGTAGCGTGCGTCAGAAATCGCTTGGGTGTTGGCACTTTGGGAGGTGGTCTGTGCCGGGAGTGAGAATGAGATTGAACCTGAGAATGTGTGTTGGGAGTGCTGGGAGGCAAAGCCAGGGTAGATGGGCAGAGTGTGTTTGGCTGTGAAAGCGGTGTCAAGGGAAGGTGAGGACCAGCAACAGCTCTAAGCCCTTAGGCCTATCGTAGGGGACAAATGGCTTGGACGTTTGCACTTTGGGAGGTGGTGTGTGCCGGGAGTGAGAGTGATAGTGAGCCTGAGAATGTGTGTTGGGAGTGCTGGGAGGGAAAGCCAGGGTAGATGGGCAGAGTGTGTTTGGCTGTGAAAGCGGTGTCAAGGGAAGGTGAGGACCAGCAACAGCTCTAAGCCCTTAGGCCTATCGTAGGGGAGAAATGGCTTGGACGTTTGCACTTTGGGAGGTGGTCTGTGCCGGGAGTGAGAGTGAGATTGAACCTGAGAATGTGTGTTGGGAGTGCTGGGAGGCAAGTTAAAGGCAGATGGCCAGAGTGTGTTTGGCTGTGAAAGCGGTGTCAAGGGAAGGTGAGGACCAGCAACAGCTCTAAGCCCTTAGGCCTATCGTAGGGGAGAAATGGCTTGGACGTTTGCACTTTGGGAGGTGGTGTGTGCCGGGAGTGAGAGTGAGATTGAGCCTGAGAATGTGTGTTGGGAGTGCTGGGAGGCAAAGCCAGGGTAGATGGGCAGAGTGTGTTTGGCTGTGAAAGCGGTGTCAAGGGAAGGTGAGGACCAGCAACAGCTCGAAGCCCTTAGGCCTATCGTAGGGAGAAATGGCTTGGACGTTTGCACTGTGGTTGCTGCTCTGTGCCGGGAGTGAGAGTGGGATTCAACCTGAGAATGTGTGTTGGGAGTGCTGGGAGGCAAGGCAAAGGAGGATGGCCAGAGTGCGTTTGGCTGTGAAAGCGGTGTCAAGGGAAGGTGAGGACCAGCAACAGCTCTAAGCCCTTAGGCCTATCGTAGGGGACAAATGGCTTGGACGTTTGCACTTTGGGAGGTGGTGTGTGCCGGGAGTGAGAGTGATAGTGAGCCTGAGAATGTGTGTTGGGAGTGCTGGGAGGGAAAGCCAGGGTAGATGGCCAGAGTGTGTTTGGCTGTGAAAGCGGTGTCAAGGGAAGGTGAGGACCAGCAACAGCTCTAAGCCCTTAGGCCTATCGTAGGGGAGAAATGGCTTGGACGTTTGCACTTTGGGAGGTGGTCTGTGCCGGGAATGAGAGTGAGATTGAACCTGAGAATGTGTGTTGGGAGTGCTGGGAGGCAAGTTAAAGGCAGATGGCCAGAGTGTGTTTGGCTGTGAAAGCGGTGTCAAGGGAAGGTGAGGACCAGCAACAGCTCTAAGCCCTTAGATGTAGCGTGTGTCAGAAATCGCTTGGGTGTTGGCATTTTGGGAGGTGGTCTGTGCCGCGAGTGAGAATGAGATTCAACCTGAGAATGTGTGTTGGGAGTGCTGGGAGGCAAAGCCAGGGTAGATGGGCAGAGTGTGTTTGGCTGTGAAAGCGGTGTCAAGGGAAGGTGAGGACCAGCAACAGCTCGAAGCCCTTAGGCCTATCGTAGGGAGAAATGGCTTGGACGTTTGCACTGTGGTTGCTGCTCTGTGCCGGGAGTGAGAGTGGGATTCAACCTGAGAATGTGTGTTGGGAGTGCTGGGAGGCAAGGCAAAGGAGGATGGCCAGAGTGCGTTTGGCTGTGAAAGCGGTGTCAAGGGAAGGTGAGGACCAGCAACAGCTCTAAGCCCTTAGGCCTATCGTATGGGAGAAATGGCTTGGAGGTTTGCACTTTGGGAGCTGGTCTGTGCTGAGATTGAGAGTGAGCCTGAGAATGTGTTTTTTCTTGGAATGCTGGGAGGCAAGTCCAGGTCAGATGGCCAGAGTGTGTTTGGCTGTGAAAGCAGTGGCACGGGAAGGTGAGGAGCAATGAAATCTTTCCGTGCTCTCTATCATCTGTGCTTTGGGACAAATCGCTGGACGTTCGCAGTGTCGAGTAGGGCTCTGCTGATGGTGGCAGTGAGACAGTGTTGGCAGTGTAAGGAAATAAGCAAGCGCAGAGCGCCACTGTGTGTTTGGCTGTGAAACAACACACAGCGAAAGCTGATGAACAGCAAGAGCTTTGAGTGCTGGCTGTTTGCTGTGGGAAAAACGCTGGACGTTTGGAGTGTGGGAGCAGGGCTCTGCCGATTGCAAGCAGTGGCGTTCCGCGCTTGCTTAGCTCCGTAAACTGCCAACACCCATGTCACTCTCACGATCGGCAGAGCCCTGCTCTGACACTGCAAGCACCCAGCGATTTCTCCCACCGCAAAGGTGCCAGCACGGGAAGCTCTCGCTCCTCCTTAACATTCCTACCCAGCGCCTTCACAGCGAAACGCACAACGGAGATGTGCACTTCCCTTGCCTCCCAGCACTCCCAACACCCATTCTCAAGCTCAGGCTCACGCTCGGCGCAGACCAACTGCCAAAGTGCAAAAGTGCAGTGACTAGTACCAGAGAGTAAGGGAATGAGTATTGGGAGTGCTGGGAGGCAAGGCCAGGGCAGATGGCCAGGGTGTGTTTGGCTGTGAAAGCGGTGTCAAGGGAAGGTGAGGACCAGCCACAGCTCTAAGCCCTCAGAAGTAGCGTGCGTCAGAAATCGCTTGGGTGTTGGCACTTTGGGAGGTGGTCTGTGCCGGGAGTGAGAATGAGATTGAACCTGAGAATGTGTGTTGGGAGTGCTGGGAGGCAAAGCCAGGGTAGATGGGCAGAGTGTGTTTGGCTGTGAAAGCGGTGTCAAGGGAAGGTGAGGACCAGCAACAGCTCTAAGCCCTTAGGCCTATCGTAGGGGACAAATGGCTTGGACGTTTGCACTTTGGGAGGTGGTGTGTGCCGGGAGTGAGAGTGATAGTGAGCCTGAGAATGTGTGTTGGGAGTGCTGGGAGGGAAAGCCAGGGTAGATGGCCAGAGTGTGTTTGGCTGTGAAAGCGGTGTCAAGGGAAGGTGAGGACCAGCAACAGCTCTAAGCCCTTAGATGTAGCCTTCGGCAGAAAACGCTTGGGTGTTGGCATTTTGGGAGGTGGTTTGTGCCGGTAGTGAGAGTGTGTTGGGAATGCTGGGAGGCAAGGCAAAGGCAGATGGGCAGAGTGTGTTTGGCTGTGAAAGCGGTGTCAAGGGAAGGTGAGGACCAGCAACAGCTCTAAGCCCTTAGGCCTATCGTAGGGGAGAAATGGCTTGGAGGTTTGCACTTTGGGAGGTGGTGTGTGCCGGGAGTGAGAGTGAGATTGAACCTGAGAATGTGTGTTGGGAGTGCTGGGAGGCAAGTTAAAGGCAGATGGGCAGAGTGTGTTTGGCTGTGAAAGCGGTGTCAAGGGAAGGTGAGGACCAGCAACAGCTCTAAGCCCTTAGATGTAGCGTGTGTCAGAAATCGCTTGGGTGTTGGCATTTTGGGAGGTGGTCTGTGCCGCGAGTGAGAATGAGATTCAACCTGAGAATGTGTGTTGGGAGTGCTGGGAGGCAAAGCCAGGGTAGATGGGCAGAGTGTGTTTGGCTGTGAAAGCGGTGTCAAGGGAAGGTGAGGACCAGCAACAGCTCGAAGCCCTTAGGCCTATCGTATGGGAGAAATGGCTTGGACGTTTGCACTTTGGGAGGTGGTCTGTGCCGGGAGTGAGAGTGAGAGTGAGCCTGAGAATGTGTGTTGGGACTGCTGGGAGTCAAAGCCAGGGTAGATGGGCAGAGTGTGTTTGGCTGTGAAAGCGGTGTCAAGGGAAGGTGAGGACCAGCAACAGCTCTAAGCTCTTAGATGTATCATGTGTCAGAAATCGCTTGGGTGTAGGCACTTTGGGAGGTGGTCTGTGCTGGGAGTGAGAGTAAGAGCGTGACTGTGCCTGAGAATGTGTGTTGGGAGTGCTGGGAGGCAAAACCAGGGTAGATGGGCAGAGTGTTTTTGGCTGTGAAAGCGGTGTCAAGGGAAGGTGAGGACCAGCAACAGCTCTTAGCCCTTAGATGTAGCATGTGGCAGAAATCGCTTGGGTGTTGGCATTTTGGGAGGTGGTCTGTGCCGCGAGTGAGAATGAGATTCAACCTGAGAATGTGTGTTGGGAGTGCTGGGAGGCAAAGCCAGGGTAGATGGGCAGAGTGTGTTTGGCTGTGAAAGCGGTGTCAAGGGAAGGTGAGGACCAGCAACAGCTCGAAGCCCTTAGGCCTATCGTAGGGAGAAATGGCTTGGACGTTTGCACTGTGGTTGCTGCTCTGTGCCGGGAGTGAGAGTGGGATTCAACCTGAGAATGTGTGTTGGGAGTGCTGGGAGGCAAGGCAAAGGAGGATGGCCAGAGTGCGTTTGGCTGTGAAAGCGGTGTCAAGGGAAGGTGAGGACCAGCAACAGCTCTAAGCCCTTAGGCCTATCGTATGGGAGAAATGGCTTGGAGGTTTGCACTTTGGGAGCTGGTCTGTGCTGAGATTGAGAGTGAGCCTGAGAATGTGTTTTTTCTTGGAATGCTGGGAGGCAAGTCCAGGTCAGATGGCCAGAGTGTGTTTGGCTGTGAAAGCAGTGGCACGGGAAGGTGAGGAGCAATGAAATCTTTCCGTGCTCTCTATCATCTGTGCTTTGGGACAAATCGCTGGACGTTCGCAGTGTCGAGTAGGGCTCTGCTGATGGTGGCAGTGAGACAGTGTTGGCAGTGTAAGGAAATAAGCAAGCGCAGAGCGCCACTGTGTGTTTGGCTGTGAAACAACACACAGCGAAAGCTGATGAACAGCAAGAGCTTTGAGTGCTGGCTGTTTGCTGTGGGAAAAACGCTGGACGTTTGGAGTGTGGGAGCAGGGCTCTGCCGATTGCAAGCAGTGGCGTTCCGCGCTTGCTTAGCTCCGTAAACTGCCAACACCCATGTCACTCTCACGATCGGCAGAGCCCTGCTCTGACACTGCAAGCACCCAGCGATTTCTCCCACCGCAAAGGTGCCAGCACGGGAAGCTCTCGCTCCTCCTTAACATTCCTACCCAGCGCCTTCACAGCGAAACGCACAACGGAGATGTGCACTTCCCTTGCCTCCCAGCACTCCCAACACCCATTCTCAAGCTCAGGCTCACGCTCGGCGCAGACCAACTGCCAAAGTGCAAAAGTGCAGTGACTAGTACCAGAGAGTAAGGGAATGAGTATTGGGAGTGCTGGGAGGCAAGGCCAGGGCAGATGGCCAGGGTGTGTTTGGCTGTGAAAGCGGTGTCAAGGGAAGGTGAGGACCAGCCACAGCTCTAAGCCCTCAGAAGTAGCGTGCGTCAGAAATCGCTTGGGTGTTGGCACTTTGGGAGGTGGTCTGTGCCGGGAGTGAGAATGAGATTGAACCTGAGAATGTGTGTTGGGAGTGCTGGGAGGCAAAGCCAGGGTAGATGGGCAGAGTGTGTTTGGCTGTGAAAGCGGTGTCAAGGGAAGGTGAGGACCAGCAACAGCTCTAAGCCCTTAGGCCTATCGTAGGGGACAAATGGCTTGGACGTTTGCACTTTGGGAGGTGGTGTGTGCCGGGAGTGAGAGTGATAGTGAGCCTGAGAATGTGTGTTGGGAGTGCTGGGAGGGAAAGCCAGGGTAGATGGGCAGAGTGTGTTTGGCTGTGAAAGCGGTGTCAAGGGAAGGTGAGGACCAGCAACAGCTCTAAGCCCTTAGGCCTATCGTAGGGGAGAAATGGCTTGGACGTTTGCACTTTGGGAGGTGGTCTGTGCCGGGAGTGAGAGTGAGATTGAACCTGAGAATGTGTGTTGGGAGTGCTGGGAGGCAAGTTAAAGGCAGATGGCCAGAGTGTGTTTGGCTGTGAAAGCGGTGTCAAGGGAAGGTGAGGACCAGCAACAGCTCTAAGCCCTTAGGCCTATCGTAGGGGAGAAATGGCTTGGACGTTTGCACTTTGGGAGGTGGTGTGTGCCGGGAGTGAGAGTGAGATTGAGCCTGAGAATGTGTGTTGGGAGTGCTGGGAGGCAAAGCCAGGGTAGATGGGCAGAGTGTGTTTGGCTGTGAAAGCGGTGTCAAGGGAAGGTGAGGACCAGCAACAGCTCGAAGCCCTTAGGCCTATCGTAGGGAGAAATGGCTTGGACGTTTGCACTGTGGTTGCTGCTCTGTGCCGGGAGTGAGAGTGGGATTCAACCTGAGAATGTGTGTTGGGAGTGCTGGGAGGCAAGGCAAAGGAGGATGGCCAGAGTGCGTTTGGCTGTGAAAGCGGTGTCAAGGGAAGGTGAGGACCAGCAACAGCTCTAAGCCCTTAGGCCTATCGTAGGGGACAAATGGCTTGGACGTTTGCACTTTGGGAGGTGGTGTGTGCCGGGAGTGAGAGTGATAGTGAGCCTGAGAATGTGTGTTGGGAGTGCTGGGAGGGAAAGCCAGGGTAGATGGCCAGAGTGTGTTTGGCTGTGAAAGCGGTGTCAAGGGAAGGTGAGGACCAGCAACAGCTCTAAGCCCTTAGGCCTATCGTAGGGGAGAAATGGCTTGGACGTTTGCACTTTGGGAGGTGGTCTGTGCCGGGAATGAGAGTGAGATTGAACCTGAGAATGTGTGTTGGGAGTGCTGGGAGGCAAGTTAAAGGCAGATGGCCAGAGTGTGTTTGGCTGTGAAAGCGGTGTCAAGGGAAGGTGAGGACCAGCAACAGCTCTAAGCCCTTAGATGTAGCGTGTGTCAGAAATCGCTTGGGTGTTGGCATTTTGGGAGGTGGTCTGTGCCGCGAGTGAGAATGAGATTCAACCTGAGAATGTGTGTTGGGAGTGCTGGGAGGCAAAGCCAGGGTAGATGGGCAGAGTGTGTTTGGCTGTGAAAGCGGTGTCAAGGGAAGGTGAGGACCAGCAACAGCTCGAAGCCCTTAGGCCTATCGTAGGGAGAAATGGCTTGGACGTTTGCACTGTGGTTGCTGCTCTGTGCCGGGAGTGAGAGTGGGATTCAACCTGAGAATGTGTGTTGGGAGTGCTGGGAGGCAAGGCAAAGGAGGATGGCCAGAGTGCGTTTGGCTGTGAAAGCGGTGTCAAGGGAAGGTGAGGACCAGCAACAGCTCTAAGCCCTTAGGCCTATCGTATGGGAGAAATGGCTTGGAGGTTTGCACTTTGGGAGCTGGTCTGTGCTGAGATTGAGAGTGAGCCTGAGAATGTGTTTTTTCTTGGAATGCTGGGAGGCAAGTCCAGGTCAGATGGCCAGAGTGTGTTTGGCTGTGAAAGCAGTGGCACGGGAAGGTGAGGAGCAATGAAATCTTTCCGTGCTCTCTATCATCTGTGCTTTGGGACAAATCGCTGGACGTTCGCAGTGTCGAGTAGGGCTCTGCTGATGGTGGCAGTGAGACAGTGTTGGCAGTGTAAGGAAATAAGCAAGCGCAGAGCGCCACTGTGTGTTTGGCTGTGAAACAACACACAGCGAAAGCTGATGAACAGCAAGAGCTTTGAGTGCTGGCTGTTTGCTGTGGGAAAAACGCTGGACGTTTGGAGTGTGGGAGCAGGGCTCTGCCGATTGCAAGCAGTGGCGTTCCGCGCTTGCTTAGCTCCGTAAACTGCCAACACCCATGTCACTCTCACGATCGGCAGAGCCCTGCTCTGACACTGCAAGCACCCAGCGATTTCTCCCACCGCAAAGGTGCCAGCACGGGAAGCTCTCGCTCCTCCTTAACATTCCTACCCAGCGCCTTCACAGCGAAACGCACAACGGAGATGTGCACTTCCCTTGCCTCCCAGCACTCCCAACACCCATTCTCAAGCTCAGGCTCACGCTCGGCGCAGACCAACTGCCAAAGTGCAAAAGTGCAGTGACTAGTACCAGAGAGTAAGGGAATGAGTATTGGGAGTGCTGGGAGGCAAGGCCAGGGCAGATGGCCAGGGTGTGTTTGGCTGTGAAAGCGGTGTCAAGGGAAGGTGAGGACCAGCCACAGCTCTAAGCCCTCAGAAGTAGCGTGCGTCAGAAATCGCTTGGGTGTTGGCACTTTGGGAGGTGGTCTGTGCCGGGAGTGAGAATGAGATTGAACCTGAGAATGTGTGTTGGGAGTGCTGGGAGGCAAAGCCAGGGTAGATGGGCAGAGTGTGTTTGGCTGTGAAAGCGGTGTCAAGGGAAGGTGAGGACCAGCAACAGCTCTAAGCCCTTAGGCCTATCGTAGGGGACAAATGGCTTGGACGTTTGCACTTTGGGAGGTGGTGTGTGCCGGGAGTGAGACTGATAGTGAGCCTGAGAATGTGTGTTGGGAGTGCTGGGAGGGAAAGCCAGGGTAGATGGCCAGAGTGTGTTTGGCTGTGAAAGCGGTGTCAAGGGAAGGTGAGGACCAGCAACAGCTCTAAGCCCTTAGATGTAGCCTTCGGCAGAAAACGCTTGGGTGTTGGCATTTTGGGAGGTGGTTTGTGCCGGTAGTGAGAGTGTGTTGGGAATGCTGGGAGGCAAGGCAAAGGCAGATGGGCAGAGTGTGTTTGGCTGTGAAAGCGGTGTCAAGGGAAGGTGAGGACCAGCAACAGCTCTAAGCCCTTAGGCCTATCGTAGGGGAGAAATGGCTTGGAGGTTTGCACTTTGGGAGGTGGTGTGTGCCGGGAGTGAGAGTGAGATTGAACCTGAGAATGTGTGTTGGGAGTGCTGGGAGGCAAGTTAAAGGCAGATGGGCAGAGTGTGTTTGGCTGTGAAAGCGGTGTCAAGGGAAGGTGAGGACCAGCAACAGCTCTAAGCCCTTAGATGTAGCGTGTGTCAGAAATCGCTTGGGTGTTGGCATTTTGGGAGGTGGTCTGTGCCGCGAGTGAGAATGAGATTCAACCTGAGAATGTGTGTTGGGAGTGCTGGGAGGCAAAGCCAGGGTAGATGGGCAGAGTGTGTTTGGCTGTGAAAGCGGTGTCAAGGGAAGGTGAGGACCAGCAACAGCTCGAAGCCCTTAGGCCTATCGTATGGGAGAAATGGCTTGGACGTTTGCACTTTGGGAGGTGGTCTGTGCCGGGAGTGAGAGTGAGAGTGAGCCTGAGAATGTGTGTTGGGACTGCTGGGAGTCAAAGCCAGGGTAGATGGGCAGAGTGTGTTTGGCTGTGAAAGCGGTGTCAAGGGAAGGTGAGGACCAGCAACAGCTCTAAGCTCTTAGATGTATCATGTGTCAGAAATCGCTTGGGTGTAGGCACTTTGGGAGGTGGTCTGTGCTGGGAGTGAGAGTAAGAGCGTGACTGTGCCTGAGAATGTGTGTTGGGAGTGCTGGGAGGCAAAACCAGGGTAGATGGGCAGAGTGTTTTTGGCTGTGAAAGCGGTGTCAAGGGAAGGTGAGGACCAGCAACAGCTCTTAGCCCTTAGATGTAGCATGTGGCAGAAATCGCTTGGGTGTTGGCATTTTGGGAGGTGGTCTGTGCCGCGAGTGAGAATGAGATTCAACCTGAGAATGTGTGTTGGGAGTGCTGGGAGGCAAAGCCAGGGTAGATGGGCAGAGTGTGTTTGGCTGTGAAAGCGGTGTCAAGGGAAGGTGAGGACCAGCAACAGCTCGAAGCCCTTAGGCCTATCGTAGGGAGAAATGGCTTGGACGTTTGCACCGTGGTTGCTGCTCTGTGCCGGGAGTGAGAGTGGGATTCAACCTGAGAATGTGTGTTGGGAGTGCTGGGAGGCAAGGCAAAGGAGGATGGCCAGAGTGCGTTTGGCTGTGAAAGCGGTGTCAAGGGAAGGTGAGGACGAGCAACAGCTCTAAGCCCTTAGGCCTATCGTATGGGAGAAATGGCTTGGAGGTTTGCACTTTGGGAGCTGGTCTGTGCTGAGATTGAGAGTGAGCCTGAGAATGTGTTTTTTCTTGGAATGCTGGGAGGCAAGTCCAGGTCAGATGGCCAGAGTGTGTTTGGCTGTGAAAGCAGTGGCACGGGAAGGTGAGGAGCAATGAAATCTTTCCGTGCTCTCTATCATCTGTGCTTTGGGACAAATCGCTGGACGTTCGCAGTGTCGAGTAGGGCTCTGCTGATGGTGGCAGTGAGACAGTGTTGGCAGTGTAAGGAAATAAGCAAGCGCAGAGCGCCACTGTGTGTTTGGCTGTGAAACAACACACAGCGAAAGCTGATGAACAGCAAGAGCTTTGAGTGCTGGCTGTTTGCTGTGGGAAAAACGCTGGACGTTTGGAGTGTGGGAGCAGGGCTCTGCCGATTGCAAGCAGTGGCGTTCCGCGCTTGCTTAGCTCCGTAAACTGCCAACACCCATGTCACTCTCACGATCGGCAGAGCCCTGCTCTGACACTGCAAGCACCCAGCGATTTCTCCCACCGCAAAGGTGCCAGCACGGGAAGCTCTCGCTCCTCCTTAACATTCCTACCCAGCGCCTTCACAGCGAAACGCACAACGGAGATGTGCACTTCCCTTGCCTCCCAGCACTCCCCAACACCCATTCTCAAGCTCAGGCTCACGCTCGGCGCAGACCAACTGCCAAAGTGCAAAAGTGCAGTGACTAGTACCAGAGAGTAAGGGAATGAGTATTGGGAGTGCTGGGAGGCAAGGCCAGGGCAGATGGCCAGGGTGTGTTTGGCTGTGAAAGCGGTGTCAAGGGAAGGTGAGGACCAGCCACAGCTCTAAGCCCTCAGAAGTAGCGTGCGTCAGAAATCGCTTGGGTGTTGGCACTTTGGGAGGGTGGTCTGTGCCGGGAGTGAGAATGAGATTGAACCTGAGAATGTGTGTTGGGAGTGCTGGGAGGCAAAGCCAGGGTAGATGGCCAGAGTGTGTTTGGCTGTGAAAGCGGTGTCAAGGGAAGGTGAGGACCAGCAACAGCTCTAAGCCCTTAGGCTTATCGTGTGGGAGAAATGGCTTGGGTATTTTCACTTTGGGAGGTGGTCTGTGCCGGGAGTGAGAGTGAGATTGAACCTGAGAATGTGTGTTGGGAGTGCTGGGAGGCAAAGCCAGGGTAGATGGGCAGAGTGTGTTTGGCTGTGAAAGCGGTGTCAAGGGAAGGTGAGGACCAGCAACAGCTCTAAGCCCTTAGATGTAGCCTTCGGCAGAAAACGCTTGGGTGTTGGCATTTTGGGAGGTGGTTTGTGCCGGTAGTGAGAGTGTGTTGGGAATGCTGGGAGGCAAGGCAAAGGCAGATGGCCAGAGTGTGTTTGGCTGTGAAAGCGGTGTCAAGGGAAGGTGAGGACCAGCCACAGCTCTAAGCCCTTAGGCCTATCGTAGGGGACAAATGGCTTGGACGTTTGCACTTTGGGAGGTGGTGTGTGCCGGGAGTGAGAGTGATAATGAGCCTGAGAATGTGTGTTGGGAGTGCTGGGAGGGAAAGCCAGGGTAGATGGCCAGAGTGTGTTTGGCTGTGAAAGCGGTGTCAAGGGAAGGTGAGGACCAGCAACAGCTCTAAGCCCTTAGGCCTATAGTAGGGGAGAAATGGCTTGGACGTTTGCACTTTGGGAGGTGGTCTGTGCCGGGAGTGAGAGTGAGATTGAACCTGAGAATGTGTGTTGGGAGTGCTGGGAGGCAAGTTAAAGGCAGATGGCCAGAGTGTGTTTGGCTGTGAAAGCGGTGTCAAGGGAAGGTGAGGACCAGCAACAGCTCTAAGCCCTTAGGCTTATCGTGTGGGAGAAATGGCTTGGGTATTTTCACTTTGGGAGGTGGTCTGTGCCGGGAGTGAGAGTGAGATTCAACCTGAGAATGTGTGTTGGGAGTGCTGGGAGGCAAAGCCAGGGTAGATGGGCAGAGTGTGTTTGGCTGTGAAAGCGGTGTCAAGGGAAGGTGAGGACCAGCAACAGCTCTAAGCCCTTAGATGTAGCCTTCGGCAGAAAACGCTTGGGTGTTGGCATTTTGGGAGGTGGTTTGTGCCGGTAGTGAGAGTGTGTTGGGAATGCTGGGAGGCAAGGCAAAGGCAGATGGCCAGAGTGTGTTTGGCTGTGAAAGCGGTGTCAAGGGAAGGTGAGGACCAGCCACAGCTCTAAACCCTTAGGCCTATCGTAGGGGACAAATGGCTTGGACGTTTGCACTTTGGGAGGTGGTGTGTGCCGGGAGTGAGAGTGATAATGAGCCTGAGAATGTGTGTTGGGAGTGCTGGGAGGGAAAGCCAGGGTAGATGGCCAGAGTGTGTTTGGCTGTGAAAGCGGTGTCAAGGGAAGGTGAGGACCAGCAACAGCTCGAAGCCCTTAGGCCTATAGTAGGGGAGAAATGGCTTGGACGTTTGCACTTTGGGAGGTGGTCTGTGCCGGGAGTGAGAGTGAGATTGAACCTGAGAATGTGTGTTGGGAGTGCTGGGAGGCAAGTTAAAGGCAGATGGCCAGAGTGTGTTTGGCTGTGAAAGCGGTGTCAAGGGAAGGTGAGGACCAGCAACAGCTCTAAGCCCTTAGGCCTATCGTATGGGAGAAATGGCTTGGAGGTTTGCACTTTGGGAGCTGGTCTGTGCTGAGATTGAGAGTGAGCCTGAGAATGTGTTTTTTTCTTGGAATGCTTGGAGGCAAGTCCAGGTCAGATGGCCAGAGTGTGTTTGGCTGTGAAAGCAGTGGCACGGGAAGGTGAGGAGCAATGAAATCTTTCCGTGCTCTCTATCATCTGTGCTTTGGGACAAATCGCTGGACGTTCGCAGTGTCGAGTAGGGCTCTGCTGATGGTGGCAGTGAGACAGTGTTGGCAGTGTAAGGAAATAAGCAAGCGCAGAGCGCCACTGTGTGTTTGGCTGTGAAACAACACACAGCGAAAGCTGATGAACAGCAAGAGCTTTGAGTGCTGGCTGTTTGCTGTGGGAAAAACGCTGGACGTTTGGAGTGTGGGAGCAGGGCTCTGCCGATTGCAAGCAGTGGCGTTCCGCGCTTGCTTAGCTCCGTAAACTGCCAACACCCATGTCACTCTCACGATCGGCAGAGCCCTGCTCTGACACTGCAAGCACCCAGCGATTTCTCCCACCGCAAAGGTGCCAGCACGGGAAGCTCTCGCTCCTCCTTAACATTCCTACCCAGCGCCTTCACAGCGAAACGCACAACGGAGATGTGCACTTCCCTTGCCTCCCAGCACTCCCAACACCCATTCTCAAGCTCAGGCTCACGCTCGGCGCAGACCAACTGCCAAAGTGCAAAAGTGCAGTGACTAGTACCAGAGAGTAAGGGAATGAGTATTGGGAGTGCTGGGAGGCAAGGCCAGGGCAGATGGCCAGGGTGTGTTTGGCTGTGAAAGCGGTGTCAAGGGAAGGTGAGGACCAGCCACAGCTCTAAGCCCTCAGAAGTAGCGTGCGTCAGAAATCGCTTGGGTGTTGGCACTTTGGGAGGTGGTCTGTGCCGGGAGTGAGAATGAGATTGAACCTGAGAATGTGTGTTGGGAGTGCTGGGAGGCAAAGCCAGGGTAGATGGCCAGAGTGTGTTTGGCTGTGAAAGCGGTGTCAAGGGAAGGTGAGGACCAGCAACAGCTCTAAGCCCTTAGGCCTATCGTAGGGGACAAATGGCTTGGACGTTTGCACTTTGGGAGGTGGTGTGTGCCGGGAGTGAGAGTGATAGTGAGCCTGAGAATGTGTGTTGGGAGTGCTGGGAGGGAAAGCCAGGGTAGATGGCCAGAGTGTGTTTGGCTGTGAAAGCGGTGTCAAGGGAAGGTGAGGACCAGCAACAGCTCGAAGCCCTTAGATGTAGCCTTCGGCAGAAAACGCTTGGGTGTTGGCATTTTGGGAGGTGGTTTGTGCCGGTAGTGAGAGTGTGTTGGGAATGCTGGGAGGCAAGGCAAAGGCAGATGGGCAGAGTGTGTTTGGCTGTGAAAGCGGTGTCAAGGGAAGGTGAGGACCAGCAACAGCTCTAAGCCCTTAGGCCTATCGTAGGGGAGAAATTGCTTGGAGGTTTGCACTTTGGGGAGGTGGTGTGTGCCGGGAGTGAGAGTGAGATTGAACCTGAGAATGTGTGTTGGGAGTGCTGGGAGGCAAGTTAAAGGCAGATGGGCAGAGTGTGTTTGGCTGTGAAAGCGGTGTCAAGGGAAGGTGAGGACCAGCAACAGCTCTAAGCCCCTTAGATGTAGCGTGTGTCAGAAATCGCTTGGGTGTTGGCATTTTGGGAGGTGGTCTGTGCCGCGAGTGAGAATGAGATTCAACCTGAGAATGTGTGTTGGGAGTGCTGGGAGGCAAAGCCAGGGTAGATGGGCAGAGTGTGTTTGGCTGTGAAAGCGGTGTCAAGGGAAGGTGAGGACCAGCAACAGCTCGAAGCCCTTAGGCCTATCGTATGGGAGAAATGGCTTGGACGTTTGCACTTTGGGAGGTGGTCTGTGCCGGGAGTGAGAGTGAGAGTGAGCCTGAGAATGTGTGTTGGGACTGCTGGGAGTCAAAGCCAGGGTAGATGGGCAGAGTGTGTTTGGCTGTGGAAAGCGGTGTCAAGGGAAGGTGAGGACCAGCAACAGCTCTAAGCTCTTAGATGTATCATGTGTCAGAAATCGCTTGGGTGTAGGCACTTTGGGAGGTGGTCTGTGCCGGGAGTGAGAGTAAGAGCGTGACTGTGCCTGAGAATGTGTGTTGGGAGTGCTGGGAGGCAAAACCAGGGTAGATGGGCAGAGTGTTTTTGGCTGTGAAAGCGGTGTCAAGGGAAGGTGAGGACCAGCAACAGCTCTTAGCCCTTAGATGTAGCATGTGGCAGAAATCGCTTGGGTGTTTTGACTTTGGGAGGTGGTGTTTTGCCGGGAGTGAGAGTGTTTTGTGAGTGCTGGGAGGCAAGGCAAAGGCGAAAGGCGGATGGCCAGAGTGTTTTTGGCTGTGAAAGCAGTGTCAAGGGAAGGTGAGGACCAGCAACAGCTCTAAGCCCTTAGGCCTATTGTAGGGAGAAATGGCTTGGACGTTTGCACTGTGGTTGCTGCTCTGTGCCGGGAGTGAGAGTGAGATTCAACCTGAGAATGTGTGTTGGGAGTGCTGGGAGGCAAGGCAAAGGAGGATGGCCAGAGTGCGTTTGGCTGTGAAAGCGGGTGTCAAGGGAAGGTGAGGACCAGCAACAGCTCTAAGCCCTTAGGCCTATCGTATGGGAGAAATGGCTTGGAGGTTTGCACTTTGGGAGCTGGTCTGTGCTGAGATTGAGAGTGAGCCTGAGAATGTGTTTTTTCTTGGAATGCTGGGAGGCAAGTCCAGGTCAGATGGCCAGAGTGTGTTTGGCTGTGAAAGCAGTGGCACGGGAAGGTGAGGAGCAATGAAATCTTTCCGTGCTCTCTATCATCTGTGCTTTGGGACAAATCGCTGGACGTTCGCAGTGTCGAGTAGGGCTCTGCTGATGGTGGCAGTGAGACAGTGTTGGCAGTGTAAGGAAATAAGCAAGCGCAGAGCGCCACTGTGTGTTTGGCTGTGAAACAACACACAGCGAAAGCTGATGAACAGCAAGAGCTTTGAGTGCTGGCTGTTTGCTGTGGGAAAAAACGCTGGACGTTTGGAGTGTGGGAGCAGGGCTCTGCCGATTGCAAGCAGTGGCGTTCCGCGCTTGCTTAGCTCCGTAAACTGCCAACACCCATGTCACTCTCACGATCGGCAGAGCCCTGCTCTGACACTGCAAGCACCCAGCGATTTCTCCCACCGCAAAGGTGCCAGCACGGGAAGCTCTCGCTCCTCCTTAACATTCCTACCCAGCGCCTTCACAGCGAAACGCACAACGGAGATGTGCACTTCCCTTGCCTCCCAGCACTCCCAACACCCATTCTCAAGCTCAGGCTCACGCTCGGCGCAGACCAACTGCCAAAGTGCAAAAGTGCAGTGACTAGTACCAGAGAGTAAGGGAATGAGTATTGGGAGTGCTGGGAGGCAAGGCCAGGGCAGATGGCCAGGGTGTGTTTGGCTGTGAAAGCGGTGTCAAGGGAAGGTGAGGACCAGCCACAGCTCTAAGCCCTCAGAAGTAGCGTGCGTCAGAAATCGCTTGGGTGTTGGCACTTTGGGAGGTGGTCTGTGCCGGGAGTGAGAATGAGATTGAACCTGAGAATGTGTGTTGGGAGTGCTGGGAGGCAAAGCCAGGGTAGATGGGCAGAGTGTGTTTGGCTGTGAAAGCGGTGTCAAGGGAAGGTGAGGACCAGCAACAGCTCTAAGCCCTTAGGCTTATCGTGGGAGAAATGGCTTGGGTATTTTCACTTTGGGAGGTGGTCTGTGCCGGGAGTGAGAGTGAGATTGAACCTGAGAATGTGTGTTGGGAGTGCTGGGAGGCAAAGCCAGGGTAGATGGGCAGAGTGTGTTTGGCTGTGAAAGCGGTGTCAAGGGAAGGTGAGGACCAGCAACAGCTCTAAGCCCTTAGATGTAGCCTTCGGCAGAAAACGCTTGGGTGTTGGCATTTTGGGAGGTGGTTTGTGCCGGTAGTGAGAGTGTGTTGGGAATGCTGGGAGGCAAGGCAAAGGCAGATGGCCAGAGTGTGTTTGGCTGTGAAAGCGGTGTCAAGGGAAGGTGAGGACCAGCAACAGCTCTAAGCCCTTAGGCCTATCGTAGGGGACAAATGGCTTGGACGTTTGCACTTTGGGAGGTGGTGTGTGCCGGGAGTGAGAGTGATAGTGAGCCTGAGAATGTGTGTTGGGAGTGCTGGGAGGGAAAGCCAGGGTAGATGGGCAGAGTGTGTTTGTCTGTGAAAGCGGTGTCAAGGGAAGGTGAGGACCAGCAACAGCTCTAAGCCCTTAGGCCTATCGTAGGGGAGAAATGGCTTGGACGTTTGCACTTTGGGAGGTGGTCTGTGCCGGGAGTGAGAGTGAGATTGAACCTGAGAATGTGTGTTGGGAGTGCTGGGAGGCAAGTTAAAGGCAGATGGCCAGAGTGTGTTTGGCTGTGAAAGCGGTGTCAAGGGAAGGTGAGGACCAGCAACAGCTCTAAGCCCTTAGATGTAGCGTGTGTCAGAAATCGCTTGGGTGTTGGCATTTTGGGAGGTGGTCTGTGCCGCGAGTGAGAATGAGATTCAACCTGAGAATGTGTGTTGGGAGTGCTGGGAGGCAAAGCCAGGGTAGATGGGCAGAGTGTGTTTGGCTGTGAAAGCGGTGTCAAGGGAAGGTGAGGACCAGCAACAGCTCGAAGCCCTTAGGCCTATCGTAGGGAGAAATGGCTTGGACGTTTGCACTGTGGTTGCTGCTCTGTGCCGGGAGTGAGAGTGGGATTCAACCTGAGAATGTGTGTTGGGAGTGCTGGGAGGCAAGGCAAAGGAGGATGGCCAGAGTGCGTTTGGCTGTGAAAGCGGTGTCAAGGGAAGGTGAGGACCAGCAACAGCTCTAAGCCCTTAGGCCTATCGTATGGGAGAAATGGCTTGGAGGTTTGCACTTTGGGAGCTGGTCTGTGCTGAGATTGAGAGTGAGCCTGAGAATGTGTTTTTTCTTGGAATGCTGGGAGGCAAGTCCAGGTCAGATGGCCAGAGTGTGTTTGGCTGTGAAAGCAGTGGCACGGGAAGGTGAGGAGCAATGAAATCTTTCCGTGCTCTCTATCATCTGTGCTTTGGGACAAATCGCTGGACGTTCGCAGTGTCGAGTAGGGCTCTGCTGATGGTGGCAGTGAGACAGTGTTGGCAGTGTAAGGAAATAAGCAAGCGCAGAGCGCCACTGTGTGTTTGGCTGTGAAACAACACACAGCGAAAGCTGATGAACAGCAAGAGCTTTGAGTGCTGGCTGTTTGCTGTGGGAAAAACGCTGGACGTTTGGAGTGTGGGAGCAGGGCTCTGCCGATTGCAAGCAGTGGCGTTCCGCGCTTGCTTAGCTCCGTAAACTGCCAACACCCATGTCACTCTCACGATCGGCAGAGCCCTGCTCTGACACTGCAAGCACCCAGCGATTTCTCCCACCGCAAAGGTGCCAGCACGGGAAGCTCTCGCTCCTCCTTAACATTCCTACCCAGCGCCTTCACAGCGAAACGCACAACGGAGATGTGCACTTCCCTTGCCTCCCAGCACTCCCAACACCCATTCTCAAGCTCAGGCTCACGCTCGGCCGCAGACCAACTGCCAAAGTGCAAAAGTGCAGTGACTAGTACCAGAGAGTAAGGGAATGAGTATTGGAGTGCTGGGAGGCAAGGCCAGGGCAGATGGCCAGGGTGTGTTTGGCTGTGAAAGCGGTGTCAAGGGAAGGTGAGGACCAGCCACAGCTCTAAGCCCTCAGAAGTAGCGTGCGTCAGAAATCGCTTGGGTGTTGGCACTTTGGGAGGTGGTCTGTGCCGGGAGTGAGAATGAGATTGAACCTGAGAATGTGTGTTGGGAGTGCTGGGAGGCAAAGCCAGGGTAGATGGCCAGAGTGTGTTTGGCTGTGAAAGCGGTGTCAAGGGAAGGTGAGGACCAGCAACAGCTCTAAGCCCTTAGGCTTATCGTGTGGGAGAAATGGCTTGGGTATTTTCACTTTGGGAGGTGGTCTGTGCCGGGAGTGAGAGTGAGATTGAACCTGAGAATGTGTGTTGGGAGTGCTGGGAGGCAAAGCCAGGGTAGATGGGCAGAGTGTGTTTGGCTGTGAAAGCGGTGTCAAGGGAAGGTGAGGACCAGCAACAGCTCTAAGCCCTTAGATGTAGCCTTCGGCAGAAAACGCTTGGGTGTTGGCATTTTGGGAGGTGGTTTGTGCCGGTAGTGAGAGTGTGTTGGGAATGCTGGGAGGCAAGGCAAAGGCAGATGGCCAGAGTGTGTTTGGCTGTGAAAGCGGTGTCAAGGGAAGGTGAGGACCAGCAACAGCTCTAAGCCCTTAGGCCTATCGTAGGGGACAAATGGCTTGGACGTTTGCACTTTGGGAGGTGGTGTGTGCCGGGAGTGAGAGTGATAGTGAGCCTGAGAATGTGTGTTGGGAGTGCTGGGAGGGAAAGCCAGGGTAGATGGGCAGAGTGTGTTTGGCTGTGAAAGCGGTGTCAAGGGAAGGTGAGGACCAGCAACAGCTCTAAGCCCTTAGGCCTATCGTAGGGGAGAAATGGCTTGGACGTTTGCACTTTGGGAGGTGGTCTGTGCCGGGAGTGAGAGTGAGATTGAACCTGAGAATGTGTGTTGGGAGTGCTGGGAGGCAAGTTAAAGGCAGATGGCCAGAGTGTGTTTGGCTGTGAAAGCGGTGTCAAGGGAAGGTGAGGACCAGCAACAGCTCTAAGCCCTTAGATGTAGCGTGTGTCAGAAATCGCTTGGGTGTTGGCATTTTGGGAGGTGGTCTGTGCCGCGAGTGAGAATGAGATTCAACCTGAGAATGTGTGTTGGGAGTGCTGGGAGGCAAAGGCAGGGTAGATGGGCAGAGTGTGTTTGGCTGTGAAAGCGGTGTCAAGGGAAGGTGAGGACCAGCAACAGCTCGAAGCCCTTAGGCCTATCGTAGGGAGAAATGGCTTGGACGTTTGCACTGTGGTTGCTGCTCTGTGCCGGGAGTGAGAGTGGGATTCAACCTGAGAATGTGTGTTGGGAGTGCTGGGAGGCAAGGCAAAGGAGGATGGCCAGAGTGCGTTTGGCTGTGAAAGCGGTGTCAAGGGAAGGTGAGGACCAGCAACAGCTCTAAGCCCTTAGGCCTATCGTATGGGAGAAATGGCTTGGAGGTTTGCACTTTGGGAGCTGGTCTGTGCTGAGATTGAGAGTGAGCCTGAGAATGTGTTTTTTCTTGGAATGCTGGGAGGCAAGTCCAGGTCAGATGGCCAGAGTGTGTTTGGCTGTGAAAGCAGTGGCACGGGAAGGTGAGGAGCAATGAAATCTTTCCGTGCTCTCTATCATCTGTGCTTTGGGACAAATCGCTGGACGTTCGCAGTGTCGAGTAGGGCTCTGCTGATGGTGGCAGTGAGACAGTGTTGGCAGTGTAAGGAAATAAGCAAGCGCAGAGCGCCACTGTGTGTTTGGCTGTGAAACAACACACAGCGAAAGCTGATGAACAGCAAGAGCTTTGAGTGCTGGCTGTTTGCTGTGGGAAAAACGCTGGACGTTTGGAGTGTGGGAGCAGGGCTCTGCCGATTGCAAGCAGTGGCGTTCCGCGCTTGCTTAGCTCCGTAAACTGCCAACACCCATGTCACTCTCACGATCGGCAGAGCCCTGCTCTGACACTGCAAGCACCCAGCGATTTCTCCCACCGCAAAGGTGCCAGCACGGGAAGCTCTCGCTCCTCCTTAACATTCCTACCCAGCGCCTTCACAGCGAAACGCACAATGGAGATGTGCACTTCCCTTGCCTCCCAGCACTCCCAACACCCATTCTCAAGCTCAGGCTCACGCTCGGCGCAGACCAACTGCCAAAGTGCAAAAGTGCAGTGACTAGTACCAGAGAGTAAGGGAATGAGTATTGGGAGTGCTGGGAGGCAAGGCCAGGGCAGATGGCCAGGGTGTGTTTGGCTGTGAAAGCGGTGTCAAGGGAAGGTGAGGACCAGCCACAGCTCTAAGCCCTTAGATGTAGCGTGTGTCAGAAATCGCTTGGGTGTTGGCACTTTGGGAGGTGGTCTGTGCCGGGAGTGAGAATGAGATTGAACCTGAGAATGTGTGTTGGGAGTGCTGGGAGGCAAAGCCAGGGTAGATGGCCAGAGTGTGTTTGGCTGTGAAAGCGGTGTCAAGGGAAGGTGAGGACCAGCAACAGCTCTAAGCCCTTAGGCTTATCGTGTGGGAGAAATGGCTTGGGTATTTTCACTTTGGGAGGTGGTCTGTGCCGGGAGTGAGAGTGAGATTGAACCTGAGAATGTGTGTTGGGAGTGCTGGGAGGCAAAGCCAGGGTAGATGGGCAGAGTGTGTTTGGCTGTGAAAGCGGTGTCAAGGGAAGGTGAGGACCAGCAACAGCTCTAAGCCCTTAGATGTAGCCTTCGGCAGAAAACGCTTGGGTGTTGGCATTTTGGGAGGTGGTTTGTGCCGGGAGTGAGAGTGTGTTGGGAATGCTGGGAGGCAAGGCAAAGGCAGATGGCCAGAGTGTGTTTGGCTGTGAAAGCGGTGTCAAGGGAAGGTGAGGACCAGCCACAGCTCTAAGCCCTTAGGCCTATCGTAGGGGACAAATGGCTTGGACGCTTGCACTTTGGGAGGTGGTGTGTGCCGGGAGTGAGAGTGATAATGAGCCTGAGAATGTGTGTTGGGAGTGCTGGGAGGGAAAGCCAGGGTAGATGGCCAGAGTGTGTTTGGCTGTGAAAGCGGTGTCAAGGGAAGGTGAGGACCAGCAACAGCTCTAAGCCCTTAGGCCTATAGTAGGGGAGAAATGGCTTGGACGTTTGCACTTTGGGAGGTGGTCTGTGCCGGGAGTGAGAGTGAGATTGAACCTGAGAATGTGTGTTGGGAGTGCTGGGAGGCAAGTTAAAGGCAGATGGCCAGAGTGTGTTTGGCTGTGAAAGCGGTGTCAAGGGAAGGTGAGGACCAGCAACAGCTCTAAGCCCTTAGGCTTATCGTGTGGGAGAAATGGCTTGGGTATTTTCACTTTGGGAGGTGGTCTGTGCCGGGAGTGAGAGTGAGATTGAACCTGAGAATGTGTGTTGGGAGTGCTGGGAGGCAAAGCCAGGGTAGATGGGCAGAGTGTGTTTGGCTGTGAAAGCGGTGTCAAGGGAAGGTGAGGACCAGCAACAGCTCTAAGCCCTTAGATGTAGCCTTCGGCAGAAAACGCTTGGGTGTTGGCATTTTGGGAGGTGGTTTGTGCCGGTAGTGAGAGTGTGTTGGGAATGCTGGGAGGCAAGGCAAAGGCAGATGGCCAGAGTGTGTTTGGCTGTGAAAGCGGTGTCAAGGGAAGGTGAGGACCAGCAACAGCTCTAAGCCCTTAGGCCTATCGTAGGGGAGAAATGGCTTGGACGTTTGCACTTTGGGAGGTGGTGTGTGCCGGGAGTGAGAGTGATAGTGAGCCTGAGAATGTGTGTTGGGAGTGCTGGGAGGGAAAGCCAGGGTAGATGGGCAGAGTGTGTTTGGCTGTGAAAGCGGTGTCAAGGGAAGGTGAGGACCAGCAACAGCTCTAAGCCCTTAGGCCTATCGTAGGGGAGAAATGGCTTGGACGTTTGCACTTTGGGAGGTGGTCTGTGCCGGGAATGAGAGTGAGATTGAACCTGAGAATGTGTGTTGGGAGTGCTGGGAGGCAAGTTAAAGGCAGATGGCCAGAGTGTGTTTGGCTGTGAAAGCGGAGTCAAGGGAAGGTGAGGACCAGCAACAGCTCTAAGCCCTTAGATGTAGCGTGTGTCAGAAATCGCTTGGGTGTTGGCATTTTGGGAGGTGGTCTGTGCCGCGAGTGAGAATGAGATTCAACCTGAGAATGTGTGTTGGGAGTGCTGGGAGGCAAAGGCAGGGTAGATGGGCAGAGTGTGTTTGGCTGTGAAAGCGGTGTCAAGGGAAGGTGAGGACCAGCAACAGCTCGAAGCCCTTAGGCCTATCGTAGGGAGAAATGGCTTGGACGTTTGCACTGTGGTTGCTGCTCTGTGCCGGGAGTGAGAGTGGGATTCAACCTGAGAATGTGTGTTGGGAGTGCTGGGAGGCAAGGCAAAGGAGGATGGCCAGAGTGCGTTTGGCTGTGAAAGCGGTGTCAAGGGAAGGTGAGGACCAGCAACAGCTCTAAGCCCTTAGGCCTATCGTATGGGAGAAATGGCTTGGAGGTTTGCACTTTGGGAGCTGGTCTGTGCTGAGATTGAGAGTGAGCCTGAGAATGTGTTTTTTCTTGGAATGCTGGGAGGCAAGTCCAGGTCAGATGGCCAGAGTGTGTTTGGCTGTGAAAGCAGTGGCACGGGAAGGTGAGGAGCAATGAAATCTTTCCGTGCTCTCTATCATCTGTGCTTTGGGACAAATCGCTGGACGTTCGCAGTGTCGAGTAGGGCTCTGCTGATGGTGGCAGTGAGACAGTGTTGGCAGTGTAAGGAAATAAGCAAGCGCAGAGCGCCACTGTGTGTTTGGCTGTGAAACAACACACAGCGAAAGCTGATGAACAGCAAGAGCTTTGAGTGCTGGCTGTTTGCTGTGGGAAAAACGCTGGACGTTTGGAG
This sequence comes from Pelecanus crispus, assembly GCF_030463565.1. Classification (NCBI taxonomy): domain Eukaryota; kingdom Metazoa; phylum Chordata; class Aves; order Pelecaniformes; family Pelecanidae; genus Pelecanus; species Pelecanus crispus. The sequence goes on along the minus strand of NC_134667.1, from coordinate 303,282 downwards.
TGTGGGAGCAGGGCTCTGCCGATTGCAAGCAGTGGCGTTCCGCGCTTGCTTAGCTCCGTAAACTGCCAACACCCATGTCACTCTCACGATCGGCAGAGCCCTGCTCTGACACTGCAAGCACCCAGCGATTTCTCCCACCGCAAAGGTGCCAGCACGGGAAGCTCTCGCTCCTCCTTAACATTCCTACCCAGCGCCTTCACAGCGAAACGCACAACGGAGATGTGCACTTCCCTTGCCTCCCAGCACTCCCAACACCCATTCTCAAGCTCAGGCTCACGCTCGGCGCAGACCAACTGCCAAAGTGCAAAAGTGCAGTGACTAGTACCAGAGAGTAAGGGAATGAGTATTGGGAGTGCTGGGAGGCAAGGCCAGGGCAGATGGCCAGGGTGTGTTTGGCTGTGAAAGCGGTGTCAAGGGAAGGTGAGGACCAGCCACAGCTCTAAGCCCTCAGAAGTAGCGTGCGTCAGAAATCGCTTGGGTGTTGGCACTTTGGGAGGTGGTCTGTGCCGGGAGTGAGAATGAGATTGAACCTGAGAATGTGTGTTGGGAGTGCTGGGAGGCAAAGCCAGGGTAGATGGCCAGAGTGTGTTTGGCTGTGAAAGCGGTGTCAAGGGAAGGTGAGGACCAGCAACAGCTCTAAGCCCTTAGGCTTATCGTGTGGGAGAAATGGCTTGGGTATTTTCACTTTGGGAGGTGGTCTGTGCCGGGAGTGAGAGTGAGATTGAACCTGAGAATGTGTGTTGGGAGTGCTGGGAGGCAAAGCCAGGGTAGATGGGCAGAGTGTGTTTGGCTGTGAAAGCGGTGTCAAGGGAAGGTGAGGACCAGCAACAGCTCTAAGCCCTTAGATGTAGCCTTCGGCAGAAAACGCTTGGGTGTTGGCATTTTGGGAGGTGGTTTGTGCCGGTAGTGAGAGTGTGTTGGGAATGCTGGGAGGCAAGGCAAAGGCAGATGGCCAGAGTGTGTTTGGCTGTGAAAGCGGTGTCAAGGGAAGGTGAGGACCAGCAACAGCTCTAAGCCCTTAGGCCTATCGTAGGGGACAAATGGCTTGGACGTTTGCACTTTGGGAGGTGGTGTGTGCCGGGAGTGAGAGTGATAGTGAGCCTGAGAATGTGTGTTGGGAGTGCTGGGAGGGAAAGCCAGGGTAGATGGGCAGAGTGTGTTTGGCTGTGAAAGCGGTGTCAAGGGAAGGTGAGGACCAGCAACAGCTCTAAGCCCTTAGGCCTATAGTAGGGGAGAAATGGCTTGGACGTTTGCACTTTGGGAGGTGGTCTGTGCCGGGAGTGAGAGTGAGATTGAACCTGAGAATGTGTGTTGGGAGTGCTGGGAGGCAAGTTAAAGGCAGATGGCCAGAGTGTGTTTGGCTGTGAAAGCGGTGTCAAGGGAAGGTGAGGACCAGCAACAGCTCTAAGCCCTTAGATGTAGCGTGTGTCAGAAATCGCTTGGGTGTTGGCATTTTGGGAGGTGGTCTGTGCCGCGAGTGAGAATGAGATTCAACCTGAGAATGTGTGTTGGGAGTGCTGGGAGGCAAAGCCAGGGTAGATGGGCAGAGTGTGTTTGGCTGTGAAAGCGGTGTCAAGGGAAGGTGAGGACCAGCAACAGCTCGAAGCCCTTAGGCCTATCGTAGGGAGAAATGGCTTGGACGTTTGCACTGTGGTTGCTGCTCTGTGCCGGGAGTGAGAGTGGGATTCAACCTGAGAATGTGTGTTGGGAGTGCTGGGAGGCAAGGCAAAGGAGGATGGCCAGAGTGCGTTTGGCTGTGAAAGCGGTGTCAAGGGAAGGTGAGGACCAGCAACAGCTCTAAGCCCTTAGGCCTATCGTATGGGAGAAATGGCTTGGAGGTTTGCACTTTGGGAGCTGGTCTGTGCTGAGATTGAGAGTGAGCCTGAGAATGTGTTTTTTCTTGGAATGCTGGGAGGCAAGTCCAGGTCAGATGGCCAGAGTGTGTTTGGCTGTGAAAGCAGTGGCACGGGAAGGTGAGGAGCAATGAAATCTTTCCGTGCTCTCTATCATCTGTGCTTTGGGACAAATCGCTGGACGTTCGCAGTGTCGAGTAGGGCTCTGCTGATGGTGGCAGTGAGACAGTGTTGGCAGTGTAAGGAAATAAGCAAGCGCAGAGCGCCACTGTGTGTTTGGCTGTGAAACAACACACAGCGAAAGCTGATGAACAGCAAGAGCTTTGAGTGCTGGCTGTTTGCTGTGGGAAAAACGCTGGACGTTTGGAGTGTGGGAGCAGGGCTCTGCCGATTGCAAGCAGTGGCGTTCCGCGCTTGCTTAGCTCCGTAAACTGCCAACACCCATGTCACTCTCACGATCGGCAGAGCCCTGCTCTGACACTGCAAGCACCCAGCGATTTCTCCCACCGCAAAGGTGCCAGCACGGGAAGCTCTCGCTCCTCCTTAACATTCCTACCCAGCGCCTTCACAGCGAAACGCACAACGGAGATGTGCACTTCCCTTGCCTCCCAGCACTCCCAACACCCATTCTCAAGCTCAGGCTCACGCTCGGCGCAGACCAACTGCCAAAGTGCAAAAGTGCAGTGACTAGTACCAGAGAGTAAGGGAATGAGTATTGGGAGTGCTGGGAGGCAAGGCCAGGGCAGATGGCCAGGGTGTGTTTGGCTGTGAAAGCGGTGTCAAGGGAAGGTGAGGACCAGCCACAGCTCTAAGCCCTCAGAAGTAGCGTGCGTCAGAAATCGCTTGGGTGTTGGCACTTTGGGAGGTGGTCTGTGCCGGGAGTGAGAATGAGATTGAACCTGAGAATGTGTGTTGGGAGTGCTGGGAGGCAAAGCCAGGGTAGATGGCCAGAGTGTGTTTGGCTGTGAAAGCGGTGTCAAGGGAAGGTGAGGACCAGCAACAGCTCTAAGCCCTTAGGCTTATCGTGTGGGAGAAATGGCTTGGGCATTTTCACTTTGGGAGGTGGTCTGTGCCGGGAGTGAGAGTGAGATTGAACCTGAGAATGTGTGTTGGGAGTGCTGGGAGGCAAAGCCAGGGTAGATGGGCAGAGTGTGTTTGGCTGTGAAAGCGGTGTCAAGGGAAGGTGAGGACCAGCAACAGCTCTAAGCCCTTAGATGTAGCCTTCGGCAGAAAACGCTTGGGTGTTGGCATTTTGGGAGGTGGTTTGTGCCGGTAGTGAGAGTGTGTTGGGAATGCTGGGAGGCAAGGCAAAGGCAGATGGCCAGAGTGTGTTTGGCTGTGAAAGCGGTGTCAAGGGAAGGTGAGGACCAGCCACAGCTCTAAGCCCTTAGGCCTATCGTAGGGGACAAATGGCTTGGACGTTTGCACTTTGGGAGGTGGTGTGTGCCGGGAGTGAGAGTGATAATGAGCCTGAGAATGTGTGTTGGGAGTGCTGGGAGGGAAAGCCAGGGTAGATGGCCAGAGTGTGTTTGGCTGTGAAAGCGGTGTCAAGGGAAGGTGAGGACCAGCAACAGCTCTAAGCCCTTAGGCCTATAGTAGGGGAGAAATGGCTTGGACGTTTGCACTTTGGGAGGTGGTCTGTGCCGGGAGTGAGAGTGAGATTGAACCTGAGAATGTGTGTTGGGAGTGCTGGGAGGCAAGTTAAAGGCAGATGGCCAGAGTGTGTTTGGCTGTGAAAGCGGTGTCAAGGGAAGGTGAGGACCAGCAACAGCTCTAAGCCCTTAGGCTTATCGTGTGGGAGAAATGGCTTGGGTATTTTCACTTTGGGAGGTGGTCTGTGCCGGGAGTGAGAGTGAGATTGAACCTGAGAATGTGTGTTGGGAGTGCTGGGAGGCAAAGCCAGGGTAGATGGGCAGAGTGTGTTTGGCTGTGAAAGCGGTGTCAAGGGAAGGTGAGGACCAGCAACAGCTCTAAGCCCTTAGATGTAGCCTTCGGCAGAAAACGCTTGGGTGTTGGCATTTTGGGAGGTGGTTTGTGCCGGTAGTGAGAGTGTGTTGGGAATGCTGGGAGGCAAGGCAAAGGCAGATGGCCAGTGTGTGTTTGGCTGTGAAAGCGGTGTCAAGGGAAGGTGAGGACCAGCAACAGCTCTAAGCCCTTAGGCCTATCGTAGGGGACAAATGGCTTGGACGTTTGCACTTTGGGAGGTGGTGTGTGCCGGGAGTGAGAGTGATAGTGAGCCTGAGAATGTGTGTTGGGAGTGCTGGGAGGGAAAGCCAGGGTAGATGGGCAGAGTGTGTTTGGCTGTGAAAGCGGTGTCAAGGGAAGGTGAGGACCAGCAACAGCTCTAAGCCCTTAGGCCTATCGTAGGGGAGAAATGGCTTGGACGTTTGCACTTTGGGAGGTGGTCTGTGCCGGGAATGAGAGTGAGATTGAACCTGAGAATGTGTGTTGGGAGTGCTGGGAGGCAAGTTAAAGGCAGATGGCCAGAGTGTGTTTGGCTGTGAAAGCGGAGTCAAGGGAAGGTGAGGACCAGCAACAGCTCTAAGCCCTTAGATGTAGCGTGTGTCAGAAATCGCTTGGGTGTTGGCATTTTGGGAGGTGGTCTGTGCCGCGAGTGAGAATGAGATTCAACCTGAGAATGTGTGTTGGGAGTGCTGGGAGGCAAAGGCAGGGTAGATGGGCAGAGTGTGTTTGGCTGTGAAAGCGGTGTCAAGGGAAGGTGAGGACCAGCAACAGCTCGAAGCCCTTAGGCCTATCGTAGGGAGAAATGGCTTGGACGTTTGCACTGTGGTTGCTGCTCTGTGCCGGGAGTGAGAGTGGGATTCAACCTGAGAATGTGTGTTGGGAGTGCTGGGAGGCAAGGCAAAGGAGGATGGCCAGAGTGCGTTTGGCTGTGAAAGCGGTGTCAAGGGAAGGTGAGGACCAGCAACAGCTCTAAGCCCTTAGGCCTATCGTATGGGAGAAATGGCTTGGAGGTTTGCACTTTGGGAGCTGGTCTGTGCTGAGATTGAGAGTGAGCCTGAGAATGTGTTTTTTCTTGGAATGCTGGGAGGCAAGTCCAGGTCAGATGGCCAGAGTGTGTTTGGCTGTGAAAGCAGTGGCACGGGAAGGTGAGGAGCAATGAAATCTTTCCGTGCTCTCTATCATCTGTGCTTTGGGACAAATCGCTGGACGTTCGCAGTGTCGAGTAGGGCTCTGCTGATGGTGGCAGTGAGACAGTGTTGGCAGTGTAAGGAAATAAGCAAGCGCAGAGCGCCACTGTGTGTTTGGCTGTGAAACAACACACAGCGAAAGCTGATGAACAGCAAGAGCTTTGAGTGCTGGCTGTTTGCTGTGGGAAAAACGCTGGACGTTTGGAGTGTGGGAGCAGGGCTCTGCCGATTGCAAGCAGTGGCGTTCCGCGCTTGCTTAGCTCCGTAAACTGCCAACACCCATGTCACTCTCACGATCGGCAGAGCCCTGCTCTGACACTGCAAGCACCCAGCGATTTCTCCCACCGCAAAGGTGCCAGCACGGGAAGCTCTCGCTCCTCCTTAACATTCCTACCCAGCGCCTTCACAGCGAAACGCACAACGGAGATGTGCACTTCCCTTGCCTCCCAGCACTCCCAACACCCATTCTCAAGCTCAGGCTCACGCTCGGCGCAGACCAACTGCCAAAGTGCAAAAGTGCAGTGACTAGTACCAGAGAGTAAGGGAATGAGTATTGGGAGTGCTGGGAGGCAAGGCCAGGGCAGATGGCCAGGGTGTGTTTGGCTGTGAAAGCGGTGTCAAGGGAAGGTGAGGACCAGCAACAGCTCTAAGCCCTCAGAAGTAGCGTGCGTCAGAAATCGCTTGGGTGTTGGCACTTTGGGAGGTGGTCTGTGCCGGGAGTGAGAATGAGATTGAACCTGAGAATGTGTGTTGGGAGTGCTGGGAGGCAAAGCCAGGGTAGATGGCCAGAGTGTGTTTGGCTGTGAAAGCGGTGTCAAGGGAAGGTGAGGACCAGCAACAGCTCTAAGCCCTTAGGCTTATCGTGTGGGAGAAATGGCTTGGGTATTTTCACTTTGGGAGGTGGTCTGTGCCGGGAGTGAGAGTGAGATTGAACCTGAGAATGTGTGTTGGGAGTGCTGGGAGGCAAAGCCAGGGTAGATGGGCAGAGTGTGTTTGGCTGTGAAAGCGGTGTCAAGGGAAGGTGAGGACCAGCAACAGCTCTAAGCCCTTAGATGTAGCCTTCGGCAGAAAACGCTTGGGTGTTGGCATTTTGGGAGGTGGTTTGTGCCGGTAGTGAGAGTGTGTTGGGAATGCTGGGAGGCAAGGCAAAGGCAGATGGCCAGAGTGTGTTTGGCTGTGAAAGCGGTGTCAAGGGAAGGTGAGGACCAGCCACAGCTCTAAGCCCTTAGGCCTATCGTAGGGGACAAATGGCTTGGACGTTTGCACTTTGGGAGGTGGTGTGTGCCGGGAGTGAGAGTGATAATGAGCCTGAGAATGTGTGTTGGGAGTGCTGGGAGGGAAAGCCAGGGTAGATGGCCAGAGTGTGTTTGGCTGTGAAAGCGGTGTCAAGGGAAGGTGAGGACCAGCAACAGCTCTAAGCCCTTAGGCCTATAGTAGGGGAGAAATGGCTTGGACGTTTGCACTTTGGGAGGTGGTCTGTGCCGGGAGTGAGAGTGAGATTGAACCTGAGAATGTGTGTTGGGAGTGCTGGGAGGCAAGTTAAAGGCAGATGGCCAGAGTGTGTTTGGCTGTGAAAGCGGTGTCAAGGGAAGGTGAGGACCAGCAACAGCTCTAAGCCCTTAGGCTTATCGTGTGGGAGAAATGGCTTGGGTATTTTCACTTTGGGAGGTGGTCTGTGCCGGGAGTGAGAGTGAGATTGAACCTGAGAATGTGTGTTGGGAGTGCTGGGAGGCAAAGGCAGGGTAGATGGGCAGAGTGTGTTTGGCTGTGAAAGCGGTGTCAAGGGAAGGTGAGGACCAGCAACAGCTCTAAGCCCTTAGATGTAGCCTTCGGCAGAAAACGCTTGGGTGTTGGCATTTTGGGAGGTGGTTTGTGCCGGTAGTGAGAGTGTGTTGGGAATGCTGGGAGGCAAGGCAAAGGCAGATGGCCAGAGTGTGTTTGGCTGTGAAAGCGGTGTCAAGGGAAGGTGAGGACCAGCCACAGCTCTAAACCCTTAGGCCTATCGTAGGGGACAAATGGCTTGGACGTTTGCACTTTGGGAGGTGGTGTGTGCCGGGAGTGAGAGTGATAATGAGCCTGAGAATGTGTGTTGGGAGTGCTGGGAGGGAAAGCCAGGGTAGATGGGCAGAGTGTGTTTGGCTGTGAAAGCGGTGTCAAGGGAAGGTGAGGACCAGCAACAGCTCGAAGCCCTTAGGCCTATAGTAGGGGAGAAATGGCTTGGACGTTTGCACTTTGGGAGGTGGTCTGTGCCGGGAGTGAGAGTGAGATTGAACCTGAGAATGTGTGTTGGGAGTGCTGGGAGGCAAGTTAAAGGCAGATGGCCAGAGTGTGTTTGGCTGTGAAAGCGGTGTCAAGGGAAGGTGAGGACCAGCAACAGCTCTAAGCCCTTAGGCCTATCGTATGGGAGAAATGGCTTGGAGGTTTGCACTTTGGGAGCTGGTCTGTGCTGAGATTGAGAGTGAGCCTGAGAATGTGTTTTTTCTTGGAATGCTGGGAGGCAAGTCCAGGTCAGATGGCCAGAGTGTGTTTGGCTGTGAAAGCAGTGGCACGGGAAGGTGAGGAGCAATGAAATCTTTCCGTGCTCTCTATCATCTGTGCTTTGGGACAAATCGCTGGACGTTCGCAGTGTCGAGTAGGGCTCTGCTGATGGTGGCAGTGAGACAGTGTTGGCAGTGTAAGGAAATAAGCAAGCGCAGAGCGCCACTGTGTGTTTGGCTGTGAAACAACACACAGCGAAAGCTGATGAACAGCAAGAGCTTTGAGTGCTGGCTGTTTGCTGTGGGAAAAACGCTGGACGTTTGGAGTGTGGGAGCAGGGCTCTGCCGATTGCAAGCAGTGGCGTTCCGCGCTTGCTTAGCTCCGTAAACTGCCAACACCCATGTCACTCTCACGATCGGCAGAGCCCTGCTCTGACACTGCAAGCACCCAGCGATTTCTCCCACCGCAAAGGTGCCAGCACGGGAAGCTCTCGCTCCTCCTTAACATTCCTACCCAGCGCCTTCACAGCGAAACGCACAACGGAGATGTGCACTTCCCTTGCCTCCCAGCACTCCCAACACCCATTCTCAAGCTCAGGCTCACGCTCGGCGCAGACCAACTGCCAAAGTGCAAAAGTGCAGTGACTAGTACCAGAGAGTAAGGGAATGAGTATTGGGAGTGCTGGGAGGCAAGGCCAGGGCAGATGGCCAGGGTGTGTTTGGCTGTGAAAGCGGTGTCAAGGGAAGGTGAGGACCAGCCACAGCTCTAAGCCCTCAGAAGTAGCGTGCGTCAGAAATCGCTTGGGTGTTGGCACTTTGGGAGGTGGTCTGTGCCGGGAGTGAGAATGAGATTGAACCTGAGAATGTGTGTTGGGAGTGCTGGGAGGCAAAGCCAGGGTAGATGGGCAGAGTGTGTTTGGCTGTGAAAGCGGTGTCAAGGGAAGGTGAGGACCAGCAACAGCTCTAAGCCCTTAGGCCTATCGTAGGGGACAAATGGCTTGGACGTTTGCACTTTGGGAGGTGGTGTGTGCCGGGAGTGAGAGTGATAGTGAGCCTGAGAATGTGTGTTGGGAGTGCTGGGAGGGAAAGCCAGGGTAGATGGCCAGAGTGTGTTTGGCTGTGAAAGCGGTGTCAAGGGAAGGTGAGGACCAGCAACAGCTCTAAGCCCTTAGGCCTATCGTAGGGGAGAAATGGCTTGGACGTTTGCACTTTGGGAGGTGGTCTGTGCCGGGAGTGAGAGTGAGATTGAACCTGAGAATGTGTGTTGGGAGTGCTGGGAGGCAAGTTAAAGGCAGATGGCCAGAGTGTGTTTGGCTGTGAAAGCGGTGTCAAGGGAAGGTGAGGACCAGCAACAGCTCTAAGCCCTTAGGCCTATCGTAGGGGAGAAATGGCTTGGACGTTTGCACTTTGGGAGGTGGTCTGTGCCGGGAGTGAGAGTGAGATTGAGCCTGAGAATGTGTGTTGGGAGTGCTGGGAGGCAAAGGCAGGGTAGATGGGCAGAGTGTGTTTGGCTGTGAAAGCGGTGTCAAGGGAAGGTGAGGACCAGCAACAGCTCGAAGCCCTTAGGCCTATCGTAGGGAGAAATGGCTTGGACGTTTGCACTGTGGTTGCTGCTCTGTGCCGGGAGTGAGAGTGGGATTCAACCTGAGAATGTGTGTTGGGAGTGCTGGGAGGCAAGGCAAAGGAGGATGGCCAGAGTGCGTTTGGCTGTGAAAGCGGTGTCAAGGGAAGGTGAGGACCAGCAACAGCTCTAAGCCCTTAGGCCTATCGTATGGGAGAAATGGCTTGGAGGTTTGCACTTTGGGAGCTGGTCTGTGCTGAGATTGAGAGTGAGCCTGAGAATGTGTTTTTTCTTGGAATGCTGGGAGGCAAGTCCAGGTCAGATGGCCAGAGTGTGTTTGGCTGTGAAAGCAGTGGCACGGGAAGGTGAGGAGCAATGAAATCTTTCCGTGCTCTCTATCATCTGTGCTTTGGGACAAATCGCTGGACGTTCGCAGTGTCGAGTAGGGCTCTGCTGATGGTGGCAGTGAGACAGTGTTGGCAGTGTAAGGAAATAAGCAAGCGCAGAGCGCCACTGTGTGTTTGGCTGTGAAACAACACACAGCGAAAGCTGATGAACAGCAAGAGCTTTGAGTGCTGGCTGTTTGCTGTGGGAAAAACGCTGGACGTTTGGAGTGTGGGAGCAGGGCTCTGCCGATTGCAAGCAGTGGCGTTCCGCGCTTGCTTAGCTCCGTAAACTGCCAACACCCATGTCACTCTCACGATCGGCAGAGCCCTGCTCTGACACTGCAAGCACCCAGCGATTTCTCCCACCGCAAAGGTGCCAGCACGGGAAGCTCTCGCTCCTCCTTAACATTCCTACCCAGCGCCTTCACAGCGAAACGCACAACGGAGATGTGCACTTCCCTTGCCTCCCAGCACTCCCAACACCCATTCTCAAGCTCAGGCTCACGCTCGGCGCAGACCAACTGCCAAAGTGCAAAAGTGCAGTGACTAGTACCAGAGAGTAAGGGAATGAGTATTGGGAGTGCTGGGAGGCAAGGCCAGGGCAGATGGCCAGGGTGTGTTTGGCTGTGAAAGCGGTGTCAAGGGAAGGTGAGGACCAGCCACAGCTCTAAGCCCTCAGAAGTAGCGTGCGTCAGAAATCGCTTGGGTGTTGGCACTTTGGGAGGTGGTCTGTGCCGGGAGTGAGAATGAGATTGAACCTGAGAATGTGTGTTGGGAGTGCTGGGAGGCAAAGCCAGGGTAGATGGCCAGAGTGTGTTTGGCTGTGAAAGCGGTGTCAAGGGAAGGTGAGGACCAGCAACAGCTCTAAGCCCTTAGGCTTATCGTGTGGGAGAAATGGCTTGGGTATTTTCACTTTGGGAGGTGGTCTGTGCCGGGAGTGAGAGTGAGATTCAACCTGAGAATGTGTGTTGGGAGTGCTGGGAGGCAAAGCCAGGGTAGATGGGCAGAGTGTGTTTGGCTGTGAAAGCGGTGTCAAGGGAAGGTGAGGACCAGCAACAGCTCTAAGCCCTTAGATGTAGCCTTCGGCAGAAAACGCTTGGGTGTTGGCATTTTGGGAGGTGGTTTGTGCCGGTAGTGAGAGTGTGTTGGGAATGCTGGGAGGCAAGGCAAAGGCAGATGGCCAGAGTGTGTTTGGCTGTGAAAGCGGTGTCAAGGGAAGGTGAGGACCAGCAACAGCTCTAAGCCCTTAGGCCTATCGTAGGGGAGAAATGGCTTGGACGTTTGCACTTTGGGAGGTGGTCTGTGCCGGGAGTGAGAGTGAGATTGAACCTGAGAATGTGTGTTGGGAGTGCTGGGAGGCAAGTTAAAGGCAGATGGCCAGAGTGTGTTTGGCTGTGAAAGCGGTGTCAAGGGAAGGTGAGGACCAGCAACAGCTCTAAGCCCTTAGGCCTATCGTATGGGAGAAATGGCTTGGACGTTTGCACTTTGGGAGGTGGTCTGTGCCGGGAGTGAGAGTGAGATTGAGCCTGAGAATGTGTGTTGGGAGTGCTGGGAGGCAAAGCCAGGGTAGATGGGCAGAGTGTGTTTGGCTGTGAAAGCGGTGTCAAGGGAAGGTGAGGACCAGCAACAGCTCGAAGCCCTTAGGCCTATCGTAGGGAGAAATGGCTTGGACGTTTGCACTGTGGTTGCTGCTCTGTGCCGGGAGTGAGAGTGAGATTCAACCTGAGAATGTGTGTTGGGAGTGCTGGGAGGCAAGGCAAAGGAGGATGGCCAGAGTGCGTTTGGCTGTGAAAGCGGTGTCAAGGGAAGGTGAGGACCAGCAACAGCTCTAAGCCCTTAGGCCTATCGTAGGGGAGAAATGGCTTGGAGGTTTGCACTTTGGGAGCTGGTCTGTGCTGAGATTGAGAGTGAGCCTGAGAATGTGTTTTTTCTTGGAATGCTTGGAGGCAAGTCCAGGTCAGATGGCCAGAGTGTGTTTGGCTGTGAAAGCAGTGGCACGGGAAGGTGAGGAGCAATGAAATCTTTCCGTGCTCTCTATCATCTGTGCTTTGGGACAAATCGCTGGACGTTCGCAGTGTCGAGTAGGGCTCTGCTGATGGTGGCAGTGAGACAGTGTTGGCAGTGTAAGGAAATAAGCAAGCGCAGAGCGCCACTGTGTGTTTGGCTGTGAAACAACACACAGCGAAAGCTGATGAACAGCAAGAGCTTTGAGTGCTGGCTGTTTGCTGTGGGAAAAACGCTGGACGTTTGGAGTGTGGGAGCAGGGCTCTGCCGATTGCAAGCAGTGGCGTTCCGCGCTTGCTTAGCTCCGTAAACTGCCAACACCCATGTCACTCTCACGATCGGCAGAGCCCTGCTCTGACACTGCAAGCACCCAGCGATTTCTCCCACCGCAAAGGTGCCAGCACGGGAAGCTCTCGCTCCTCCTTAACATTCCTACCCAGCGCCTTCACAGCGAAACGCACAACGGAGATGTGCACTTCCCTTGCCTCCCAGCACTCCCAACACCCATTCTCAAGCTCAGGCTCACGCTCGGCGCAGACCAACTGCCAAAGTGCAAAAGTGCAGTGACTAGTACCAGAGAGTAAGGGAATGAGTATTGGGAGTGCTGGGAGGCAAGGCCAGGGCAGATGGCCAGGGTGTGTTTGGCTGTGAAAGCGGTGTCAAGGGAAGGTGAGGACCAGCCACAGCTCTAAGCCCTCAGAAGTAGCGTGCGTCAGAAATCGCTTGGGTGTTGGCACTTTGGGAGGTGGTCTGTGCCGGGAGTGAGAATGAGATTGAACCTGAGAATGTGTGTTGGGAGTGCTAGGAGGCAAAGCCAGGGTAGATGGGCAGAGTGTGTTTGGCTGTGAAAGTGGTGTCAAGGGAAGGTGAGGACCAGCAACAGCTCTAAGCCCTTAGGCTTATCGTGTGGGAGAAATGGCTTGGGTATTTTCACTTTGGGAGGTGGTCTGTGCCGGGAGTGAGAGTGAGATTGAACCTGAGAATGTGTGTTGGGAGTGCTGGGAGGCAAAGCCAGGGTAGATGGGCAGAGTGTGTTTGGCTGTGAAAGCGGTGTCAAGGGAAGGTGAGGACCAGCAACAGCTCTAAGCCCTTAGATGTAGCCTTCGGCAGAAAACGCTTGGGTGTTGGCATTTTGGGAGGTGGTTTGTGCCGGTAGTGAGAGTGTGTTGGGAATGCTGGGAGGCAAGGCAAAGGCAGATGGCCAGAGTGTGTTTGGCTGTGAAAGCGGTGTCAAGGGAAGGTGAGGACCAGCCACAGCTCTAAGCCCTCAGAAGTAGCGTGCGTCAGAAATCGCTTGGGTGTTGGCACTTTGGGAGGTGGTCTGTGCCGGGAGTGAGAGTGAGATTGAGCCTGAGAATGTGTGTTGGGAGTGCTGGCAGGCAAGTCAAAGGCAGATGGGCAGAGTGTGTTTGGCTGTGAAAGCGGTGTCAAGGGAAGGTGAGGACCAGCAACAGCTCTAAGCCCTTAGATGTAGCCTTCGGCAGAAAACGCTTGGGTGTTGGCATTTTGGGAGGTGGTTTGTGCCGGTAGTGAGAGTGTGTTGGGAATGCTGGGAGGTAAGGCAAAGGCAGATGGGCAGAGTGTGTTTGGCTGTGAAAGCGGTGTCAAGGGAAGGTGAGGACCAGCAACAGCTCTAAGCCCTTAGATGTAGCGTGTGTCAGAATTCGCTTGGGTATTTGCTCTTTGGGAAGTGGTCTGTGCCGGCAGTGATAGTGAGATTCAACCTGAGAATGTGTTTTGGGAGTGCTGGGAGGCAAAACCAGCGTAGATGGCCAGAGTGTGTTTGGCTGTGAAAGCGGTGTCAAGGGAAGGTGAGGACCAGCCACAGCTCTAAGCCCTTAGATGTAGCGTATGTCAGAAATCGGTTGGGTGTTTGCACTTTGGGAGGTGGTCTGTGCCAGGAGTGAGAGAGAGATTGAATTTGAGAATGTGTGTTGGGAGTGCTGGGAGGCAAGGGCAGCACAGATGGGCAGAGTGTGTTTGGCTGTGAAAGCGGTGTGAAGGGAAGGTGCGGACCAGCAACAGCTCTAAGCCCTTAGATGTAGCATGCGGCAGAAAATGCTTGGACGTTTGCACTTTGGGAGGTGTTGTGCGCCGGGAGTGAGAGTGAGATTGAACCTGAGAATGTGCGTTGAGAGTGGTGGGAGGCAAGGCAAAGGCAGATGGGCAGAGTGTGTTTTCCTGTGAAAGCGCTGTCAAGGGAAGGTGAGGACCAGCAACAGCTCTAAGCCCTTAGGCCTATCGTAGGGGAGAAATGGCTTGGACGTTTGCACTTTGGGAGGTGGTCTGTGCCGGGAGTGAGAGTGATAGTGAGCCTGAGAATATGTATTGGGAGTGCTGGGAGGCAAAGCCAGGGTAGATGGGCAGAGTGTGTTTTGCTGTGAAAGCGGTGTCAAGGGAACGTGAGGACCAGCAACAGCTCTAAGCCCTTAGATGTATCATGCGGCAGAAATCGCTTGGGTGTTTTGACTTTGGGAGGTGGTGTGTGCCAGGAGAGAGAGTGATTTGGGAGTGCTGGGAGGCAAGGCAAAGGCAGATGGGCAGAGTGTGTTTGGCTGTGAAAGCGGTGTCAAGGGAAGGTGAGGACCAGCAACAGCTCTAAGCCCTTAGGCCTATCGTAGGGGAGAAATGGCTTGGAGGTTTGCACTTTGGGAGGTGGTCTGTGCCGGGAGTGAGAGTGAGATTGAACCTGAGAATGTGTGTTGGGAGTGCTGGGAGGCAAGTTAAAGGCAGATGGCCAGAGTGTGTTTGGCTGTGAAAGCGGAGTCAAGGGAAGGTGAGCACCAGCAACAGCTCTAAGCCCTTAGATGTAGCGTGTGTCAGAAATCGCTTGGGTGTTGGCATTTTGGGAGGTGGTCTGTGCCGCAAGTGAGAATGAGATTCAACCTGAGAATGTGTGTTGGGAGTGCTGGGAGGCAAAGCCAGGGTAGATGGGCAGAGTGTGTTTGGCTGTGAAAGCGGTGTCAAGGGAAGGTGAGGACCAGCAACAGCTCGAAGCCCTTAGGCCTATCGTAGGGAGAAATGGCTTGGACGTTTGCACTGTGGTTGCTGCTCTGTGCCGGGAGTGAGAGTGGGATTCAACCTGAGAATGTGTGTTGGGAGTGCTGGGAGGCAAGGCAAAGGAGGATGGCCAGAGTGCGTTTGGCTGTGAAAGCGGTGTCAAGGGAAGGTGAGGACCAGCAACAGCTCTAAGCCCTTAGGCCTATCGTATGGGAGAAATGGCTTGGAGGTTTGCACTTTGGGAGCTGGTCTGTGCTGAGATTGAGAGTGAGCCTGAGAATGTGTTTTTTCTTGGAATGCTGGGAGGCAAGTCCAGGTCAGATGGCCAGAGTGTGTTTGGCTGTGAAAGCAGTGGCACGGGAAGGTGAGGAGCAATGAAATCTTTCCGTGCTCTCTATCATCTGTGCTTTGGGACAAATCGCTGGACGTTCGCAGTGTCGAGTAGGGCTCTGCTGATGGTGGCAGTGAGACAGTGTTGGCAGTGTAAGGAAATAAGCAAGCGCAGAGCGCCACTGTGTGTTTGGCTGTGAAACAACACACAGTGAAAGCTGATGAACAGCAAGAGCTTTGAGTGCTGGCTGTTTGCTGTGGGAAAAACGCTGGACGTTTGGAGTGTGGGAGCAGGGCTCTGCCGATTGCAAGCAGTGGCGTTCCGCGCTTGCTTAGCTCCGTAAACTGCCAACACCCATGTCACTCTCACGATCGGCAGAGCCCTGCTCTGACACTGCAAGCACCCAGCGATTTCTCCCACCGCAAAGGTGCCAGCACGGGAAGCTCTCGCTCCTCCTTAACATTCCTACCCAGCGCCTTCACAGCGAAACGCACAACGGAGATGTGCACTTCCCTTGCCTCCCAGCACTCCCAACACCCATTCTCAAGCTCAGGCTCACGCTCGGCGCAGACCAACTGCCAAAGTGCAAAAGTGCAGTGACTAGTACCAGAGAGTAAGGGAATGAGTATTGGGAGTGCTGGGAGGCAAGGCCAGGGCAGATGGCCAGGGTGTGTTTGGCTGTGAAAGCGGTGTCAAGGGAAGGTGAGGACCAGCCACAGCTCTAAGCCCTCAG
The DNA here is from genome assembly GCF_030463565.1 of Pelecanus crispus. Classification (NCBI taxonomy): domain Eukaryota; kingdom Metazoa; phylum Chordata; class Aves; order Pelecaniformes; family Pelecanidae; genus Pelecanus; species Pelecanus crispus. Next base: position 287,785 of record NC_134667.1, on the reverse strand, counting down.
AAGTAGCGTGCGTCAGAAATCGCTTGGGTGTTGGCACTTTGGGAGGTGGTCTGTGCCGGGAGTGAGAATGAGATTGAACCTGAGAATGTGTGTTGGGAGTGCTGGGAGGCAAAGCCAGGGTAGATGGCCAGAGTGTGTTTGGCTGTGAAAGTGGTGTCAAGGGAAGGTGAGGACCAGCAACAGCTCTAAGCCCTTAGGCTTATCGTGTGGGAGAAATGGCTTGGGTATTTTCACTTTGGGAGGTGGTCTGTGCCGGGAGTGAGAGTGAGATTGAACCTGAGAATGTGTGTTGGGAGTGCTGGGAGGCAAAGCCAGGGTAGATGGGCAGAGTGTGTTTGGCTGTGAAAGCGGTGTCAAGGGAAGGTGAGGACCAGCAACAGCTCTAAGCCCTTAGATGTAGCCTTCGGCAGAAAACGCTTGGGTGTTGGCATTTTGGGAGGTGGTTTGTGCCGGTAGTGAGAGTGTGTTGGGAATGCTGGGAGGCAAGGCAAAGGCAGATGGGCAGAGTGTGTTTGGCTGTGAAAGCGGTGTCAAGGGAAGGTGAGGACCAGCAACAGCTCTAAGCCCTTAGATGTAGCGTGCGTCAGAAATCGCTTGGGTGTTTGCACTTTGGGAGGTGGTCTGTGGCGGGAGTGAGAGTGAGATTCAGCCTGAGAATGTGTTGTGGGAGTGCTGGGAGGCAAGGCAAAGGCAGATGGTCAGAGTGTGTTTGGCTGTGAAAGCGGTGTCAAGGGAAGGTGAGGACCAGCAACAGCTCTAAGCCCTTAGATGTAGCGTGTGTCAGAAATCGCTTGGGTATTTGCTCTTTGGGAAGTGGTCTGTGCCGGCAGTGATAGTGAGATTCAACCTGAGAATGTGTTTTGGGAGTGCTGGGAGGCAAAACCAGCGTAGATGGCCAGAGTGTGTTTGGCTGTGAAAGCGGTGTCAAGGGAAGGTGAGGACCAGCCACAGCTCTAAGCCCTTAGATGTAGCGTATGTCAGAAATCGGTTGGGTGTTTGCACTTTGGGAGGTGGTCTGTGCCAGGAGTGAGAGAGAGATTGAACTTGAGAATGTGTGTTGGGAGTGCTGGGAGGCAAGGGCAGCACAGATGGGCAGAGTGTGTTTGGCTGTGAAAGCGGTGTGAAGGGAAGGTGCGGACCAGCAACAGCTCTAAGCCCTTAGATGTAGCATGCGGCAGAAAATGCTTGGACGTTTGCACTTTGGGAGGTGGTCTGTGCCGGGAGTGAGAGTGAGATTGAACCTGAGAATGTGCGTTGAGAGTGCTGGGAGGCAAGGCAAAGGCAGATGGGCAGAGTGTGTTTTCCTGTGAAAGCGGTGTCAAGGGAAGGTGAGGACCAGCAACAGCTCTAAGCCCTTAGGCCTATCGTAGGGGAGAAATGGCTTGGACGTTTGCACTTTGGGAGGTGGTCTGTGCCGGGAGTGAGAGTGAGATTGAACCTGAGAATGTGTGTTGGGAGTGCTGGGTGGCAAGTTAAAGGCAGATGGCCAGAGTGTGTTTGGCTGTGAAAGCGGAGTCAAGGGAAGGTGAGCACCAGCAACAGCTCTAAGCCCTTAGATGTAGCGTGTGTCAGAAATCGCATGGGTGTTGGCATTTTGGGAGGTGGTCTGTGCCGCGAGTGAGAATGAGATTCAACCTGAGAATGTGTGTTGGGAGTGCTGGGAGGCAAAGCCAGGGTAGATGGGCAGAGTGTGTTTGGCTGTGAAAGCGGTGTCAAGGGAAGGTGAGGACCAGCAACAGCTCTAAGCCCTTAGATGTAGCGTGTGTCAGAAATCGGTTGGGTGTTTGCACTTTGGGAGGTGGTCTGTGCCGGGAGTGAGAGTGAGATTGAACCTGAGAATGTGTGTTGGGAGTGCTGGGAGTTGAGGCAAAGGCAGATGGCCAGAGTGTGTTTGGCTGTGAAAGCGGTGTCAAGGGAAGGTGAAGACCAGCAACAGCTCTAAGCCCTTAGATGTAGCGTGTGTCAGAAATCGCTTGGGTATTTGCTCTTTGGGAAGTGGTCTGTGCCGGCAGTGATAGTGAGATTCAACCTGAGAATGTGTGTTGGGAGTGCTGGGAGGCAAAACCAGGGTAGATGGGCAGAGTGTGTTTGGCTGTGAAAGCGGTGTCAAGGGAAGGTGAGGACCAGCAACAGCTCTAAGCCCTTAGATGTAGCATGTGGCAGAAATCGCTTGGGTGTTTTGACTTTGGGAGGTGGTGTGTGCCGGGAGTGAGAGTGTTTTGGGAGTGATGGGAGGGAAGGCAAAGGCGGATTGCCAGAGTGTGTTTGGCTGTGAAAGCGGTGTCAAGGGAAGGTGAGGACCAGCAACAGCTCTAAGCCCTTAGGCCTATCGTATGGGAGAAATGGCTTGGATGTTTGCACTTTGGGAGGTGGTCTGTGCCGGGAGTGAGAGTGATAGTGAGCCTGAGAATGTGTGTTGGGAGTGCTGGGAGGCAAAGCCAGGGTAGATGGGCAGAGTGTGTTTGGCTGTGAAAGCGGTGTCAAGGGAAGGTGAGGACCAGCAACAGCTCTAAGCTCTTAGATGTATCATGTGTCAGAAATCGCTTGGGTGTAGGCACTTTGGGAAGTGGTCTGTGCTGGGAGTGAGAGTGAGAGCGTGACTGTGCCTGAGAATGTGTGTTGGGAGTGCTGGGAGGCAAAACCAGGGTAGATGGGCAGAGTGTGTTTGGCTGTGAAAGCGGTGTCAAGGGAAGGTGAGGACCAGCAACAGCTCTAAGCCCTTAGATTTAGCATGTGGCAGAAATCGCTTGGGTGTTTTGACTTTGGGAGGTGGTGTTTGCCGGGAGTGAGAGTGTTTTGGGAGTGCTGGGAGGCAAGGCAAAGGCGGATGGCCAGAGTGTGTTTGGCTGTGAAAGCGGTGTCAAGGGAAGGTGAGGACCAGCAACAGCTCTAAGCCCTTAGGCCTATCGTAGGGAGAAATGGCTTGGACGTTTGCACTGTGGTTGCTGCTCTGTGCCGGGAGTGAGAGTGAGATTGAACCTGAGAATGTGTGTTGGGAGTGCTGGGAGGCAAGGCAAAGGCAAATGGCCAGAGTGCGTTTGGCTGTGAAAGCGGTGTCAAGGGAAGGTGCGGACCAGCAACAGCTCTAAGCCCTTAGGCCTATCGTAGGGGAGAAATGGCTTGGAGGTTTGCACTTTGGGAGGTGGGCTGTGCCGGGAGTGAGAGTGAGATTGAACCTGAGAATGTGTGTTGGGAGTGCTGGGAGGCAAGTTAAAGGCAGATGGCCAGAGTGTGTTTGGCTGTGAAAGCGGAGTCAAGGGAAGGTGAGCACCAGCAACAGCTCTAAGCCCTTAGATGTAGCGTGTGTCAGAAATCGCTTGGGTGTTGGCATTTTGGGAGGTGGTCTGTGCCGCAAGTGAGAATGAGATTCAACCTGAGAATGTGTGTTGGGAGTGCTGGGAGGCAAAGCCAGGGTAGATGGGCAGAGTGTGTTTGGCTGTGAAAGCGGTGTCAAGGGAAGGTGAGGACCAGCAACAGCTCGAAGCCCTTAGGCCTATCGTAGGGAGAAATGGCTTGGACGTTTGCACTGTGGTTGCTGCTCTGTGCCGGGAGTGAGAGTGGGATTCAACCTGAGAATGTGTGTTGGGAGTGCTGGGAGGCAAGGCAAAGGAGGATGGCCAGAGTGCGTTTGGCTGTGAAAGCGGTGTCAAGGGAAGGTGAGGACCAGCAACAGCTCTAAGCCCTTAGGCCTATCGTATGGGAGAAATGGCTTGGAGGTTTGCACTTTGGGAGCTGGTCTGTGCTGAGATTGAGAGTGAGCCTGAGAATGTGTTTTTTCTTGGAATGCTGGGAGGCAAGTCCAGGTCAGATGGCCAGAGTGTGTTTGGCTGTGAAAGCAGTGGCACGGGAAGGTGAGGAGCAATGAAATCTTTCCGTGCTCTCTATCATCTGTGCTTTGGGACAAATCGCTGGACGTTCGCAGTGTCGAGTAGGGCTCTGCTGATGGTGGCAGTGAGACAGTGTTGGCAGTGTAAGGAAATAAGCAAGCGCAGAGCGCCACTGTGTGTTTGGCTGTGAAACAACACACAGCGAAAGCTGATGAACAGCAAGAGCTTTGAGTGCTGGCTGTTTGCTGTGGGAAAAACGCTGGACGTTTGGAGTGTGGGAGCAGGGCTCTGCCGATTGCAAGCAGTGGCGTTCCGCGCTTGCTTAGCTCCGTAAACTGCCAACACCCATGTCACTCTCACGATCGGCAGAGCCCTGCTCTGACACTGCAAGCACCCAGCGATTTCTCCCACCGCAAAGGTGCCAGCACGGGAAGCTCTCGCTCCTCCTTAACATTCCTACCCAGCGCCTTCACAGCGAAACGCACAACGGAGATGTGCACTTCCCTTGCCTCCCAGCACTCCCAACACCCATTCTCAAGCTCAGGCTCACGCTCGGCGCAGACCAACTGCCAAAGTGCAAAAGTGCAGTGACTAGTACCAGAGAGTAAGGGAATGAGTATTGGGAGTGCTGGGAGGCAAGGCCAGGGCAGATGGCCAGGGTGTGTTTGGCTGTGAAAGCGGTGTCAAGGGAAGGTGAGGACCAGCCACAGCTCTAAGCCCTCAGAAGTAGCGTGCGTCAGAAATCGCTTGGGTGTTGGCACTTTGGGAGGTGGTCTGTGCCGGGAGTGAGAATGAGATTGAACCTGAGAATGTGTGTTGGGAGTGCTGGGAGGCAAAGCCAGGGTAGATGGCCAGAGTGTGTTTGGCTGTGAAAGTGGTGTCAAGGGAAGGTGAGGACCAGCAACAGCTCTAAGCCCTTAGGCTTATCGTGTGGGAGAAATGGCTTGGGTATTTTCACTTTGGGAGGTGGTCTGTGCCGGGAGTGAGAGTGAGATTGAACCTGAGAATGTGTGTTGGGAGTGCTGGGAGGCAAAGCCAGGGTAGATGGGCAGAGTGTGTTTGGCTGTGAAAGCGGTGTCAAGGGAAGGTGAGGACCAGCAACAGCTCTAAGCCCTTAGATGTAGCCTTCGGCAGAAAACGCTTGGGTGTTGGCATTTTGGGAGGTGGTTTGTGCCGGTAGTGAGAGTGTGTTGGGAATGCTGGGAGGCAAGGCAAAGGCAGATGGGCAGAGTGTGTTTGGCTGTGAAAGCGGTGTCAAGGGAAGGTGAGGACCAGCAACAGCTCTAAGCCCTTAGATGTAGCGTGCGTCAGAAATCGCTTGGGTGTTTGCACTTTGGGAGGTGGTCTGTGGCGGGAGTGAGAGTGAGATTCAGCCTGAGAATGTGTTGTGGGAGTGCTGGGAGGCAAGGCAAAGGCAGATGGTCAGAGTGTGTTTGGCTGTGAAAGCGGTGTCAAGGGAAGGTGAGGACCAGCAACAGCTCTAAGCCCTTAGATGTAGCGTGTGTCAGAAATCGCTTGGGTATTTGCTCTTTGGGAAGTGGTCTGTGCCGGCAGTGATAGTGAGATTCAACCTGAGAATGTGTTTTGGGAGTGCTGGGAGGCAAAACCAGCGTAGATGGGCAGAGTGTGTTTGGCTGTGAAAGCGGTGTCAAGGGAAGGTGAGGACCAGCCACAGCTCTAAGCCCTTAGATGTAGCGTATGTCAGAAATCGGTTGGGTGTTTGCACTTTGGGAGGTGGTCTGTGCCAGGAGTGAGACAGAGATTGAACTTGAGAATGTGTGTTGGGAGTGCTGGGAGGCAAGGGCAGCACAGATGGGCAGAGTGTGTTTGGCTGTGAAAGCGGTGTGAAGGGAAGGTGCGGACCAGCAACAGCTCTAAGCCCTTAGATGTAGCATGCGGCAGAAAATGCTTGGACGTTTGCACTTTGGGAGGTGGTCTGTGCCGGGAGTGAGAGTGAGATTGAACCTGAGAATGTGCGTTGAGAGTGCTGGGAGGCAAGGCAAAGGCAGATGGGCAGAGTGTGTTTTCCTGTGAAAGCGGTGTCAAGGGAAGGTGAGGACCAGCAACAGCTCTAAGCCCTTAGGCCTATCGTAGGGGAGAAATGGCTTGGACGTTTGCACTTTGGGAGGTGGTCTGTGCCGGGAGTGAGAGTGAGATTGAACCTGAGAATGTGTGTTGGGAGTGCTGGGTGGCAAGTTAAAGGCAGATGGCCAGAGTGTGTTTGGCTGTGAAAGCGGAGTCAAGGGAAGGTGAGCACCAGCAACAGCTCTAAGCCCTTAGATGTAGCGTGTGTCAGAAATCGCATGGGTGTTGGCATTTTGGGAGGTGGTCTGTGCCGCGAGTGAGAATGAGATTCAACCTGAGAATGTGTGTTGGGAGTGCTGGGAGGCAAAGCCAGGGTAGATGGGCAGAGTGTGTTTGGCTGTGAAAGCGGTGTCAAGGGAAGGTGAGGACCAGCAACAGCTCTAAGCCCTTAGATGTAGCGTGTGTCAGAAATCGGTTGGGTGTTTGCACTTTGGGAGGTGGTCTGTGCCGGGAGTGAGAGTGAGATTGAACCTGAGAATGTGTGTTGGGAGTGCTGGGAGTTGAGGCAAAGGCAGATGGCCAGAGTGTGTTTGGCTGTGAAAGCGGTGTCAAGGGAAGGTGAAGACCAGCAACAGCTCTAAGCCCTTAGATGTAGCGTGTGTCAGAAATCGCTTGGGTATTTGCTCTTTGGGAAGTGGTCTGTGCCGGCAGTGATAGTGAGATTCAACCTGAGAATGTGTGTTGGGAGTGCTGGGAGGCAAAACCAGGGTAGATGGGCAGAGTGTGTTTGGCTGTGAAAGCGGTGTCAAGGGAAGGTGAGGACCAGCAACAGCTCTAAGCCCTTAGATGTAGCATGTGGCAGAAATCGCTTGGGTGTTTTGACTTTGGGAGGTGGTGTGTGCCGGGAGTGAGAGTGTTTTGGGAGTGATGGGAGGGAAGGCAAAGGCGGATTGCCAGAGTGTGTTTGGCTGTGAAAGCGGTGTCAAGGGAAGGTGAGGACCAGCAACAGCTCTAAGCCCTTAGGCCTATCGTATGGGAGAAATGGCTTGGATGTTTGCACTTTGGGAGGTGGTCTGTGCCGGGAGTGAGAGTGATAGTGAGCCTGAGAATGTGTGTTGGGAGTGCTGGGAGGCAAAGCCAGGGTAGATGGGCAGAGTGTGTTTGGCTGTGAAAGCGGTGTCAAGGGAAGGTGAGGACCAGCAACAGCTCTAAGCTCTTAGATGTATCATGTGTCAGAAATCGCTTGGGTGTAGGCACTTTGGGAAGTGGTCTGTGCTGGGAGTGAGAGTGAGAGCGTGACTGTGCCTGAGAATGTGTGTTGGGAGTGCTGGGAGGCAAAACCAGGGTAGATGGGCAGAGTGTGTTTGGCTGTGAAAGCGGTGTCAAGGGAAGGTGAGGACCAGCAACAGCTCTAAGCCCTTAGATTTAGCATGTGGCAGAAATCGCTTGGGTGTTTTGACTTTGGGAGGTGGTGTTTGCCGGGAGTGAGAGTGTTTTGGGAGTGCTGGGAGGCAAGGCAAAGGCGGATGGCCAGAGTGTGTTTGGCTGTGAAAGCGGTGTCAAGGGAAGGTGAGGACCAGCAACAGCTCTAAGCCCTTAGGCCTATCGTAGGGAGAAATGGCTTGGACGTTTGCACTGTGGTTGCTGCTCTGTGCCGGGAGTGAGAGTGAGATTGAACCTGAGAATGTGTGTTGGGAGTGCTGGGAGGCAAGGCAAAGGCAAATGGCCAGAGTGCGTTTGGCTGTGAAAGCGGTGTCAAGGGAAGGTGCGGACCAGCAACAGCTCTAAGCCCTTAGGCCTATCGTATGGGAGAAATGGCTTGGTGGTTTGCACTTTGGGAGCTGGTCTGTGCTGAGATTGAGAGTGAGCCTGAGAAGGGGTGTGTCTTGGAATGCTGGGAGGCAAGTCCAGGTCAGATGGGCAGAGTGTGTTTGGCTGTGAAAGCAGTGGCACGGGAAGGTGAGGAGCAATGAAATCTTTCCGTGCTCTCTATCATCTGTGCTTTGGGACAAATCGCTGGACGTTCGCAGTGTCGAGTAGGGCTCTGCTGATGGTGGCAGTGAGACAGTGTTGGCAGTGTAAGGAAATAAGCAAGCGCAGAGCGCCACTGTGTGTTTGGCTGTGAAACAACACACAGCAAAAGCTGATGAACAGCAAGAGCTTTGAGTGCTGGCTGTTTGCTGTGGGAAAAACGCTGGACGTTTGGAGTGTGGGAGCAGGGCTCTGCCGATTGCAAGCAGTGGCGTTCCGCGCTTGCTTAGCTCCGTAAACTGCCAACACCCATGTCACTCTCACGATCGGCAGAGCCCTGCTCTGACACTGCAAGCACCCAGCGATTTCTCCCACCGCAAAGGTGCCAGCACGGGAAGCTCTCGCTCCTCCTTAACATTCCTACCCAGCGCCTTCACAGCGAAACGCACAACGGAGATGTGCACTTCCCTTGCCTCCCAGCACTCCCAACACCCATTCTCAAGCTCAGGCTCACGCTCGGCGCAGACCACCTGCCAAAGTGCAAAAGTGCAGTGACTTGTACCAGAGAGTAAGGGAATGAGTATTGGGAGTGCTGGGAGGCAAGGCCAGGGCAGATGGCCAGAGTGTGTTTGGCTGTGAAAGCGGTATCAAGAGAAGGTGAGAACCAGCAACAGTTCTAAGCCCTCAGATGTAGCGTGCATCAGAAATCGCTTGGGTGTTGGCAGTTTGGGAGGTGGTCTGTGCCGGGAGTGAGAGTCAGATTGAGCCTGAGAATGTGTGTTGGGAGTGCTGGGAGGCAAGTCAAAGGCAGATGGGCAGAGTGTGTTTGGCTGTGAAAGCGGTGTCAAGGGAAGGTGAGGACCAGCAACAGCTCTAAGCCCTTAGATGTAGCATGCGGAAGAAAATGCTTGGACGTTTGCACTTTGGGAGGTGGTCTGTGCAGGGAGTGAGAGTGAGATTGAACCTGAGAATGTGTGTTGGGAGTGCTGGGAGGCAAAGCCAGGGTAGATGTGCAGAGTGTGTTTGGCTGTGAAAGCGGTGTCAAGGGAAGTTGAGGACCAGCAACAGCTCTAAGCCCTTAGATGTAGCGTGTGTCAGAAATCGCTTGGGTATTTGCACTTTGTGAGGTGGTCTGTGCCGGGTGTGAGGGTGTGTTGGGAGTGCTGTGAGGCAAGGGCAGCGCAGATGGCCAGAGTGTGTTTGGCTGTGAAAGCGGTGTCAAGGGAAGGTGAGGACCAGCAACAGCTCTAAGCCCTTAGATGTAGTGTGTTTCAGAAATCGCTTGGGGGTTTGCACTTTGGGAGGTGGTCTGTGCCGGGAGTGAGAGTGAGAGCATGAGTGTGCCTGAGAATGTGTGTTGGGAGTGCTGGGAGGCAAGGGCAGCGCAGAATGCCAGAGTGTGTTTGGCTGTGACAGCGGTGTGAAGGGAAGGTGCGGACCAGCAACAGCTCTAAGCCCTTAGATGTAGCGTGTGTCAGAAATTGCTTGGGTGTTTGCACTTTGGGAGGTGTTGTGTGCCGGGAGTGAGAGTGAGATTGAACCTGAGAATGTGCGTTGAGAGTGCTGGGAGGCAAGTCCAGGTCAGATGGCCAGAGTGTGTTTGGCTGTGAAAGCGGTGTCAAGGGAAGGTGAGGACCAGCAACAGCTCTAAGCTCTTAGATGTAGCATGTGTCAGAAATCGCTTGGGTGTTTGCACTTTGGGAAGTGGTCTGTGCCGGGAGTGAAAGTGCGCCTGATAATGTGTTTTGGGAGTGCTGGGAGGCAAGGCAAAGGCAGATGGCCAGAGTGTGCTTGGCTGTGAAAGCGGTGTCAAGGGAAGGTGAGGACCAGCAACAGCTCTAAGCCCTTAGGCCTATCGTATGGGAGAAATGCCTTGCGTATTTTCACTTTGGGAGGTGGTCTGTGCCGGGAGTGACTGTGAGAGTGAGCCTGACAATGTGTGTTGGGAGTGCTGGGAGGCAAAGCCAGGGTAGATGGGCAGAGTGCGTTTCGCTGTGAAAGCGGTGTCAAGGGAATGTGCGGACCAGCAACAGCTCTAAGCCCTTAGATGTAGCATGCGGCAGAAATCGCTTGGGTGTTGGCATTTTGGGATGTGGTCTGTGCCGGTAGTGAGAGTGTGTTGGGAATGCTGGGAGGCAAGGCAAAGGCAGATGGCCAGAGTGTGTTTGGCTGTGAAAGCGGTGTCAAGGGAAGGTGAGGACCAGCAGCAGCTCTAAGCCCTTTAGGCCTATTGTATGGAAGAAATGGGTTGGGTGTTGGCACTGTGGTTGCTGCTCTATGCCGGGAGTGAGATTGAGCCTGAGAATGTGTGTTGGGAGTGCTGGGAGGCAAAGCCAGGGTAGATGGGCAGATTGTTTCGGCTGTGAAAGCGCTGTCAAGGGAAGGTGAGGAGCAGCAACAGCTCTAAGCCCTTAGATGTAGCATGCGGCAGAAATCGCTTGGGTGTTGGCACTTTGGGAGGTGGTCTGTGCCGGGAGTGAGAGCGTGTTGGGAGTGCTGGGAGGCAAGGCAAAGGCAGATGGGGAGAGTGTGTTTGGCTGTGAAAGCGGAGTCAAGGGAAGGTGAGGACCAGCAACAGCTCGAAGCCCTTAGGCCTATCGTAGGGGAGAAGTGGCTTGGACGTTTGCACTTTGGGAGTTGGTCTGTGCCGGGAGTGAGAGTGAGAGTGAGCCTGAGAATGTGTGTTGGGAGTGCAGGGAGGCAAGGCAAAGGCAAATGGCCAGAGTGTGTTTGGCTGTGACAGCGCTGTCAAGGGAAGGTGAGGACCAGCAACAGCTCTAAGCCCTTAGATGTAGCATGCGGCAGAAATGGCTTGGAGGTTTGCACTTTGGGAGCTGGTCTGTGCTGAGATTGAGAGTGAGCCTGAGAAGCTGTTTTTTCTTGGAATGCTGGGAGGCAAGTCCAGGTCAGATGGCCAGAGTGTGTTTGGCTGTGAAAGCAGTGGCACGGGAAGGTGAGGAGCAATGAAATCTTTCCGTGCTCTCTATCATCTGTGCTTTGGGACAAATCGCTGGACGTTCGCAGTGTCGAGTAGGGCTCAGCTGATGGTGACAGTGAGACAGTGTTGGCAGTGTAAGGAAATAAGCAAGCGCAGAGCGCCACTGTGTGTTTGGCTGTGAAACAACACACAGCGAAAGCTGATGAACAGCAAGAGCTTTGAGTGCTGGCTGTTTGCTGTGGGAAAAACGCTGGACGTTTGGAGTGTGGGAGCAGGGCTCTGCCGATTGCAAGCAGTGGCGTTCCGCGCTTGCTTAGCTCCGTAAACTGCCAACACCCATGTCACTCTCATGATCGGCAGAGCCCTGCTCTGACACTGCAAGCACCCAGCGATTTCTCCCACCGCAAAGGTGCCAGCACGGGAAGCTCTCGCTCCTCCTTAACATTCCTAGCCAGCGCCTTCACAGCGAAACGCACAACGGAGATGTGCACTTCCCTTGCCTCCCAGCACTCCCAACACCCATTCTCAAGCTCAGGCTCACGCTCGGCGCAGACCACCTGCCAAAGTGCAAAAGTGCAGTGACTAGTACCAGAGAGTAAGGGAATGAGTATTGGGAGTGCTGGGAGGCAAGGCAAAGGCAGATGGCCAGAGTGCGTTTGGCTGTGGAAGCGGTGTCAAGGGAAGGTGAGGACCTGCAACAGCTCTAAGCCCTTACAGGTAGCGTGCGGCTGAAATGACTTGGACATTTGCACTTTGGGAGGTGGTGTGTGCCGAGAGTGATAGCGAGTTTGAGAATTTGTGTGCTTTGTAGTGCTGGGAGGCAAAGCCAGGGTAGATGGCCAGAGTGTGTTTGGCTGTGAAAGCGGTGTCAAGGGAAGGTGAGGACCAGCAACAGCTCTAAGCCCTTAGGCCTATCGTATGGGAGAAATGGCTTGGACATTTGCTCTTTGGGATGTGTTCTGTGCCTGGAGTGAAAGTTCGCCTGAGAATGTGTGTTGGGAGTGCTGGGAGGCAAGGCCAGGGCAGTTGGCCAGTGTGTGTTTGGCTGTGAAATCGCTGTCAAGGGAAGGTGAGGACCAGCAACATCTCTAAGCCCGTAGAGGTAGCATGCGCCAGAAATGGCTTGGGTGTTGGCATTTTGGGAGCTGGTCTGTGCCGAGATTGAGAGTGAGTTTGAGAATGTGTGTGTCTTGGAATGCTGGGAGGGATGGCCAGGGTCCTGTCCCTGTCCCTTTCTTCCTCTTGCTGTCCCTCTGTCCTGCTTCCTGTCCCCAGCTTTTCTGTCTTTATTTTTCTGTCCTGCTGCCTATCACATTGTTTCTTGCTCTACAACCCTGTCCAGCTGGCTCTACCTTTTATTGCTTCTCTCTCCCTGATTCATGCTTCTCAGCCTTCTTTTCCTCTTCCTCCATCTCATTGCTTCTTTTTTCCCCTTCTTGGTCTTTTTCCCCAGATCTGACCCTCTTTTTATTTTTATTCCACGGGGTGCAGCCCTTCAGGAGCAGACTGCTCCATTGTGGGTCCCCCATGGGGTGACAAGCCCTGCCAACAAACCTGTTCCAGCCTGGGCTCCTCTCTCCACGGGTCCACAGCTTCTGCCAGGAGCCTGCTCCAGCGTGGACTTCTCATGGGGCCACAGCCTCCTTCAGGCACATCCCCCTGCTCCAGCGGGGGGTCCTCCACAGGCTGCAGGTGGATATCTGCTGCACTGTGGGCCTCCATGGGTGCAGGGGAACAGCCTGCCTCACCATGGGCTGTACCAGGGGCAGCAGGGGAATCTCTGCTCCAGCACCTGGAGCACCTCCTCCCCCTCCTTCACTGACCTTGGGGTTTGCAGAGTTGTTTCTTTCATGTATTCTCACTCCTCCCTCTGGCTGCTGTTGCACAGCAGTTTTTCCCCCCTTCTTAAATATCTTATCACAAAGGCATGATCGTAGTTGCTGGTTGGCTCTGCCTTGGCCAGTGGTGGGTCTGTCTTGGAGCTGGCTGGCATTGGCTCTGTTGGACCTGGGAGCAGCTTCTGGCATCTTCTCACAGAAGCCACCCCTGTAGCCCCCTCACTACCACAGTCTTGCACCCTTTTGGCTCTTTCTGGCAACCTGTCCTGCCTACGTGGTGCTCCTGCTTTGCCCTAATGGTGCTGCTGCCAGCACCCGTGAGGCCTTAGCATGAGCTGTGTTAGACAAAGTTGGAGCAGGAGCTGAATGAACAGTCACAGACGTCAACAGCACCTGCACAAGTCAGGGGCCTGACCCTGCCATATCAGTTGCTGTGACTCAAGTGACTACTCTAAAGTACTTCCAGATGCGAGGTGCTTGGTTCTGCCCTATCAGCCACTAAGCCACACATGACATCACAAGCGTCTGCGCAATCCAGGGGCCTCATCCTGCCTTATGAGCTACCCAGCCTCGAGTGACATTGCAAGCACATGCAAAAGTTGAGGACCTGATCCTGTCAAAGCTGCTCCTCAGCCAGCACTGACGTCATAAGCAGCTGCATGAGCCAGAGGCCTGACCCTGCATCATTTGCTACTCAGCCACACGTGATGTAACAAGAACCTGTGACTGTCAAGAGCTTGATTCTGCTGTCTCAGACACTGAGCTACAAGTGAAAACAAAAGCACCTGCATAGGTGCCAAAAGGGTTGTTGGCACCCTTCCTTGCTCTGGCTGGCATCCATGGGGTGTGGGGGTGCCTGTCCCTTCCCCTGTCCAGGGAATGACCTGCAGAGTTTGCGGGTGACCTGACCCTGATCCTGGCCCTGACATGTGGGGTTTGGGGGTGCCCTGCCCCTGTGCTGGCCAAGACCCTTGGGGTTTGGAGGTGCCCTGCCCCTGTTCTGGCCCTGACTCATGGGGTTTTGGGGTGCCCTGGCCTGGTACTGGCCCTTTCGTGTGGGGTTTGGGGGTGCCCTTTCCCTGCTGCTGCTGAGACTCACTGGAATTTAGGGTGCACTGCCCCTTTCTAGGCCATCACCTGCAGGATTTGTGGTGGCCCTTGCCCTGTCTTGGCATAGAACTGCAGTGTCTGGGGGTGTCTGCCCGCCCCTGCTCTGGTCCTGACATGCAGAGTCTGGGGGTGCCCAGCCCCTGTATTGGCTGTGATCCACAGGGTTTGGGGTGCCCTGTCCCTGTCTGGTCCGTGACTCGGGGTGCCCAGACTATCTCCTGATGCTGACCCATGGGGTTTTGGGGTGTCCTGCCACTGGCCTGGCCCAGACCTGTAGGGTAGGGAGTGCCTTGCCCCTTTCATTTCCCTGACTCATGACATTTGGGGGTACCCTTCCCCTGTTTTGGCCCTGACTTGCAAGTTTTCGGAGCGCTGTGCCTCTTTCCTGGCCCTGAGCCAGGGGGGTCTGTTGTGCCATGCCTCTGTCCTGGCCCTGACAAGTGGGGTTTTGGGAAGGCCCTGCCCCTGTGCTGACCATGACCTGGGGGATTTGAGGGTGCCCTGTCCCTGCCCTTGCCTTGATCAGCAATGTTTGGGGGGTGCCCATCCCGTGGCCAGGCCAAAATGGTCAGGGCTTGGGGGTGACCTTTGCTTGTCCTGCTCTCATGCACAGGATTTTGGGTACCCTGCCCCTGTCCTGTACCGCCCCCCTGACTCATGGTCTTTGGGGTGTGCCCTGCCCTTTCACTGCCCTGACCCACAGAGTTTGGGGGTGCCCTGTCCCTGTCCTGGACCTGACCCATGAGGTTTTGGGGTTGACCCATGGATTTTTGGGTTTCCCTGTCTCTGTCCTGGCCCTGATCCACAGTCTTTTGGGGGTGTCCGGTCTCTGTATTGGCTGTGATCCGTGGGGTCTGGGGCCCCTGACCTGGCCATGACCCACAGGGATGTCAAGCTGCCTTGTCCCTGTCATGGCCCTGGCCTGCGAGGTTTGGGGTTCTCTACCCCTGTCTTGGCCGCTACAAGTGCGGTTTGGGGGTACTCTGCCCCTATACTGGCCCTGATCTGAGGTATTTTGGGGATCCCTGCCCCTGAACCTTGAGCTGTGGGGTTTTCTGGCCCCCTCTCTTTCCAGGACCAACTTGGCTTGGGGGTGCCCTGCTCCCGTTCTGGACCTGATCCGCTGGGTTTGGTGTGCCCTGTGCCCGTCTGGGCCATTACCCGTGGGGTTTTGTGGTTCTTGGCCCTTGTTCTGACCCTGGGTGCCTTCTCATGGCCATCACCCGTAGGTTCGTGGTGCCCTGTGTCTGTTGTAGCTGAGACTCATGGGGTTTGGAGGTGCCCTGCCCCTGTCCCGGCCCTGACCTGTGCAGTTTGGGGGTGTCCTGCCCCAGTCCTGTCCCTTACCTGCGGAGTTTGGATGTTTCTTGCCCCTGTCCTGGCACCGACTCACGGGTTTTGGTGTTCTCTACTCCTGTCGTGGCTGTGACCCACAGAGTTTTGGGCTTTCCCTGCACCAGTCCTGGTCCTGATCCATGGGGTTTGGGGTGCCCTGTCCCTGGCTGCTCCATGACCTGCAGGGTTTGTGGATCTGCTGCCCCTGTCCTGGACGTGACCCGCAGGGTTTGGGGGTACCCTGCCCCTTTCCTGGGTCCATAGCTTCCTATTTAGGCCCTGAACACACTCTTTGGAGTGTGGCAGGATGAAACCACAATTTCTGTATGTCCAAACAAAAATATGTCAAAAAAAAATATTTTTTTGTACACCATTTTTTTAAAAAAAAATTTCCAAATTGACAATGAATTTTAAACCTCATTATTCACCTATTTTAGTACCAACCACCTGTTGTGCACCCCCCGCCCTGCCCAACAGGATTTTTACCAACAGATCAAAGATTTGTGTCTCGTTTGGCATAATTTGGGCCAAAAAAAAAGATGAAAAGCTGATGCTGGGGAGCCAGGAGTTGCACTTTTCTGGGACTGGCATGGGGCCTGCACCAAGGCTTTGCTGCTTGACTCTGAAATTTAAGTATGAACTTTTAAGTGCTCACTGCCCACCACTAAACATTAATTTTACTATTTTTGCATAGCAAAACACAGTGATTTTAAGTTGGAGCCGACCCCAGTTGTCAGAGCAGGGCTGCATATTGCTGCCCCATCCTGGTGGGACCCAGGCAATAGCAGTTTTGGGGGTTCTCACCCCAAAACATGGTTTGGGGCCATGTTTTTGCCCCATCCCAGTGAAATATTTATTTATGGGAAAATATTTGGCAGAAACATTCTTCCTTGGAGATGCTCCTTTTCTCCTTGTCTCTGCCTTCCCCTAGGGCTTGCTAAAACCCATCCCTCTGTGCCCCAAATTCTTTTGAGGCCTCTGTCCACTCTGGGTGTCCCCTTTGGGTACCCCCCAGCCCTTTTGGGTGCTGCCCATGTGCCCCTTTGGATGCCCCTCCCATGTGCCTCCATGCCCCTTTGGGTAGCCCTCAGGCCCCTTTCGGTGTCCCCTGTCTCCCTCTCGGGTGTCCCCCAGCCTTCTGTGGGTATGCCCCCATCCATGTCCCTCCATGCCCCTCTGGGTGCTCCCTGGAGCCCCCCAGTCCCCTCCCAGTGCCTTTTGGGCCCCCCTGGAGCTTTTTCCCTCCCTGCCACCCCCCAGGGACAGAGGCCCTGGGGTTCCTCACCACTCATCCCCATCGCCATGGGGACAGTGCCCCCATCCCCACCCCCAACCCCTGGGGTGTCCTCATTCTCCTTAAGGGCCCCTGGCCAGCGCTGGCCCCATGCCCCGGGCCTGATGGGCTTCCGCAGCTGCTACCGCAATGGAGGCGACATGAGTGCCTCTGGGGGCTCCCGGCATACCCACCACCGCTGGCTCCCCCCTGAAGCCCTGCTGTTTCCCCCAGGGTGCCCTCGGTGGAAGCTTATGAAGCGGCCATGGTGCTGAGCAGGGTGGGGGATGCGCTTGGGTACCGGGGGGGCCGCTGAGAGTATTGCACCTCGGGACCCCAGATCCACGCCGAGCTGGCTGAGCTGGGGGGGCTGGAGGCCATCACCCTTGAGCCCCCTGAGTGGCCTGTCAGTGATGACACCATCCTCCACCTCGTGACTGCTGAGGGCCTGGCCACAGGTCGGGGAGGGGGGGCCGCAGGGGTCTCCATTGCACCCCACAGACGCAGGGGAGGGTCCCCAGGGGATGGCGTCCCCATTGTACCCCAGGGCACACAGTGGAGTGTTCCAGGGGGGTGGGGTGTCCCTATTATACCCCTGGGCTGCATGCGGGTTCCCTGGGGCGGGGGTTGGAGGTCCCTGTTGTATGCCTTGGGCTGCTTGGTGGGGGTCTGGGGTGGTGTTGGGGGTCCCCTTTGTGCCCCTGGGCTGTATGGGGGGGGTCTCTGGGGAGGTTTTGGGGTCCCTGTTATACCTCTGAGCTGCCTGGGGTGCTTTCTGAGAGGGTTCAGGAGTCCCTGTTATACACCTGACCCAGACTAGAGGGTCCCTGGGAGGGGCTTTTGGGGGTCCCTAGCCAGCCCTTTAGGGGGTTTGGGGGCATCCTAATTCCACCCCCCTTTTAGGACCTCCAGTGAGGTTCCCTATTTCCCCCCCACCAAAAAAAAATTGGGGGGGTGTCCCCATTTCCCCTCGGAGGGGTGTCTGTGTCCTATTTTTCCCCACAGTTTATGGGAATTTGTGTTCCCTGTCCTCCTATACTGGGTGTTGGGGGAGAGCTCATTTCCCCCTCCCAATTTTGGGGGCCCGGAGGGGGTGGTTATCCCTTTCCCACCCGATTTGGGGTGCTCAGGAGGATTGCCCATTTCTCTTGACTTTTGGGGTGTTTGTGGATGCTGTCCCACTTCCCCTCCTGTTGGGGGTGTGCATGGGGGATGTCACCCTTCCCCTCCAGTGTTGGCACCCATGGGTGGTGTCCCCTTTTCCCTTCAGTAGCGAGGCATCCATGGGGAACTGTCACCCTTTCGCTTTAGTTTTGGGGGGTCCATGGGAGGTGTCCCCTTTTCCCTCCACTTTTGGGAGTCCATGGGGGGTTGAACACTTCCAGGGATGGTGACTCCACCACCTCTCTGGGCAGCCTCTTCCAATGCTTGACTACTCTTTCTGTAAAGAAATTTTTCCTAATATCCAACCTAAACCTCACCTGGCGCAGCTTGAGCCCATTTCCTCTTGTCCTATTGCTAACTACATGGGAGAAGAGACCAACACCCACCTCACTACAACCTCCTTTCAGGTAGTTGTAGAGAGCGATAAGGTCTCCCCTCAGCCTCCTCTTCTCTAAGCTAAACAATCCCAGTTCCCTCAGCTGCTCCCCACCAGCCCTGTGCTCCAGACCCTTCACCAGCCTTGTTGCCCTTCTCTGAACACGCTCCAGCACCTCAATGTCTTTCTTGTAGTGAGGGGCCCAAAACTGGACACCGCATTCCAGGTGCGGCCTCACCAGCACCGAGTACAGGGGGACAATCACCTCCCTGCTCCTGCTGGCCACACTATTCCTGATACAAGCCAGGATGCTCTTGGCCTTCTTGGCCACCTGGGCACACTGCTGGCTCACGTTCAGCTGGCTGTTGACCAACACCCCCAGGTCCTTTTCAGCCAGGCAGCTTTCCAGCCACTCTTCCTCAAGCCTGTAGCGTTGCATGGGGTTGTTGTGCCCGAAGTGCAGGACCCGGCACTTGGCCTTGTTAAACCTCATACAGTTGGCCTCGGCCCATCGGTCCAGCCTGTCCAGGTCCCTCTGCAGGGCCATCTGACCCTCCAGCAGATCGACACTCCCACCCAACTTGGTGTCATCTGCAAACTTACTGAGGGTGCACTCAATCCCCTCATCCAGATCATTGATAAAGATATTAAGCATGGCTGGCAACAAAACAGAGCCCTGGGGAACACTGCTCATGACCGGCCGCCAACTGCACTTAACTCCATTCACCACTACTCTCTGGGCTCGGCCACCCAACCAGTTTTTTACCCAGCGAAGACTATGCCCGTCCAAGCCATGAGCTGCCAGATTCCCAAGGAGAATATTATGGGAGACTGTGTCGAAGGCTTTGCTAAAGTCCAGGTAAATGACATCCACAGCCTTTCCATCATCCACCAGGCGGGTCACCACTTCATAGAAGGAGATCAGCTTGGTCAAGCAGGACCTGCCTTTCATGAACCCATGCTGGCTGGGTCTGATCCCCTGGTTGACCTGCACTTGCCTGTTGAGTTCACTCAAGATGAACCGCTCCATAATCTTTCCCAGCACCAAGGTCAGGCTGACAGGCCTGTAGTTTCCTGGGTCCTCCTTCTGGCCCTTCTTGTAGATGGGCATCACATTTTGTGGGGACTCAGGGAAAAAGGGAGAGTCTACCACCTTTGGAAGAAGGGGCGGGCAACTCAGGAGGAGTACAGGGATCTTGTTAGGTCATGCAGGGAGGAAATTAGAAAAGTCATCAGGGACCTCCCCTGTTAACCAGGATTGCTGATAGGTGATGGAAAGTGGCTTGGCAAGCTCCTCTGCCAGCTCCCTCAGTACTCTCGGGTGGATCCCATCTGGCCCCATAGACTTGTGAGCATCCAGGTGGTGTAGCAGGTCGTTAACTGAGGGCTCCATTCTGCTCCCCATCCCTATTTTCTAGCTCAAGGGCCTGAGTACCCTGGGGATGACTGGTCTGGCTGTTAAGCACAGAGGCAAAGGCGGCGTTAAGTACCTCAGCCTTTTCCTTGTCCTCGGTGACAACGTTCCCCCCACATCCAGCAAAGGATGGAGATCCTACTTGGCTCTCCTTTTATTGCTGATGTACTTATAAAAGCATTTTTTATTATCTTTTACAGCATTGCCCAGATTAACTTCTTGCTGGGCTTTTGCTTTTCTAATTTTTTTTTTGCTTTTCTAACTGGCAGGCCCGTTTATATCCCCTTCCCCCTTCAAACCTAGTTTAAAGCCCTCTCAATGAGTCTCGCCAACTCATGGGCGAGGATCCTTTTCCCCTTTGGAGACAGCTGATCTCCATCAGCCGCCAGCAGGCCCGGTGCCGTGTAAACCTCCCCGTGATCAAAAAACCCCAAATTCCACCGATGGCACCAGCCTCTGAGCCACCTGTTAATCAGGTGAGTTTTCCCATTCCTTTCAGCACTCTTAGCTGTCACTGATGGGATTGCGGAAAACACTACCTGTGCTCCCGATCCTGCGACTAATCGCCCCAGTGCCCTGAAGTCCCTCTTCATTGCTTTAGGACTTCTCTCTGTAATCTCATCACTGCCAACTGTACAACCAGCAACGGGTAATAATGGGAGGGCCTCACGAGGTCAGGGAGTTTCCTAGTAACGTCCCTAAGCCGGGCCCCAGGGAGGCAGCAGACTTCCCTGTGGGATGGGTCCGGACGGCAGATTGGGCCCTCAGTTCCCCGCAGGAGGGAATCACCCACCACAATTACCCTCCTTTTTTTCTTAACAGGGGCAGTCGTAATCTGTGGGGGTGACTGACTGGCCCTCGGCAACCCCCTGGCTGGACCTTCGCCTTCACCTCCCTCTGCACTTGCCTGGCCCTCAACTTCCAGGGCCCCATACCTGTTAGGTAAGGGCAGCTGGGAAGGTGAGGGAGGCCGGGAGGGGATTCGCCTGCTGTCCTGGGCAGGGACCTGTTTCCATTCCTCCCCCGTCTCTTGGATATCCCCTCCTTCTGCTTGCCGGCAAGATGGTAGGGGATCCTCCGCTCCTTGTGGGGCCTCCGCCTGCTGCCTTGGCCCCAGGGACGGTAGGGTGCGGCTCCACCAGTCTATTTCCCTCTCACACTCCCTGATACGCCTCAGCCTTTCTACCTCCTCCTTCAGCTCTGCCACCAGAGTTATTGCTGAGCAGTGCTTACACAGCATTAAGGCCTTTTCTGCTCTGTCGTGGTTTAGCCCCAGCCTGCAACTAAGCACCACGCAGCCGCTCGCTCACTCCCCCTACCCCAATGGCATGGGGGAGAGAATCGGAGGAGTAAGAGTGAGAAACACTCCTGCGTTGAGATAAGAACAGTTTAATAATTGAAATAAAGTAAAATAGTAATGATAATAATAACAATACAATAATGATAATAATAATAACAATATACAAAGCAGGTGATGCATAATGCAATTGCTCACCACCCGCTGACCGATATCCAGACAGTTCCTGAGCAGCAGCCGTGGCTCCCTGGCCAACCCCCTCCAGTTTCTATACTGAGCATGACATCATATGGTATGGAATAGCCCTTTGGTCAGTTTGGATCAACTGTCCTGGCTGTGCCCCCTCCCAGTTTCTTGTGCGCCTGGCAGAGCATGGGAAGCTGAAAAGTCCTTGACTAGCATAAGCAGCACTTAGCAACAACTAAAAACATCAGCGTGTTATCAACATTCTTCTCCTACTAAATCCAAAACACAGCACTATGCCTGCTACTAGGAAGAAAATTAACTCTATCCCAGCTAAAACCAGGACAGTTAATCACCCCAAGGATGATGGGAGCAAGGGTTGATGGGCCCCAAGGGTAAAAAACAGCAAGGCTGATGAGCCCTGGGGGTTAACCACCCCAAAGGTGATGCACCCAAAGGGTGTTGGGCCCTGGCTTTAACCTCCCCAAGGGTGATGGGCCCCCACAGTTAACCACCATAAGGGTGATGGGTCTCAAGGTTAACCAAGCCAAGGGTGATGGGCCCCCTCACTGATGGGCCCCCAGGGTTAACCACTCCAAGGGTAATGTGCCAAAGATGATGGGCCCCCAGAGTTAAACACCTCAAGGGTGATGAGTTCCAGTGTTAACCACTTCAAAGGGTGGTTGTTCTCTGGGATGTTGGCCCTGGGGTGATGTGCTCATTTTGAGCATCCAAAGGCTGAGGTTTAGTTTGCAAAATCTAAATTTCAGGGTCCAAAGTGCAAATTCTAGGATCCAACCAGGCATTTTTAAGGTTCCAAACCCTCCTTGGGAGGGTCCAAAGCCCTCTTTTAGGGCTCAAAGCCTCAGTTTTAGCTCCCAAAGCCTCATTTTAGGGTACAAAGCCTCATTTTAGGGTACAAACTCCTCACTTAGGGCTCGAAGCCTCATTTTCTTCATGTCCAAAGCCTCATTTTGAGAGTCCAAACACCCATTCTTAGGGTGTAAAGCCCCAGTTTTAGGGCCCAAATCCCCATTTGTAGGGTCCAGGGATGTCTTTAGGTATCCATAGCCTTTTTTGAGGACCCACAGTTTCAATCCCTCATTCGTTAGGGTCCAAAGCCTCATTTATAAGTTCCAAGATTTACACTTTTCAGGTTTAAAGATTCATTTTAAGGGCCTAGAGTGTCATTTTCAAGGCCTGAAGCCGGATTTTGAAGGTCCGAAGCCTCATTTGTAGAGTCCAAAGCATGATTTATAGTGTCCAAAGCCTCATTTTTACTTTCCAAAGTCTTACTTTTCACCTCTAAAGCGTCATTTCAGGCTCCAAAGCCTCATTTTGAGCATCCAAAGGCTGAGGTTTAGTTTGCAAAGTCTAAATTTCAGGGTCCAAAGGGCAAATTCTAGGATTCAGCGAGGCATTTTTAAGGTTCCAAACCCTCCTTGGGAGGGTCCAAAGCCTTCTTTTAGGGCACCACCTCAAAGTGGTCAGATGAGCCTGGGAACCACAGAATAAAGGTGGAGTTGTTACAAGAGAACCAATGTCATACCGTGCTGCTACAAACTAGGTAAATGCTGTTTTCCCCACTGGAAAACCCAAACCTCTGGGATCAGGTTCACTTCTCAAGTTGTGAAGTGTTTTTCTAGCAGAAGCAGAAGACATCAGGCTGATGCCTCTGCTGCCCCCTGCTCCCTGAGGGCCCCTTTCCCTTATGACCCAACTGAGAGAGGTTTGTATTTTTTTTCTTTTTCTTTTTCTTATGTGAATGTAGCAATGTAAGAAGCAGACTAGCCACAAAACACACTTGACAGTCCTGTTCTGTAGTATTATGTGCTAAAAGGAAATTTACTTTTTCCTTTCCCATTGTAGCTAGGCAGGTGGTTTGCTTTTTGGACCAATGCCAGTTAGAAAACTAATGTTTCTGGTTTGGTTTTGTTTTTCTTTTCCTGGGAAGAGCTGCTTCTACATTTCTGTGAATTAAGCAGGTGGCTAGCACGAACAGACCATGGAACAGGAGATCTCTATCGCAACACCTGTATTTTGGCAGATCAGACAAAGAGAGAGCAGGGTTTTGTGAGTCTTTCTGCATCTTTATTAAGCATTACCAGAGCAACAAAGAAATGAGTTGACATTAGAAACTCAGTTACTGGTGTTTAACTGAAGAACAATTTTTGAGGTTGAGGGGGCTCTGGCCCAGCTCCATAAAGGTGGGGAACCTCTGAAAATAGGCAGGAGTTAAGACAGCTAACGTCTCCTGAGAGATTGCACCTCGGTCTTCCAAAGAGAGTGTCTTGTAAGGAGGGTGGTGGTGTGGTGGTGCAGCTCCCCAGGCCACCCTGCGATCTCAGAATAAGCCCTCTTGTGCTTGGTCACAAGTGCAGTGACTTGGGTGTCAGACACTCCCTGGCCACACCTGGGCCATCTGCTGCCTGAGTTGCATACCAGAATGACTCGGCATGAATTGTGGCCAGAATTTAAAATACTGGCCAAAGCCAATCATCTTGAGATCCTATAGATAGCAATCCAAAAGTGAGACTTTTCGAGCTCTCTGGGACTGCAGCGGGCTGTGTGACTCAGTATCTCCCCCTGAGCTGGGATGTCTCTCAGTGTAGATTTTGCGAGGATTGAAGGATCATCTGTCAACAATTTCGTGAGGACTCAAACGCCTGATTTTGGGAGGTTCACCAACCATCCATTGATGAATGCTGGCACATAAAAGTGAGTAATTCATGAAACTCACAAAAAGGGAAATTTTAATCACAGGTTAACCTCTGTGTGTGTGTGTGTGTGTGCGCAATTTGATTTAGAGCTGTTTGTCAGTCTGTGCATATGTGTGTGATTTGATTTAAACCCTATCTGTGTGTGCAACCCTGCTGTAAGGTTTAGGTGACCTGTGCCATTCTCGAATCTTTAACTAAGTCACTATTTTGATTGTAAGAACTTCCACTGAATCACTCTGTTAAACGGGCTGATGCTTAAATGCTGTTAAGAATTATATAACCTAATTTTGTGATCTATCTCCAAAATATTAATAAATCCTATATTGCTGCTAAACCAAAGCTGTGTAAAAAATCATTTTGCCCTGTCAGGCTCTGGTGGGACCGTCTTCTCTGCCATGCCCAAATGGCCTCTGGGGCCCGGAAAGGCCTGAGGGAAGGGCCGGACCCAGCTTAGTTTAGTAAAACTAAACTAGTAAACGAAAACTGGCTTTGTATCACGAATGCAGGTTTGTAAATCCTGCTGATTATATTAATTTCTCGTGAATGAGTGACTTTACACAGTTTGATTTAGTAGCTGTTTAAAATTTACTTGTGGCAAATTGCAGGATTTGGTTGTGGTATTTTAATAGCACTCAAACAGTGATTAACAAAGTGATCAGACAAAACTGATCAAAACAGTGACTTAGTTACAGATTCGAAGATGGCAAGGTTCACTCAAGGTTACTGCATAGAAGAAGTGCATAAAGGGAAATTAAGTTACACTGAGTTGGAATGATTCACAGAGAGATCGTGTATACTGAGGAGGACCCTTCCGTTGAGTCACGAGGTTCAGAACAGACCCCCTTGCTTTCTAAACTCCTTCTCAGAGAGGAGTCGAGGTGCGGCTGGGTCCAATCTGAGTCTCAGACTTGGTCAATGGTTCATAGGAATAAGGATAATGCAGCAGTATAAGACTCACTTTATAATTAAATCATACATCTACAGACTACTTAAATTAATTTACACATGCATACACACATACATGAATATATATATATTTCTATACATATATATGGTATACCTGTTAAAAATTCCCCTCGAGTTCAGTGAAATATTCACATCGAATGTCTTGGCATTTCTCAACAGGCAAGGGTTGAGCCTCGAGGAGTGAAGGGTTTCCGCCCAGGCTCCATCGTCGCTCTTCGGCAATGGACCTCTGATCTTCACAAACTTTAAGAGTTTGCTGGCTCTGAGAGGCGTCCCGCTCAGAGGGAGGTGCTGGTGCAGCCCGCCGCAGTCCAGGAGAGCTCAAAGGGCCTCACTTAGGACTGCTGTTTAGAGGATCGTGAAATGATTGGCTTTAGTCATCAGTAAATTTCCATCCGAGCCACAAACCAGGTCGGTAATTACTGGAATTCCAGTAACGATGATACTGCTCTGTTTCAAGGCTGTCAGGGGTAGCTGACTGTTTCCGCTCCCCTCGTTAACCATAATATGAGTTTCTCATAAGGACAGGGCCTCTCTCCACGTGGACCATGTAGGAGTTTCTGGTACAATTAAGGGGTGTCTAACTGACCAACTTACTACACAAAGTTGTGGTCTGGCAGGAATTCCTGAGGTTGTAAAGGAGTTGAAGAGAGAAAAGGGGGAGGGGGACACACACCACCACACTTTGGACCCTAAAATGAGGCTTGGTACCCTAAAATGAGGGTTAAGATCCTGAAGATTTGGACCCAACAAATGAGAGTTAAAACATTACAAATGAGGCTTTGGATTATAAAAATGAAGATTTGGATCTGAAACTGATTCTTTGAGCCTTGAAAATGAGGCTTTCAGACCTGAAAAACATGTTTGGATGCTACAAATGAGGCTTTGAACAATAAAAATGTGGCTTTGAGACCCAAAATGAGGTTTTGTTCCTTAAAGTGAGTGTTTGGATGATAAAAATGGGGCTTTGTACTCTAGAATTGATGCTTTGGACTCTAAAAATAAAACTTTGGAAACTAAAAATTACACCTTGGACCCTAAAATGATAATTCAGATTCTATAAATGTAGCTTTGGACCTTAAAAAAAGTGGGTTTTGGACCTAAAAATGAGGGCTTAGACCTTTAAATGAAGCTTTGGGCCTTAAAAATAAGATTATGATCCCTACCATTAAGACTTTGAGCTGTAAAAGAGAGGTTTGGACCCTGTGAATGAGAATATGGACCCTAAAAATGAAGCTTTGAGCCCTATAGTGGAGGGTTTGGAATCTAAAATGAGGCTTTGGCCTCTGAAATGAGCTTTGTGTCTTAAAATGAAGTTTGGACCCAAAAACTGAGGCTTTGACACTGAAGAATAAGCACCACACCCAATTTAAGGCTTTTTGGTTAAAATTCAGGTTTGGAAAACAAAAATGAGGCTTTGGACACTAAAAAGTCAATGCCCCATGCCTGTCAGTGTTTAAGAAGCATTTGGACAATGCCCTTATGTGCTTTAACTTGGTCAGCCCTGAACTGGTCAGGCAGTTGGACTAGATGATCATTGTAGGTCCCTTCCAATGTAAATATTCTATTCTATTCTATTCTATTCTATTCTATTCTATTCTATTCTAAAAAAAATGAGGCTTTGGGCCCTAAAACTTACAGACTGGATCCTGAAAATTAGGCTATGGGAAAATGAGGCTTTGGGAACTAAAATGAGGCTTTGGACCTGAAAATGAGGCTTTGGACCATAAAAATGAGGCTTTGGAACTTCAAAATCAGATTTGGGGCATTAAAAATGATGCTTTGGGCCCTTAAAGTATCCTTGAACCTCTGAAGTGGGGTTTGGAACTTATAAATGAGGGTTTGTATCCTAAAAATGAGGATTTGGACCTTAAAAATGACTATTTAGACCCCAGAAGGAGGATTTGGGCCCTAAAAATGAGGCTTGCATCTTGAAAATGAGTGTTTGGGCTTTAAAACCATGGGGTTGGATCTTAAAAATGGGTCTTTGGACACTACAATGAGGCTTTGGACCCCGAAAATGATGATTTAGGCTCTAACTTGAGGCTTTTGGGCCTTTAAGATGCAGCTTTGGACTCTAAGAAATGAGGCTTTGTGCCCTAAACATGACGGTTGAGACTCAAAAAAGATGATTTGGGCCTTAAAAAGGAGGGTTTTTCTTACCCAAAGAGTCGGCAGATCTTGTAGCCAGAGGGGCAAAACTTTGGTGGTGTTCATACCTCAACTGGGCATGTCCTTGAGCAGCCTGATGGGAACTGCTCTGAGCACAGGTTTGGGCTGGAAACCTCTTGATGTCCCCTCTGACCAGGATTATTCCAGGATTTTTTGATTTCCCTCAGCAGAAAGTCCCCATTTGACAAGCTCAGCTGGACAGGGTAACACTGCAGCCTTCCCAGTGAGACACATCGCACCCCAGCACTGAGCTCCTGGTTCGGGGTAGATCCCTCAATTTTGGCACTTCAACAAGATATTCAAATTCCCAGCCTGGCACCCTCAGACCTCTTGCAAACCCATGCAGAAAGTGAAATTCAGCTTTGCAGACCCTCATCATTCACTCGCACCAGTGTCCTCAGGAACAACCTTTGCTCAAGGTCAGGGACTGAATTTTTAGGGCGGCATCAGGGTGGCCCCTTCCCCCAGGTGCCAGAGGGGGTACTAATCCGAAGTTTCCCATAAGGACGGGTTCAATAGGATGGATTTAGGCAAGGAGGAAAATGCCAGGTAACGGGAGACTGACTACATGAGTGCCATAGTACTGGGACTGGAGATGGACTGTCACTGCGGGTGCCTCATGGGATGGCCAAACGGCAGACCTACTTGGAGGATTTCACAGGTAGAGAAATAAATTGGATATAAATTGGATAATCTGGGAGATAAATAGGATAGTAAAGAGCCCTGGCTCTACCCCAAGTGGAAGTAGAAAGTCCAGCCCAGCAGAGCTGGGCTCAGCCTTGCTCTCTTTCCTTCCCTGGTCCCTTATGGTTCTGGGTGAAAGTTCAGGTGGCCTCCACTGCCTCTGCATGTAGATGCCCTCCATGCCTCCCCAGCTGTACTCGCATCCTCTTCTCTCCCTCCCGAGGGACATTCAGTCTTTCACAACATTTCTCCAAGTGCCCGGTTGCCCTCTCTTGCCACAGAAAGCAGGTTCCTTTCCACAGTGGCCATGGAAAATGTCCTTTGGATGGAGAAGACCCTGAGGGAATGTCCCTCAGATGGCCCCACTTCCAGAACCATGCTGGGCTGACCTCAGAGCCATGGCCAACTGTAAAACCCTTCTCCCTGCTTCTGGGGAAGGACCGTTACAAACAATTGAAGAGTCGACACTCTTTTGCAACTTCTCCCTTGTGTTTTCATTCATCTCTTTCCAAAGCTCCTTGTGTCCCAAAGACAGATGGGTTTCTGCAAAAGACGTCTGTCGTGGTTTAGCCCCAGCCTGCAACTAAGCACCATGCAGCCGCTTGCTCACTCCCCCTACCCCGATGGGATGGGGGGAGAGAATCGGAGGAGTAAGAGTGAGAAACACTCCTGCGTTGAGATAAGGACAGTTTAATAACTGAAATAAAGTAAAATAGTAATGATACTAATAACAATACAATAATGATAATAATAATAATACTATACAAAGCCAGTGATGCACACTGCAATTGCTCAGCACCCGTTGAGCGATACCCAGACAGTTCCTGAGCAGCGATCGCTGCTCCCCGGCCAACCCCCCACAGTTTATATACTGAGCACTATGTCATATGGTATGGAATAGCCCTTTGCATAGTTTCGGTCAGCTCTCCTGGCTGTGCCCCCTCCCAGTTTCTTGTGCACCTGGCAGAGCATGGGAAGCTGAAAAGTCCTTGACTGGCATAAGCAGTACTTAGCAACAACTAAAAACATCAGCGTGTTATCAGCGTTCTTCTCCTACTAAATCCAAAACACAGCACTATGCCTGCTACTAGAAAGGAAATTAACTCTATCCCAGCCGAAACCAGGACACACGACTACCTAACCCTAATGCTAACACTAACCCTAATCCTAACCTTAACCCTAACCATAAACATGACACAACTACCTAATACTAACCATAACCCTAACCCAAACCCTAACCCAAACCCTAACCCTAAGACTAACCCTAACCCGTAAACCGAACCCTAGCCCTAGCCCAAACCCTAACCCTAAGCCTAACCCCTAAACCTAACGCTGACCCTAACCCTAACCCCTAATCCGAACCCAATGCCTAACCCCCTAACCCTAACCCCCTAACCCTAACCCCCTAACCTAAAACCTAACCCTAACCTTAACCCCCTCACCCTAACCCTAGCCCTAAATGTAACCCTAAATTTATCCCTAACACTAACCCCTAAACCAAACCCAAATCCTAACCCACTAATCCTAATCCTAACCCTGACCCTAAAACCCTAACCCTAACTCTAATCCTAACCATAACCCCTAACCTTGAATCGTAACCCTAACACCCAACCCTAAAATTAACCCCAACCCCTAACCATAATCCTAACCCAACCCCTAACCCCCTAACCCTAACCCCTAACCCAAACCCTAACCCCAAACATTAAACCCTAGCCCCTAACCCTAATGCCCTAACCCTAACCTTAACTCTAACCCGAATCCTAACCCTAAACCTAACCCAACCCTAACACCTAACCCTAAGTCCTAACCCTAACCCTAAAACATATACCTAATCCAAACCCTAACACCTAACCCCTAACCCTAACCCTATCCCTAAACGAAACCTTAAGCCCTAACCCTAACCCTAACCCTAACTCTAAACCCTAACGCCTAATTGTAACTCTAAACCCCAAGCCTAACCCCAAGCCCTAATCCTAATCCTAACCTTAACCCTGAACTCTAACCCTTACAGCTAACCCCTACAATCCCTAACCCTAATGCCCTAATGCCGTAATCCTAATCCTACTTTAACCCCCTAACCCTAACCCTGAACCCTATCCCTAACTCTAACTGTAATCCTATCCCTAACATGAACACTTTACCCTAAACCTAACCCTGACACTAATGACCCTAACCCTGACACCTAAACCTAAGCCTAACCCTAACCCTAAACCTAACTCTAACCTTTACCCTAACCCCTAATGCTAAACATAAACCTAACCCTGACCCCTAACCCTAACACCAAACCCCTAACCTGAACCCTCACACTAACGCATAAACCTAACCCTAACCCAAACCCCTAAGCCTAACTCTAAGCCCTAACACTAAACCTTAACCTTAACCCTAACCCTAAAACCCTAACCCCCTAACCTTAACCCCTAAACCTGAGCCCTAACCCTGCTACCCCCACCCTAACCCCTTACCCTAACCCTTACAAGAACCCTTAATGAACCCTAAACCAAATGAACCCTAAACCAAACCCTAACCCTAACCCCAACCCTAAACATAAGGCTAGTCCCCTAACTCTAACCCTAACCCTACCCTTAACCCCTAACCCTAACCCATAACCCTAATCACTAACCCTAACCCTATCCCCTAACCCTAATCCTCGCCCTGAATCCTAATGCTAACCCTAACCCCAAGTCTAACCCTAACCCTCAGCCTGCCCCATTGTGTGGGGCCTTGGCCTCTGAAAGGGGCTTGAGGTGATGACTGGCTGTGGCCTTGGAGTAGCTGTTACTGCTGGGCGCAGTCCCATCTCTTCCAAAATCCACTCTTACGTAAAAGTGCTGAGCAGAGGTGTAGACCCCAGGCCATTTGGCTCTTGTACAGCCTTTCCCCCAGCTTGTCACTCCAACACACCAGAAGTCGTCGGCATTGTTAGCTTTGCACACGAGGGGACCACTGCTGTCACCTGCAGCGGAGGGGAGAGGATTAAGGTGGTGTTGGGGGGCCACCGACAGCACTGGGGCTGGCTCCTGCTCTCCCACAGCACCTGCCAGAGCTGGGTTCCCTGCACAGGAAGGCTCTGTTCAGGTGCTGGAGCAGACAGAACCTTGTCTGGGAGGGGGTCCGGGGCCTGGAAGCTCGGGCTCTCTCTCATCCCTGCACAGTGACCCTGGATGTGTGGAAGAGGGATGTTCCAGGGTTGGGATCTGGACCTACAGGCTGCCAAGAGCACTGGATGGGCTTTCTGGGCAGAGTCCCAGGCCGCTGGGACGAGGGGGGCACTGGGCAAGGACCGGCAGATGGGGAAGGGGAGGTGAGCCCCAACAGCGGTGGGGACCCAGCGGTGGGAGGGTGACTGGCCAGGCAAAGCACGTGCCGGGGTGTGTTTGGGTGGTGCTGCGGGGGCTGCCGGGGCTGCTGGGGTGACTTGTAGCACGCCCGTACCTGGCAGGGGTCGATGCCACCCTGCGCACAGCCGGCACACAGCCTGTGAGCGTGGATGGCCCCTCTGGACCACCGGCTGCTCTTGCAGAGCCTGACATCCATGAGGTGGACCTTGGCCTCCTGCAGCACATCAGCTGATCCTCCAGCTGGGAGCACAGAAAGCAATTAACAGCCAGCAGCTCCTTGCCAGATCTCCTCCCCCAACTGGCTGAGCCCCTTCCCACAGGCTTGGCTTTGCATCTCGAGAGGCCTTGTGCCCGTGTTTCCCTTCCCTCCTGCTCTGGGGAATGGCTCAGGCCCATCTCCTTGTAGGCATACGTCCCCCAGCCTGACTCTGGCTTTCGCCAGGGCTCTCAGCAGACCCAACCTGTCTCCCCAGTGTGCCAAGCTTGCACTCAGGACACGGGTACTTTTGGGGAACTCACATCTTGCAGCTGTGGAACCCCAGCCACTGATGTAGCAGGTTCTCATCTCTGACACTCTCAGCGAGGCGTCGTGCACGCAGTACGTAGGAACTGCACTGGGCAGGCTGGTCCAATTCCAGCCAGGCAACGTCGTCCCTCTCCGAGGTATTACTATAGTGTTCGTCAACCAGGAGCTGCTTAATATGGCGCCCTTGGGCCTCAGGGCCCAGCTGAGTCAACCGGGTGGCCCCGATCACCACGCGCCACAGGGTGATGTGCCTGGAAGGCAGATGGAGAGAGGGGTCAGAGGGAGCGGAGCCGCGGGCTGCAGCAGCCCCGCAGTGAGGAAAAACTCAATTATCACTGTATGGTTTTGGATTTTCCTAGATGTCTTGAAAGAATTTAGGACAGCTAATAACATTCACCAACAACGTTAGATGATTTGGGATGTCCAGGAATCAACAGCTCGCAGCCAAAATAGGTATTATCAAACAGGTACTGAGCTGTAGTGCACTGACTTACAGTGTGCTGATTACAAAACACATCAGCCAAACACAAAGATTGTTAGCTGGCTTAAACTGGACAATATGAGGCTTCTATAATCAGCAATTTTATATATAGTCTGCACAATGGAAATATGTATTATTAATTAATGGAGTAATGCATTAAACTGTAGTCACAATTTGCAGTAATGCTAGAGTCGTGTTTCCCACTGGGGAAATTCTGACATTGTACCTGAAAAGGCTTCACTCCAACTCCGTTTTTGTTCTTCCTTTTCACAGCATCAATGAGTTTGGTCACAATCTGGTCAGCTACATAATCAACGTGCCTGCCACCCTAAGGGAAAATGGGACCAAAGACCTGGTGGTGATTCCATTGAAAAAAAACCCAAAACGCTATGCATATCTATTTAAAACTTTAAGCATAGTCCTTGCAACACTAAGCAACTAAGTATTTTTCACTAACATACAGACATTTGAAAACAGCTAAGAATATTAATGATGAAGTATATGGCATTAGCTTGACTAAATCAACTAAAGAAAAGTCACCTTTGTAGTGGTAATGCTGTTGACAAAGCTAACTTGCTGGAAGCCTTTTTCACTTAAAGTCAAACACACTTGCCACCGAGAATTGACTTCCGCATGAAGAACCTGAAGCGCATTCCCAGTTTCATCTACTTTGTCCTTCAGACAGAGGTCCACATAACTGCAGAATCCTTTCACCTGCATACACATGAAAGCAGACAACTCGGTTAGAACAGCTCCTAGAAAGACTTAATTCATATCCTCCTGAAAAGTGGGTAGAGGAATCACGCACGCAAATTTTCCCTTTACTATGTGTAATGACGTAAATTGCTTCAACAAAATCCCACTCTTTAAATGGCACGAGAAATACAGATAGTACTGTTTCTTTTAAATGCTCACTTACAGGCAGCCTCTGTCCATTTAGGAAAACTTGGACATCCTTTGTGCATCCAGCAATATCATATGCTCTTCGAGACATTAGTGCTACAATGGCTTTATCAAGAATGGTCATTCTGAGTTTTGACAGATCAGGTTGGAAAGGGACACACGGGTCATCTTCTCCATCAAAATACTTCAGCTGCATTTCACCAGCCTTGCCCATGTTGTCTGTCCACATCTGAGAAAAGAAGGTTTTAGGAATTGCAACTCTTAACACACACAAGCAACTAGCTCAGTTTTTAAAAGCAGTGAGCTGATTTACGAGTTTTAAATACTTTCAAATTAAAAAAAAAAAAAAAACACTGGTTAAAAACGAGATTCTCATTATGTCTGCTCATTTCATTATTCATTTGAATTCTATTTGGTGATACAGAAACTGTGGGCCAAATTTATTTGAATCACAGTGCACTGACTGCAAGTTACACCTAAATTTTTGGAACAAAACCTTAGGGTCTCATTTGAAAATCTCAGGTATAACCTTACTGAAATGAGAAGCACTCATACCTGCTTGAATAACTTTTTGTATTCGCGACATTGTCGTGGTTTAGCCCCAGGCAGCAGCTCAGCACCACGCAGCCGCTCGCTCACTCCCCCTACCCCGATGGGATGGGGGAGAGAATCGGAGGAGTAAGAGTGAGAAACACTCCTGGGTTGAGATAAGAACAGTTTAATAATTGAAATAAAGTAAAATAGTAATGCTAATAGTAACAGTATAATAATGATAATAATAATAATGATACACGAAGCAAGTGATGCACAATGCAATTGCTCACCACCCGCCGACCGATACCCAGACAGTTCCCGAGCAGCGATCGCTGCTCCCCGGCCAACCCCCCCCAGTTTATATACTGAGCATGACGTCATATGGTATGGAATAGCCCTTTGGTCAGTTTGGATCAACTATTCTGGCTGTGCCCCCTCCCAGTTTCTTGTGCGCCTGGCAGAGCATGGGAAGCTGAAAAAGTCCTTGACTAGCATAAGCAGTACTCAGCAACAACTAAAAACATCAGCATGTTATCAACATTCTTCTCCTACTAAATCCAAAACACAGCACTATGCCTGCTGCTAGGAAGAAAATTAACTCTATCCCAGCCGAAACCAGGACAGTATCCACCCCTTATTCTATACCATCTACGTCATGCACAGGCCCTCCCCTTTCCAATGTGTTCCAATTAATCACCACCGCTTTCCCTATCTTGATATACACACAGATATCATTCCCTTCATCTATGGCCCATCCCTCTAAAATGTCCATTGAGTTCATTTAGCCCATGACTTTGGGTTCCATCTGTCATCACAGTCTTTCAGAGCAGGAGAGGTGGTGTGCAGTGTTGGACTGTTGCATGCTGAAGTCAGTTCTCATTCCAACATGGTTTCATCAAAGTTCATTTTCATTAAGCTGGGCAATTCTTACTGCAATACCATTGATGCGGCATATAGCAATCATAATAGATAGTATTATATACTTAATATTAACTTACTATATTATTATATTAACATGCAGTTAAGAGATAACATATAGTTAAGAGATAACATACAGTATTATAAAGCAATTAATATTATACAATTCAGTTCATTGGCTATTTTCACCCAAAATCAAATTCCCTTGAGGTACACATTGGGCTTCCCCATCCTTTCGCATCACCCACCAAGTGCACCCAGGTCCTTGAGCAAAAGCAATCCCACGAATGGGTTTGCCTTTGCCAGAGGGGGAAGTAACCCAGACTGTCTTCCCCAGCATATTTTTCATGTGCACTACAGGAACTTTATCTCCTTCTACAGTACGTAAAAGTTTTGATTGGGCAGGGCCAGCTCGACTGGCAGATCCCCTGGTGTTGACTAACCAGGTGGCTTTTGCTAAATGCGTATCCCAATGTTTAAACGTCCCACCACCCATTGCTCTCAGGGTAGTCTTTAACAATCCATTGTATCGCTCAATTTTCCCGGAGGCTGGTGCATGGTAAGGGATGTGATACACCCACTCAATGCCGTGCTCTTTGGCCCAGGTGTCTATGAGGTTGTTTCGGAAATGAGTCCCATTGTCTGACTCAATTCTTTCTGGGGTGCCATGTCGCCACAGGACTTGCTTTTCAAGGCCCAGGATGGTGTTCCGGGCGGTGGCATGGGGCACGGGATATGTTTCCAACCACCCAGTGGTTGCTTCCACCATGGTGAGCACATAGCGCTTGCCTTGGCGGGTCTGTGGGAGCGTGATGTAATCGATCTGCCAGGCCTCCCCATATTTATATTTCAGCCATCGTTCATTACACCCAAGGGGCTTGAACTGCTTGGCTTGCTTGATTGCAGCGCATGTTTCACACTCATGAATAACCTGTGCAATACTGTCCATAGTTAAGTCCACCCCTCGATCACGAGCCCATTTATACGTTGCATCCCTTCCTTGATGGCCTGAGGCGTCATGGGCCCACCGAGCTACAAATAATTCACCCTTATGTTGCCAGTCCAAATCCACCTGAGCCACTTCAATCTTAGCAGCCTGATCTACTTGCTGGTTGTTTTGATGTTCTTCAGTGGCCCGACTCTTAGGTACATGAGCATCTACATGACGAACTTTTACAACCAGGTTCTCTACCCGGGCAGCAATATCTTGCCACAATGCGGCAGCCCAGATTGGTTTGCCTCTGCGCTGCCAGTTGCTCTGCTTCCATTGCTGCAGCCACCCCCACAGGGCATTTGCCACCATCCATGAGTCAGTATAGAGATAAAGGACTGGCCACTTTTCTCTTTCAGCAATATCTAAAGCCAGCTGAATGGCTTTCACCTCTGCAAACTGACTCGACTCCCCTTCTCCTTCAGCAGTTTCTGCGACTTGTCGTATAGGACTCCATACAGCAGCTTTCCACCTCCGATGCTTTCCCACAAGACGACAGGACCCATCAGTGAACAGGGCATATTGCTTTTCATTTTCTGGCAATTTATTATACAGTGGGGCCTCTTCAGCACGTGTCACCTCCTCCTCTGGTGATATTCTAAGGTTTTTTCCTTCTGGCCAGTCCATGATCACTTCCAAGATTCCTGGGCGACTGGGGTTTCCTATTCGAGCCCGTTGTGTGATCAATGCAACCCACTTACTCCATGTAGCATCAGTTGCATGATGTGTAGAGGGGACCCTCCCTTTGAACATCCAGCCCAACACCGGCAGTCGGGGTGCCAGCAGGAGCTGTGCTTCAGTACCAACCACTTCTGAAGCAGCTCGAACCCCTTCATATGCTGCCAGTATCTCCTTCTCAGTTGGAGTATAGCGGGCTTCGGATCCTCTGTATCCCCGACTCCAAAACCCTAGGGGTCGACCTCGAGTCTCCCCTGGTGCTTTCTGCCAGAGGCTCCAGGTAGGGCCATTCTCCCTGGCTGCAGTGTAGAGCACATTTTTAATATCCTGCCCTGCCCGGACTGGCCCAAGGGCTACTGCATGAACTATCTCACGTTTAATTTGTTCAAAGGCTTGTTGTTGCTCAGGGCCCCATTTGAATTCGTTCTTCTTCCGGGTCACTTGATAGAGAGGGCTTACGATCTGACTGTAATTTGGAATATGCATTCTCCAAAAACCCACAACGCCTAAGAAAGCTTGTGTTTCCTTTTTGCTAGTTGGTGGGGACATAGCTGTTATTTTGTTGATCACATCCATTGGGATCTGACGACGTCCATCTTGCCATTTTATTCCTAAAAACTGGATCTCTTGTGCAGGTCCCTTGACCTTACTCTGTTTTATGGCAAAACCAGCCTTCAGAAGGATTTGGACTATTTTCTTTCCCTTCTCAAAAACGTCTTCTGCTGTGTTGCCCCACACAATGATGTCATCAATGTACTGCAGATGTTCTGGAGCTTCACCCTGTTCCAGTGCTGTCTGGATCAGTCCATGGCAAATGGTGGGGCTGTGCTTCCACCCCTGGGGCAGTCGGTTCCAGGTGTACTGAACACCCCTCCAGGTAAAAGCAAACTGGGGTCTGCACTCTGCTGCCAAAGGGATGGAGAAAAATGCATTAGCAATATCAATTGTGGCATACCACTTAGCTGCCTTTGACTCCAGTTCATATTGAAGTTCTAGCATGTCTGGCACGGCAGCACTCAGCGGCGGTGTAACTTCGTTCAGGCCACGATAGTCCACTGTTAGTCTCCACTCCCCATTAGACTTTCGCACTGGCCATATGGGACTGTTAAAGGGTGAGCGAGTCTTGCTGATCACTCCCTGGCTCTCCAGTCGACGAATCAGGTTATGGATGGGAATCAGGGAGTCTCGGTTGGTGCGATATTGCCGCCTGTGCACCGTTGTGGTAGCAATCGGCACCTGTTGTTCCTCAACCTTCAGCAACCCTACAATCGAAGGGTCCTCTGAGAGACCGGGCAAGGTGGACAACTGTTTAATTTCCTCTGTCTCCAAAGCAGCTATACCAAAAGCCCACCGGTACCCTTTTGGGTCCTTGAAATACCCTCTCCTGAGGTAGTCTATGCCAAGGATGCACGGAGCGTCTGGGCCAGTCACAATGGGGTGCTTCTGCCACTCATTCCCAGTTAGGCTCACTTCAGCTTCCAGTACAGTTAGCTGTTGGGATCCCCCTGTCACTCCAGAAATACAAATGGGTTCTGCCCCTCTATAGTTTGATGGCATTAGCGTGCACTGTGCACCAGTGTCCACTAGAGCCTTATACTCCTGTGGGTCTGACGTTCCAGGCCATCGAATCCACACAGTCCAGTAAACCCGGTTGTCCCTTTCCTCCACCTGGCTGGAGGCAGGGCCCCTCTAACACTGGTCACAGTATTCGCTGTTCACTTCCTGTAAATGTGAATCAAAAGTCCCCTGATCAAGGTCGGAAGTAAAATTAGCCCTCTTACTCTGTCTCGGGAACTGCTCACTGGAAACTGGAGCTGCAATTTTCCTGGGAGAACCGCCTTTTCTAATAGTTTTTCCTTGCAACTCACGCACCCGTGCCTCTAAGGTTGAGGTGGGTTTTCCATCCCACTTTCTCATGTCCTCTCCATAATCACGCAGGTAAAACCACAGGGTGCCCCGTGGTGTGTATCCTCTATATCCTCTCTCTTGAGCACAGGGACGTTGACTCCTAATGGCTGAGATACTGGTCCGTGCAGGTGGGGAGTAGGACAGATCCTCTCTGAGTTGTTGGAACTCTTGGCACAGTTTTTCCACAGCTGAGACACAGGCCTGTAGGGAGGAAGAGAGCTTTTCTTCGTAGTCCCGGAGTTGTCTAGCCACTTCATCCACCGTTGGTGCCTCGTCGTCTTTCCAGGCTAGTATTGCCAACGAGTTGGAATACGATGCTGGTGCGCTCCGTACCACCTTCCGCCACATGGATTGTGTGCAC
Organism: Pelecanus crispus; assembly: GCF_030463565.1. Lineage (NCBI taxonomy): Eukaryota > Metazoa > Chordata > Aves > Pelecaniformes > Pelecanidae > Pelecanus > Pelecanus crispus. The sequence continues at coordinate 249,854 of NC_134667.1, read as the reverse complement.
CTGACTTCATCTGGGTCTTTGGTTAACCGCTCATCATTCAGGTCACTGTAAATCACCTCCAGCACGCCTAATTCCCTCAGGTACTGGATACCTTTCTCTACGGTGGTCCATTTGCTTGGGTGGTATAAAACATCCTCCTTGAAGGGATACCTTTCCTTCACGCTTGACAGAAGTCGCCTCCAGAGGCTGAGCGGTTTTGCCCCTTTTCCAATTGCTTTGTCAATGCCCCCTTCCCTGGAAAGGGATCCCAGCTGCTTGGCTTCCCTACCCTCTAAATCCAGGCTACTGGCCCCGTTATCCCAGCATCGGAGCAGCCAGGTGATGATGTGCTCGCCTGGATGACGACCAAAATCTTTTCGCATATCTTGCAGCTCACTCAGGGATAGGGATCGGGTGGTCACCATCTCATTTATGGGTTCTTCCTCCTCTGGTTCTCGTGATGGCCCTGGTTCATCTTCATCCCTTACTAAACGAACTGATTTCCTCGTGTATTTTTTCTTCTGTATAGGGGCAACTGATACCGGCGCAGGTTGGTTCTCTGGTTTAGCCACAGTGCCTGCCATTGGGGTTTGAGTAGCCGCAGTGCCCATGGCTGTGGTTGGAGTAGCCGCAGTGCTCGTGGCTGTGGCTGGAGTAGCCACAGTGCCTGGGGCAGGGGTTTGAGTAGCTGCAAGGCCTGTAGTGGGGGTTGGAGTAGCTGCAAGGCCTGTAGTGGGGGTTTGAGTAGCCACAGTGCTTGTTGTTTTGTCATCAGATCCAGAGACCTTCTCTTTCTTTTGAGGGTACTGATTAGCGTTGACCACGGCTCGATAGGCATGGGCCAGTCCCCAGCATGTTGCAATGATTTGTGTCTCTCTGGAGCTACCAGGGTGACAACATACTTCTTCCAAATACTTTACTAATTCTTCAGGATTCTGCACTTGTTCAGGGGTGAAGTTCCAAAACACTGGAGGTCCCCACTGCCCTAGGTACTTGCGCATACGTTCCCACACACCCTGCCACTCATAACTATCCAGCCTTGGGGTAGATCTCTGGATGGTATTTTTAAACTGCTTACTGACCTTTATCACAACGGAAACAACATTCCCAAGAATTATCAATAGAAGTATCTTAACTGCCCAGGGGTGTTCAAGATACAGGAAAGTTGTTGTAATGAAGGAGGAAACATCATAGAAGAAAGCAGCAAAGGTGCCATTCTGTATTTCCTCCACAACAATCCTCTCAGAGTAAGAAGTATAATTGCTAACTCTCTCTATGAGGTAGTACCCGAAGTACAGTAGTGACTTCTGTATGAAACCCAAATACCAAAGAATGCTCAAGGTCAGGGTTTTGATAAGGAGCCTCCCAAGCAAAAGATCATGAATCACTGCAGAGCATAGCACACTACACAAACTGACAGCAAGCTTTAACACGTGCTGCAAAAAAAAGAACATGGTGCAGATCAGAAGAACTAATATCGTGACCGGCAACTGTTAACAGACTCCTTAATACACTCTGGTTAATCTGTTGTTATCTCAAACCCTTCGTGCCCCACGTTGGGCGCCAAAAAGGACTGTCGTGGTTTAGCCCCAGGCAGCAGCTCAGCACCACGCAGCCGCTCGCTCACTCCCCCTACCCCGATGGGATGGGGGAGAGAATCGGAGGAGTAAGAGTGAGAAACACTCCTGGGTTGAGATAAGAACAGTTTAATAATTGAAATAAAGTAAAATAGTAATGCTAATAGTAACAGTATAATAATGATAATAATAATAATGATACACGAAGCAAGTGATGCACAATGCAATTGCTCACCACCCGCCGACCGATACCCAGACAGTTCCCGAGCAGCGATCGCTGCTCCCCGGCCAACCCCCCCCAGTTTATATACTGAGCATGACGTCATATGGTATGGAATAGCCCTTTGGTCAGTTTGGATCAACTATTCTGGCTGTGCCCCCTCCCAGTTTCTTGTGCGCCTGGCAGAGCATGGGAAGCTGAAAAAGTCCTTGACTAGCATAAGCAGTACTCAGCAACAACTAAAAACATCAGCATGTTATCAACATTCTTCTCCTACTAAATCCAAAACACAGCACTATGCCTGCTGCTAGGAAGAAAATTAACTCTATCCCAGCCGAAACCAGGACAGGACACAGTAAATTTTGTGCTAAATATGTTGCACAGTTTGGCTCCATTTGGTCATTTCGCCCACCTGGAATGAGAAGGAAAACAAGACTTGTGTTATTACCTTTGTTCAAAACCACCTACAAGAATTCCAGACTAACAGGAGCTCAGCCACTTCAGCACAATCAAAGTACAACCGTCAAGGAGCAACAATGTCCTACAAACCCAGTACCTGACTACAAACCCAGATTCAACTGGGATTAGTGGTCAAAGAGAATTGTTCCTGTTCTCCCTGTTTGTACCATTATTACTATAAAATCGAGCATGGAGACTTCTCTCTGATGGGCTCAGAACGCCGTTTGCATGTTGCATCAAGGACCCCCTTCCCCCGCTGCCTTTACTTCAGTTCACACATTTAAACCGTTTGATCAGGCTGCTCAAAAATATGAGCACATATTTGAGAGTCTTCCCTACCTGTGACTTTCTTTTCATTGTCATCGTAGTTGCTGGATGTTAGCAGCTGTCCAAAGATCAGAGCGGGCACACAGACTTTCTCCACTTTGTGTTCAACAACTGGAATACCTTTCCCATCGTTCCATACACTGATTGTGTTATTCTCCCTAAGGGAAAAAAATGTGTGTTTTTAAGGCTGCAAATGACGGAGCTATGAAACAAGGAGTACACAAAAGCTCTGGGGAAAGGCCACCATTTCATGAAGAGCAAATCTCTGCTCAGCAAGTGCAGAAACAGCCAGCAGAGGGAGGGCAAGTCAACAAAAAAATTCTGTGAAACGGACCGCCACACATAAAAAACCTCTGTCTATGCTCAATGACAGAATAACAAGGTTGAGAGGAAGAAGAGAGGAAAATAGCCACAACAGAAAACAACACCACCACCAAAGCAGTCATGTCACCAGTCAGCACTCTGGAAGAGACCAAGGGACTAAACAAAGAAAAAGGCTTTCGCAACTGCTGAATGACATTGCCTCTAACTTGGATCGGCTGCATGGCAGAGCCCTCCAGTACTACACCAGCTCAGCAGAACAGCATCTGAGTGAGAAAATCAAATGCCCTTCAGTTGGGAAGGCAATGAACAGAAATGAAATCAAACTTACACATCAATTGTAACTTTAATGCATGACATGCTTTTATCCCTCTGCTTGTTGTCTGCAGCATTGACTAGAACGGAAAGATTATTGTTATTATATTACATTCTCAATCAAGTCAAAACTATTAACTATAAAGTGTCTTCAGTAGAATGAATGTAAAAATTCAGTACGTTACTAATAATCATCTTGGTATGCAAATATTTTGCAAGTTAGAAAGACAAGTACTACAAGTTAACAGTGAATCTGGGAGAATTTGGGGCTGAATGAAATTGGGTTTGTTATCAAAACCCAATCATCCCATGAATGGCTTACTGTTAAGTAGCACTAATGGAAGGACATCAGTATCCAGTATTTCCAAGCACAATCAACAAGCAACGTACTCTGCGAACACCATCCATCAAATCATGCAACAGACATCCCTTGGTCAACACCACAACTAGGTAAAAGCACACTTGGTAAGTTCTTGCATTTAGTTCCAGTTTCTTAGACATTCAGCACCTGTTAGTAACTTGTCAATCATTGGCTCAACAAGTAGCTCCCCTTACCTAGAATCTCATCAAAGATTTTGTATAAGCCAGGCACAAAGGTCACAGCTCTGCAGTTCAGGCCCACGTCCTCATCAAAAACCCACACCTGCTAAAATAAGAAGGCAAGAAACACATCAGGTCCCCGGTACACCTCCTCTTCTGGGCCACCAGTTTGTAAAGCAGATGTTTTGTCCCTCACAAACAGACACTAATGACTCCTCACCTGCACCCAGGAGTTCAGGCGGCTTAGCCCCACAACCCTCCCTTGCCCTGGGCCCCCCTGCACCTGGGGCACCAGCTCCACGGAGCCGATGTAGGTGTCGGGATGGAGCGGGATGTGCTCCAGCTGCATCTTCTTCTGGTAAATGTGCTCCACCGAGATCCGCTTCTGGGTGCCATCGCCCCTGGGCACCCGGGGGTTCCCGTCTGCGGGCTGCTCGGGGGGAGAGGCAGCAGCAGTGAGGGACAGCGGGATGTGGGAGGGGAATTGGGGGGGGTCAGGTTGGGGGGGAGTTGGAGTGGGCCCAGATGGCGGGGGACCCCAACACGGTGCCAGGGGAGAGGGGGAGGATGCCGGGAGGGGCCCGAGGAGAACGTGGATGGGGGAGATCTCAGAGGAACGGGGGATCTGAGCAGAGCGGGGGCACTGGGGGAAGAGGCCATGAGGGGGGCCCGGCGGGAGCTGAGGGAGGCCCAGGACGCCCAGGGGACGGGGCGGCGGGGGAACCCCAAGCCCTGCGGGGACAGTGGGGCGGGAGAGAGTGGCGGGGGCTGCACACCCTGGGAGGGGCGACAGGGACTGCTGGGGCTCCACTCGGAAGGGACAGTGGAGGGACGGACAGTGGGATCCACCAAGAGAAGAGCGAGGGGAGGGCACTGTGCAGCGGGGCCCAGCGCCTGCCCGCTTGCTGTTGGTGCTGGGATGCACTGGGACGCACTGGGATACACTGGGCACCTTCTGGGGACATGCAGGGACCTACCGGACAGGCCCTGGGCACCCACTGGGCTGGCCCTCCTGTCACACTGGGGCACACTGGGCAGGCACCGGCACTGTATTGGGCAGGCCTGGGCACACACTGGCACCCACCGGGCAGGTCCCGGGGACATACTGGGAGGCACTGGGCAGGCCCTGGGGGAACACTGGGGACACTGGGGCACAGGACTGGCTCTTCAACAGGCACCGGGCCCTGGAGCGTGCCCCCCCATGCCCACCCCACAGCCACCGACCGGGGGGCTGCCGCCACGTGCAGGCAGAGACCCAAACCCCCCTGCTGCTGCCAAACCCCCCGCCCCAGCCCTGCCCGCACACCCTTGCCTTCCTCCTCCTCTGCAGAGAGCCTGACGCTGCCTGCTTCTTGGCCATTCTGCCTCCTCCCGCTGCCCGCACTCCCGCAGAGGCAAAGCCTGCTGCCCGCACCCTGGCAGAGGCTGCTCTGCTCACGCAGCGCCCAGCAACACCCACATTACTGCAAATGGAACCCTGTGACTTCACCGGCCCTCTGGCATCCTCTCCCTGCCCACACCCCCCATTTCTGCTCATCCCAACGGGGATGAAGCCCACGCGTGGCTCCAGACCCTCTCCCCACTCCCTGGGATGGCTGCAGTGTGGCCCCCCATGCCCCTCGCCCATGCCCTTCACCCTTTGCCACAGGCTCTGGTGTCCTGGAGGGGAAAAAGGAGCAGCGCTGCTCGTCACTTAGGAGGAGCGCAGGGAGTAGAGCCTTTCTGACCTCCAGTTCTCCCACGACCTCGTCCATGAAATCTCCTGAATTCTGGTTGGAAGCAACTGCCAGCTGGATAGCATCACTGAGGGGCTGATGAGAAGGAGAATGCTTGTCACCCCAAGTGAGGGGCACTGCCTTTCTGTAACACAAGGAAACTGTTCCCACATCCCAAGGAAAGAGAAAACAACCCAAACCTCTGCAACTCCCTATAGCTACCAGAACCTCACAAGTAGCCCAACAGATGTCCTGGGCCATTTCCTGCTCTCTGTGCCTACAGCAGCCTCCATGTCCTTGCGCTGCAGAGGGGTCTCATGGATGCTGAGCCAAACAGCCAGGTTTTACCTTCACTACCTTGGTGCCATCTGCAGCAGACACAAAGTCAAAGGGCAAACTGAACTTCTGGCCAAAGTGGAAGCTTTTCTGGGTCCCCTCCATAGCCGCTGGGGGCAAAAATATAAGGAGAAAAAAAAAAAAGGAGCAGCGGTCAGTAAGACACCACTGCAGGCAGAATGCCAACATATGCAGGAGTGGTGGAGCAGATGGAGACCAGAGCCTGATTTAGCTGGCAAGGCCTCCTCACTGGAGGGCAAGGCCAGGAGAGTCCTCCCCTAGGGTTTGAAAAGCAACAGCAGCAGCAAAGTGTTGACAAGAAGACACAAAAAGAAAAGAGTTCTTGTTGGTTTATCCACAGTGCTTGACTAAATTATAGATGGATTCTGGTATGTTCTAAATGAATAATGCTTTGCGGCTTAGAACATGTCAGTTCACTTGCTGTGTGGCAACTAGGAATGTTTTCCAGGCACAGCCCTACAATTTCTGCTGTGTGTCCACGTGACCTGGACACCATTGCCAGTATAGCCATGCCTCTCCCTCCACTTCGGCCTTTTTAACCAGAACTCCCCACGGCCCTTATGCCATGGCACCTACCTGCCTGTGAGGCAAGGGCACGCTCACAGTCTACACAGGACTCAACTGCTGGATATCTTTACGTAACAGGCAGTCAGGTCCAGCTACCCCAGCCTCAGCAGGCCAGAGGCTTCCTTTCAGCTTTGGAACAAATCTCCTGCATGCTTACAGGATGTGCTGACACAGCAGTGACAGCTCAGTTTTGATAGAGAGGCAGCCTGTGGGCCAGCACAGAGGGATGACTCCAGCTGATCCGCCGTTGCTCACAGAAGCGACAGTTGTTCACACTCCAAATGCCCGCCAGCGAGCACTGCCCAGGCAGCCACTCCCCACCTCTTTGCAGGAAGCTGCAGCAACTCTTCTGCAGGCTGGGCCTGTGTTAAGAGCTGTGGGCTGATCATTTCCTGCTCCGGGTGCAATACAGCAAATGAAGGCAAGGCCCAGCACTCTCTTGGAGCAGCGTCTGCTCACACAAGAACACTAAGAGCAGGATTCATCTAGGTAGAGCTTCTGTCTACAGTAGGGCTGCCAACACCAAGTCCGTTTGCCTCGCACTTCCCGTACAGCCCGTGCAATCGGTGGATTCAAGGCGGGCTTGGCACATCCTGTACGAAAGGCTTCTATTAGGTGAGATCAATCATGCCCTAAACCGAGACCCTAAGCGGGTTAGGAGTCAGGAAACAAGACTCATCTGAGCTAAGAAATGGGAAGTGCAAAGTATAGGAAAGCAGAAAGGGCAGAGGACCAGAGAAGAATGTCTCATGTAGTACCCCTGCAGAATGTGTCAGAACAGGGTTGTATTACATCATGCAACAGTCACATCACAGATCAAGAAAGGAATGCCCTCTTCCCTCACATCACCTCTGACAGGACTGCTTCCAAATAACCACGTACAATTCCGCTGTACGTACCACCTTACTGGAAACACAGTGACAAAAGGAAGGCAATTTAGAAGACAGCAAAGCCGCGGAATATAGTAAGAGTGCTGTCAGGAAAGACAGGAGAGACCTAAACATACCCAACTACACTGGTTTTATCTGGCGAGGGAATAAAGAACAGTGTAGGAAAGTTTTTTAAACCACGGGAAGAGACAAGAAATAGAAGGCAGCGTAACCATAAAAAGTAACATATGGGCCAAGTGTCAGCTGGGACTGTCATCAGTCAGAGTTCCACCAGATCACAGCTCAGACGTTACCCTTACCATTAGACAAGCAGGAGCCTGATGATAATAGGATGCGGGCGTGCTTGGGAACCTCTCCTTGTGCCCCACAAGTCTGTAAGGCACAAAAACCAAGCTTAGAATGCCACAACCTTCCAAGTTCTCTTTTCCTCACAACTTAAACCTGGGACACAAAGCCCAGTCCATCTACTCAGGGGCACAAATTAGGTGTCACCTCTCTAATCCGAAACATTCCAGGGCTAAGAGATTATGCAAAACCAGGGAAAACCTTTTCTTAGCCAAGCTTAGCTAGGAGTTGTGCTGACATGGAACTTTGCTATAAATGCAGTAGCAAAAGAGAAGTCATCAGCAGACGTGACTGACAAAGGACAGTAAGGCAAAGCCGGTCAACAGTGCAAAGAGTGGTCACAGTGCATGGTACTCTGTCACTAGAGACGACAAGGGGAGACAACATCTTGACATCTTGAAACAGCTTGATTTCTGACACAGGGATAAATAGCCAGGTGCCGCCGTAGCAAATGTTCCATCTCCTTTCACAGACAGTCTAACTCTGCTCTTTCCAGGGGCACAACTCGTTCTAAAATTATGAAGGGTAAGTAAGGTAGCCTGAGACAGGCAGGTCCCAATTCATTAAGTACCTTGTAGACTAGGTACCATGAAGCATACCTGAAGAGTCATCAGCATTTTAAAGCCTTTTAAAGTCTTGGTTTTGCTGTTGGGGATGCAAAGCTCTGTGACGGGGGTCTGTCCTGGGCATGGGGAAAAGTTGTGGGGCACTGGGTGGACGTCCTTCTCTGAGGGCTCTGCCAGTGCAAGGGGTACACTGGTGGTTAGCAAGAGCTGTGGGGAGTCTTCCCCTGCACCCCGGCTGGGCCAGGCTCTGGGAGCGTCCCTGATAAATGCTCAGACCCAGGAGGAGGCCGAGGAAGAGATGTCTGAGGCACCCAGAGCCCTGCAACGCTTTGGGGGGAGCTTGGGGAGGAGCTCCTGGACATCTGGATGAACAGACAAGCAGCAAGAATGCTGAAAACCAGAGTTGCTTCGCAAAGTTTGACGATGATTAGTAATCAGTAGCGTGGGTGCTAGCGATCGGTCAAATTGTCTTGTACCTGAATGACTGAAGGTTATAAGAACACTGTGTAAAGGCACATTCAGGGTGCCTGGGGCTGGCACACGGTCTGTTCCTGAGATCCCCGCCATCCTTCCCCTCAAATTGTTCCCCCCCACATGCAAACAAAGGGTGCGGACAGGAGGGTGTGAGTGATGGGGGGTGAAAAGGGGCACGGCCTCTGGCAGAGGGCTTTCAAGCGGCCGTGGGGACGGCGTGACCGGAGCAGAGCCGCCATCATTTGACAATGTTTATTGGGGGGGAACACATTGGTTCCCCTGGTTCTGGGGGAGGTTTTGAGAGGGGTTTATGTGTATTACTCACATAAATAGGTGCCTGGAGTACAGGATTCTTCCTTCTTCTCCCACGTTTTCTTCTGGAAACGAGGATCTAAATATTCCAAGAAGCCTTTCACTTTCCTGACGTGTTTCTTCTTTTTCTTCTTTTTCTTCCATTTGTGGTTGTCATTGTCAAAGCAGAGCACAGAGCACAGAAAACTCCAAATCCTAAAGTATGAAGGATACATGCAAGTTAAAAATCGAAAAACAGATGTGGCACTTGATGCATATATGAAATGTTATTTATTTTACCACAGGTAATGACTTACAGCATGTCAGCTATCTTGTGGTAATTTCTGTGCATCTAACTTACTTCAGATGCAGGAAACTTAAGCCCACAGATTGATGGACAACGGGTCCTGGTTTGTACACAAATCATGAACAGTGGCTAGTTGTGGAACAGCTGGAATTAAAAAGAAATAATTGTTGTAACCTAATCAAGAACAGTGTGCAGATGTGATTATCACTACAGGGTCCAGATCTAGTGCTCTAATACAATTCAGCAATATCTTTCTTGTCTTCACTTGACCAACCTAATGATATGATCCCCAGACAGATTATGCTATAGAAATAACTTAGGAACAATGAAAAACAGGCAGACATGAGAAACACTCAGAAAAGACTAAGCAAAAAATTGCTGATCATGCTGGAATGCTTGCCTACTTGCACTCCTTCTCTCAATGTTTACCTTTCAACTTCTTTTTCCTCTTGACCTACTTATATTTTTTTCTTTCTTTGGACACCTATCTTTCAGCATTTCTTTTCTATTTCATTTCTGCTTCCTTCTGTGTGGGTGTCTTTTCTTTTGCCGTGTCTTAATTTTTCTTTTTCATTTTCCCAGGAAAGGTCCTCAAAATGTGAATAAGCTGACACAGGAGGAAGTGCATGCCTTTCACAAGAATATTTTTCAGATTGCTGCTGAGGTACTGAACAATGATGTAAGTTTGCTCTGTGGCTGCTAAAGTGATGCACATCTTCCTCTCTAGAGAGGGCATTGTGAGGCCACCTGCTTTTGCAATGCTAATCCTTATGCGACCTGTTGTTGTAAGCCTGACTCCATTTGTCAAAGTCGTTATCACACTGAGAGGACTTTCTCTCTCTACCATCTCTATTCCATGAGAGGAATAATAATCATTGTAGTATCTGCATTTTTCCCCATCTCTGTGGTTCATCTTGATAGTATCTTTCTCTGCTCCAAGTCCTCTCCCCTTTGCAATGGTAATACCTATTCCTGTCTTGTTCTGTTCTTTCTCTGCTTCGGGATCTAGAACGAGAATATTTTCCTGAGCTTCTGACATTATTTCTTTCTTTCATTATGGGAAGAGCTGTACTTGCATTCCTTGCTACAGTCCTGCTTATGACTATTCTGCTTATTTGTTTCCACACTGCGAGAGTACCTCCTCTTGCGGGAATGATCATCTGCTCTGCTTCTGCTTTGCTTCTCCTTCTCCCTCTCTTCAGTGTCTGAGTTTCTCTTTTGTTTTGCTAGTGGACCTCATCCGGTTTTTGAGAGTTGTATATTTTTTTCTTATCTTTTTTCCTATGTTTGTCTTCACATTTTTTATTACTCGGTCCCTCATTTTCTCTAGAAAATGGACTCACCAAAACGTTACCCAGCTTTGTAATAGAAGAGTCATTAACAGGTGGTACCTCTACATAGTTTTTAGAAATGTCCTTTGCATCTTGGCATTTACCTATAATATCTAGAGATGCAAGTTTGTTAGAAATACATTCACTGTCAGACTTTATAGAGGAAGTTTGCCCTAATTTCTCTTCGCTCTCAGGAGACCCTTTCATGTACAAAGGACTTTCTTTTGGAATTCGTTCAGGTTCCCTTGATCTTCTTTCTTTGTCTTTGTCTCTACTGTCTTCAGACTCACACCGCCCAAGGAATTCCCCTTCAGTGTCCAAGGATTTTTTTCCTGACTTTGTGCTGACCATTGACACTGGGATGCAAATTATCAGCTTTTGTGATAATCCTTTCAGCAACTTCTTTGGTAGAAAAGGTTTAGAATCTGATTCAGTAAAAAGATTCTCAACCTCACAGCTAAAGTTGGAAGGAATCTTCCTGGATTCTTCAGAGGCAAACAGTGCTTCCATCACTACGGTTGCTAGAAGCGCATCATTCTCAGAAGATTTCTGAGGTCCAGGGGCACTACACAAAATAAAAACATGTTTTTCACTTGAAAAAGTCCATCTAAAAGATGAATGTTAGGAGTAAAATCCCCCTAAGTAAAAAAAATTGGTGGCTACTGGAAAACTCTGAAAGACATTCCCTTTAGAAACCTAATGATGACACCTTCCTCAGCTCCAGGAGAAGGTGGGATTTTTCCCTCTTGATTCTGCAAGTATTGCATTAAAAACCCCACACCCAACATATCTGTCTCCCTTCGCTTGCTGCTCTGAATCACATCAACAGCCAAAGCCACTGGATTTGCTCTCCCCACAACTAGAAAAAAGTAAACACATGGCTTTCCCTCTCTCTCCCAAATGGCAGAGCAGGTGGTGGGAATTTACATTCACACAGCCTAGGATGGAAGAAAGTGAGAAAGGAATAGAAAGAGTATTCCAGACAATGGGAAAAAATGGAAAAACATTCTATGAAGAAACAAAAGTTTTCCAGGAGGCATCTGCCTGTATTTAAGATCAGCATGATAAATGCTCAGTGCTGATGTTTGCAACACTAGATGTACAGCGTGGAATTCTCTGGGCTGATTTAAATCTTTCTATTCAATAGTATTAGGAGACAGGTAAAACAGTGATAATCTTGTGTGAAACCTTGTTTTAGTCAGAGCATTCTCATTTTACCTTATTTCCTCTGACAAGTTGTTCAACTGGCTGTATGTGAGAGATTCTAAGATTATTACTTGAGGAACCAGCGACAAAGCTATAGGCATCTACATTTTAATAAATGCAGAAGTTAACAGACAGAAAAAATACTTTCCTTAGTAGAAAACTACTGTTTGCAATGTTTCAACATTAGAAGTTAAACAAGGTCACTTTGAGTTATATGCGCTATCCCCATTTTACACATCACCCCACCCACCTCCCCAAATATACTTTATGAAACTTAGCAAGTATTATCTCAGCAGAACTTCTCTTTAAGGTGACGTGTTCTCATATGTCAGCTCAGCTCTGCAAATTCTAATGGGAAAATAGCACAAGGTGTTGTGATGACATTGCTGCGTGTTTTCTTGGTATTTCACATCAATTAGGAACATTATAATGCTCCTGAACACCAAATACATCCCAGGGGAGAAATTCCAGATGCAACAAACATAACTCACTGTTTCAAGCAATCCGTTTGTTTTAGAAAAGAAAATCTCAGAAGTTTTAACAGGTTGGCCTTGGCAAGTGGAATCTTCACGTCTCAATCCATTTTCTTTAGATTCATGATCTAAATTTCTACTTAAATTGTCTCAAGAGCATAGTCCTCAGTGCTTCAGAAAGCTGAGTTGGAAGTATAAAGTAATGAAGTAGCATGGCTGCACAATTTAGGATTAGCCACTCTTTGAATAACTCTGGCTGTAGCATGAGGGCTGTGAAGAAAGCTGCAGTGTGGGAGGGAAAATAACCCTCAGATGCTAAAAAAGAACAACAAAAAACCCCACCCCAAACCCAAAACCCACTATCAATTTGGTGCCATTATCTGCCCCCCTCAAATTACCTTAATCGTATGAGGAGGAAGTCGTGGTCCCATAAATCCAGCCTGCTCACTATTAGCCCACCGCTGACCGAGGAATGAATGCGGATAAGATGGTGCTGGTAAGTAAAAAGCACATTCTCCGAGTGTCAAATCACAGTGCCTGGGGAAAAGAGCAGGAATCTTAGTTTAGAATTTTTCTTTCAGCCTATGCTTGGATTAAACCCCATCCTGTAATTTTACAGGAACAGTTCATATTACACAGAAGACATATACGGAAGACTTAGCCAAAACTGAAAATTAGATAATGGTCTTCCTACAATGACTATCCTTTTCAGAGCCATAACTCACCCTTACACCATCTATGGCCTTAATTTCTCCTCTTTTCTAAATTAGCCACCTACAGAGAGCAGATCTATAGCAATGTACACAAGCGCAGCAGTTGAAGGCCAAGCAATGAAAGATAATAAAGGCATGGGCAATTTCAGGTTTGACAGAACTGAATTATACAAGTAGTAATCTTCTCCTAGGACAGAAAGAAAAACACTTGAAAAGAAGAAAAAGGTCAGTAACAGGAAAGTAAATATATTCTCAACACATTTAGTATTTGTTATTACCTGATATAAAAAAGTACATAAGCCTGCTGATTGAGAACTGCTTTGATATCAGAAAGGTCTATCGAGGCATCATTCATTCCATACCAAAGTCCATTACTGGCCTGCAAATAAAGACAATGATTCCTTTAGATGAACTGCATGGCTTCCAAATGGCATCACAGTTAGAACACTACAGAACAAAACATAGCAAAACAAATCAGACAAAACATAGAATGCAACTTTTTCCCCTAAAAACAGTGGTTACCAGTAAGGTTTGAATTTCTTTGTCAGCACAGATTTTACCCTGTTAGAAATCAAGCTGATAGCTGTCTTTATGAAGCAGAGAGTGTGTCCTGCGGTACAGCTGAAACCCCTCTGTACGAGAACTGCGTATCAAGCATAGATGAGTGGTTCTCCAGCTGATTGGGACATACATACATGCTTGAAGATCCAGGACATTTTACATTCTAAAGAGAGACCAAGAAGATTCAAAAATTATCCTGAAATACTCCATGGAATGGCCTGAGAAAAACACTTCTAAAAACGCAGACTAGGATTATATGAATATATTTTTTGATTAATTTAAAAATACCTGTTCTCATAAACAACATTTAATGACTTAAGCTGCAGAGAATTGGTTTCTACAGAATTAACTGTTTAAGAGTAAGGTATGTTCTTATGGCCACACAGGGACTTTATCATACCTTGTTGATCTTTCCACCTGTAAAATTTACAAATCTTCTCAGTGATACAGCAACCATCTTTTTACACCTTAAAAACAAGCACAGACAAATGTTTAAAAGCGTATTTCCCCACCACCACCCCAAAGTCAAACAAGGTTTCATCTCTTCACACATGTTTATGCTATTTGAATGATATTTACTTGCATAATAGGTTTTTTCTTTTCAGAAATCCATACACTGCATTTCAGGTTTGTGAATCCAGAGAAGGTAGCAGGATATAAGAGGACAGCTCTACAGAACAAAGAAGAAAGGATTTAGAACATTGTCTTTTGATAGCCAAACAAATGTCTGGACATGCATCTTTGTTATGCCAAAAAGGTCAGGCTTCCCAACAACTCGGCACGAAGCAGGACCAGGAATCTCTCACTAGAGCACATCACCAGAACGTCAGGCAAGGGCACCATTTCTTGTTATACCAAAGCAGCGGCTATTTTGAACGCATGGCCTGGATATACTCCTTCAGCTTTCTGCTAGAATGCAAATCTTAAAAGTGGAACAAGAGAGTCTAGGTTCTCAGGACTAGAAACTGCAAATAATTTCCAAAATGGATCATAGATCAATGTAAAAAATACAATGGAAGGAAACAGGCATTCTGCAGGAGGGAGACATTGGACAGTAATAAGTCTTCATGTACTGAGTTGCCTGGAAAGACACCAAGACCATCTGCACCCCTTTGAAACAAAATTATTGCACTGCGCACTCCAAGGGAGGGCCTGCGGAGTAAGTTGTGAAATTCAACCGCTAGCACAGAGAAAGACTGGAACACGTCAGTTCACATCATCAAGAAAAACACTGTTGAGAGTTAACAAATATAAAGAATTAAATAGTCTCTTTTCATATTCTGATGTCAAAATGCAAGGCAGATAATTCAAAACTGATAGGGAATGCCTATGAACAAAAAATGAGACCTACCCAGAATAAGAAAAAAAAAAAAAAAAAAAAAGAAGTGCTTTATAAAATTCTATGAAACTTGTAATTAGGTACAAAGTTTTAAGGCATTAATGTTTATTAGAAATATTCACGGTGGAAAAGGAAAACGTCAATTAGGAAATTTTTAAAAGTAATACCAGCTTCTATACGAGCAATGGAAAAGATACTGCACATATGCTAAACCTTTCTCTTTAAACTCACAAAAAGACTGAAACTTCTGGGTTTATGTGTGACTCAACTGATCACACCTCACATTAATGAAGGATCGTGCAATCCAGATGTGAGGTGCTTATCAGAGTTATCTTACTCTTCCTCAGCCATAATCTGTAAACTATGAGAATCCTTCATACATTACATGTTGCTTGCTAGGATATTACGCTAGGATTATTCAGCATCTGCATTCAAATGTACTAATTAACTTCTAGTCTTCCAACAACAAAAAGCAGGTGTTCCTGTAGAATAAAGTGCCAGAAAATGAGAAGCAGTATGCCCTGTTCACTGATGGGTCCTGTCATCTTGTGGGCAAGCATCGGAGGTGGAAAGCTGCTGCACCGAGTCCTATATGACAAGTCACAGAAACTGCTGAAGACATGGAGTCGAGTCAGTTTGCAGAGGTGAAAGCCATCCAGCTGGCTTCAGATATTGCTGAAGGAGAAATGCGGCCAGTGCTTTATCTCTGTACTGACCATGGGTGGTGGCAAATGTCCTGTGGGGTGGTTGCAGCAATGGAAGCAGAGCAAGTGGCAGCGCAGGGGCAAACCCACCTGCAAAATCTGGTGCTGGAATAGCAGAGTATCCACAGCAGACAAGTTGTACAAGTTGTCTTCTCTAAGGTCGACTTCTGTCTGCTCTAAGCACATATGGGGCATCACCTTCAGGTCCATTTTCAAAAACCAAAGCAGCCTTGAGTGCACTCTGCTCAGGTGCTGGAGCCTACAGAAGCTTTTCTAGGAAGGGGTCAGGAGCCTGTACGGTCGGGCTCTCCCTCATCCCTGCACAGGGACCCTGGATGTGTGGAAGAGGGGTGTTCCAGGGTTGGGATCTGGACCCAGGGGCTGCCAAGAGCACTGGATGGGCTTTCTGGGCAATCATCTCACCATGCTATAAAGCAGCAGTTTTATGGTTTAATTACAAAGTGAGCCTTACCCTGCCACTAGATATATGCATACATATTATCCTTATTCACATAAACCACTGACCAAGCCTGAGACTAAGATTGGACCCAGCCGCACCTCGACTCCTCTCTGAAAAGGAGTTTAGAAAGCAAGGGGGTCTGTTCTGAACCTTGGGACTCAACGGGAGGGTCCCCCTTATCCCCTGCACACACAATCTCTCTGTGAATCATTCCAGCTCAGTGTAACTCAATTTCCCTTTATGCACTTCTTCCATCTAGTAATAGAGTGAACCTTGCCATCTTCGAATCTGTAACTGAAGTCACTCTTTTGATCAGTTTTGTCTGATCACTTTGTTAATCACTGAGGACTGAGTGTTATTAAAATATCACAGTCAAATCCTGCCATTTGCCACAAGTAAATTCTGAACTGCTACTAAATCAAACTGTAAAGTCACTCATTCATGACAAATTAACATAATCAGCAGGATTCACAAACCTGTGTTTGCGACAATTTGGCATAGTCAGCAGGATGGGAAGCAGTATCTCTGATTACTTAAAAACAAATGGAATAAGTCTGAGTCCCAAATTCTCGGAAGAATGGGCTTGTGATAACTGGCATGATAGGGAAGCTGTGGAAGAACAGATAGAAGTTACCAGGGGAAATATTAAAAATGGGAAAGGAAAGGGAGTCATTTGCAAGATGCTAGGCACCTGCTTAGAAGCTGCCTGCAAAGACTGAGAAAGGTTTCATAAAAGGAAGCAGGATCTAAAGGACGAAATAGAAGGCAGGAAGGCAGCTGAATTAATACTGTCCCTACAAATTGAACAACTACAGAAACAGATACAGAAAGGAAAGGAGGAAAACCAAAAATTGGCGGAGAAGGTTGAGATGATGCTTGTGCAAGCTCCCAATCCCCTTGACATTGTACAAATTCGGATATTAATTGTATCCCCTGAAGAATGGGATGGAAACATCTGGGCTGACCCCGATGATAATGAAACGGTGTAAGATGATTCTTTATCTCCTCCAAATGCCCCTACATATGTAGCGAGGCCCATTATAAAAACAGAAGAAACTACTGGGCCTAGGGGTGGAGTAGGAAATAACCCCATGTGATCCAATCCAAATGGCTGACCTACAAGAACGCTATGGCCCTAAGCCAGGCGAAACTGAAACTGAATATTTCTGGAGTGAACGTTTAACTGGCGGAGATAGAATTCTACTAAACGGCGAGGAAACCAATGGATTCTGGGGCCCTGGTGTCTTTTCAAATGCTGCCTCCAGGCCTCCAGATGATCCCCACTCCATAACCAGCAGAGTGGCATACTGGGCCGATGGAATTGATATATGGGGAGAGAGGAGAACCTCTAGTAATGCCTATTAAATCCCTAAATGAAGTTTCCACAGCTGTTACAAAAGCTGCCGGTATCCAGGCCATGCATGATCACAGCCCTCTTGACGTTCCCGTATCAGCAATCGTGGCTCATGAGAGGCTAAAGCCCTTAATTAAGGGAGCCCCTGCTATGCTCAAACCCTACCTCGTTGCAAAATGAGATGAAATTAGAAGGAACACAGACTTCAATGTCCTGGTAGACATAAGGGAGGTTGCCAACAAACAGGAAGGGGCCCTAGTGCGCAGACATCTCCCCACGTGGGCAGTACTGATGCACAACATCATCAATCATGGACGAGAAATCTGATCCATCTTTTGAAACTGAAAATTCTAGTGGTAACATCAGACAAATTAAACACCCCAAAACAGTTCCCAGGAACCAAAACCCATTCATCGTCAACCTAGGGGTCAGAGGTGGAGAGAACTATAGAATCAAGCACTGACATTAGGCATTCTGAGAGCTGTAATTCAGAAACAACCTGCCAGCATTACCCAAGATCTAATTCATGCAGTTCAAAGACACCATCGGAGAGAAAACATTTCCAACACCCAGATACCATCACCAGCTCCGAGAGGGGGTGATGACCCTGTCCTTCCCCAAAATCCAAGATCAAAAAACAAGTAGTGCCTGGATGACAATTGGGTTGGGCTGTCTGGCAAGTGGACTCCTATCAATGGATAGATAATAATGGCCTATATATTTTTAATCCCAGTTGGTCCTCAAAAACAATTAATCAAATTCCTAATAGACACCGGTACACAAAATTCAATATTGACACAACAAGATGCTGAGAAGCTGAGTATATGACCCAGATGGCAAAGGGTTAAAGTTACTGGAGAGAATGGAGCAAGTGCTTTTTGTCAAACTGCAAAGGTTAATTTATGGCTCCCGCGCGACAAACGCATGCTGTCTACCCATTTGCAGCGAAAAATCTTAATGAAAAAATTTTGGGCTTTGATGATTTGAATGGCCGAACCTGGCGCCTCCCAGACGGTGGGATGTGGTGCTTTGGTTCAAATATTAATCCTAACCTGATAAAGATCAGGAGGCTACAGTGCGTTTACTCCGTGTAGCCCCTGCACTCCCTAATTCAGTAGTTACTAACGTACCACAATAGCCAATTTCTGCTGAAGCTATTGATAACAGTGGTATAAAATACAGAATCACTACTAGGTAGATTTATCCTGTATCACTAAAGAGGTAACTCGCCTGGACTCTTGTCCTGGTTTCGGCTGGGATAGCCGAAATTTTCTTCCTAGCAGCAGGCATAGTGCTGTGTTTTGGATTTAGTAGGAGAAGAATGTTGATAGCACACTGATGTTTTTAGTTGTTGCTACGTGCTGCTCATGCCAGTCAAGGACTTTTCAGCTTCCCATGCTCTGCCAGGGGCACAAGAAACTGGGAGGGGGCACAGCCAGGACAGTTGATCCAAACTGACCAAAGGGCTATTCCATACCATGTGACGTCATGCTCAGTATATAAACTGTGGGGGGGTTGGCCGGGGAGCAGCGATCGCTGCTCGGGAACTGTCTGGGTATCGCTCGACGGGTGGTGAGCAATTGCATTATGCATCACTTGCTTTGTATATTGTTATTATTATTATCACTATTATATTATTATTATTATCATTTTACCTTATTTCAATTATTAAACTGTTCTTATCTCAACCCAGGAGTGGTTTTTTTCACTCTTACTCCTCCAATTCTCTCCCCCATCCCATCGGGGTAGGGGGAGTGAGCGAGTGGCTGCGTGGTGCTTAGTTGCTGGCTAGGGCTAAACCACGATAACTCTCCCCGCTGAAACAGGGTTTTTTTCTCTTCTCTCTCTTTTGCAGCACCTCCCAGGATGGCGAACAGAAATGCTGTGTTCATGTTACTATTCCAAACCCCAGCAACGCTGCTCCTCTTAGCAAAGATCTATCACCTACCCCCACTGGAATTGTTGAAGGCTAACTCTGAAAAAAACCAAAAGAAAATACAAAATAAAACAAAATAAGCTCTACGTCACTTCACATTTGGAACCATTTTAAACTGGTACAAAACTGAACCTTTGTACACGGAGCAGCATTTGTAGTGCTTCATATATAAACAATGCCTATTTTTAAGATTCATTACATATCTATGTAGATAGGCTTGCTGGAAAAGCTGGGTCTGTTGTAGACCAAATGCTACAAATTAAGACTTGTGGATTACCCGTTTCATTTCCACATTTTCTTGGAAAATGGTTCTAGAAAGATTTTAAAGATAAAATGTAAATACTGTACAGATATGGACTGATAGAAGTATTACTCGGTGCACACAAGTGATTTGCATGACAAATACTCTGTATCAATCATTGTTAAAAATGGGATGTTCTATGTAAATCCACTGCAGTATTCATGTTTTCATTTGTCATGAAGACCCGTGGCTTAAGTCTGGTGATTTTCTGAAAAATAAAGTGTGAAACTGTACTATTGTATAGTTCCTCATTTACCAAGAACACATGGGAGGCAACTGCTTTTTTTTTTTTTTTTTTAGTGATTAAGATTAAATTTTACAACATGTGTTATAACTGCTCTTGTAAGTAAAAGGCCCCTGTTCCCTACCTTTACGCACACTAATTTAAATTATCAGGGTTAAATTTTCAGACAGAAAACCCTTCAACTGCAAAATAGATTGTTTCAGTCAAGTATGCTACAACTGTGAGTTTTATTCCATTAAGAGCTGGTTTCCCTTGAGAGTCAGTCACCCTAAATTAAGGAGGTATTTTGTTCCTGTTCCATGGAAGTCCCCTTCCATGAGTTTCAGTGAAATGTAAAGGAGGGGGTGTGGGTGAAAGCGGATCTCTGCTCCTCAGGTAGATTAATTAGACCTCCCCCAGTTAGACACAGCTGACGCTGCTGCAGCTGCCCAGTCTGCTTCTCCACAGCTCTAATCTGAAGCTGTCGTGAACTGCCCTCCCTCCATTTACTGCTTAGTAGCTAGTTGGGGCAGTTGTTGCTTCTGCAGCTCTTAATCGAGGTACAGCAGTCAACATTTAAACTCCTTTCATACTTTTAGGCCAGGGTTATTCATCAGACAAAAGACAAGACACCAAATCTTGGAGCCAAAGGACAAAAGAGGGAAAAAAGCCAGATACAGGAAAGCTATGTGGTTTCTTGGTCATGCTACTTTATGTCACCTCACATAACTGTTGCCATAGGAACATTAGGCAGGGGACACTTACCCTTTGGCTTTAGGGTGTTCTCCAGGTACCAAAATATTCCTTGCACTGTTTAGTAAAACATTAACCTTGCTCCTTTTTTCCATGGTGTCACACACAGTAAAAAGCTACTGCTGAGCTTCCAACCTGCTGCTGGTTTTGGAAGCTTTTAACTTCAAAGGAGAAAGCCGTCTGCGTTCTTGCCTAGGCAGCTGAAGTCCCCAGTTACTTATCTTCTCTGGGTCACACCGACAGCATCTTCTCACCCACCACTGAACGGAAGAGCTGATTTCAGGAGTATCAAACCCACTCTATACTATATAAATTTTACATGCTATATATTTACAGTGGGGCAAGTGCTTTTTATCCTTAAAAAAAAAAAAACCAAAACTTTAGACATCTCTGAACAACACAGCTTGTATCAACCAGGCAGATTATTTAGATGAACTGTATTTAATACAGCTTCCCCACTCACCTCCTGATGCAGGACCAGTGAAGAAGAAGTCCATCAGTGTTTCACTGCATTTAACAATAAAAACAGAAATCACAGGATTAACTTGTCTAACTAGACACTTTAGAGAGACAAAACAGACAACCCAGACTTAAGACAAATGATGGTATATACCTGGACTTTAGCAAAGCCTTTGACACAGTCTCCCATAATATTCTCCTTGGGAAGCTGGCAGCTCATGGCTTGGACGGGTGTAGTCTTCGCTGGGTAAAAAACTGGTTGGGTGGCCGAGCCCAGAGAGTAGTGGTGAATGGAGTTAAGTGCAGTTGGCGGCCGGTCATGAGCGGTGTTCCCCAGGGCTCTGTTTTGGGGCCAGCCTTGTTTAATATCTTTATCAATGATCTGGATGAGGGGATTGAGTGCACCCTCAGTAAGTTTGCAGATGACACCAAGTTGGGTGGGAGTGTCGATCTGCTGGAGGGTCAGATGGCCCTGCAGAGGGACCTGGACAGACTTGATTGATGGGCCGAGGCCAACTGTATGAGGTTTAACAAGGCCAAGTGCCGGGTCCTGCACTTCAGGCACAACAACCCCATGCAACGCTACAGGCTTGGGGAAGAGTGGCTGGAAAGCTGCCTGGCTGAAAAGGACCTGGGGGTGTTGGTCGACAGCCGGCTGAACATGAGCCAGCAGTGTGCCCAGGTGGCCAAGAAGGCCAACAGCATCCTGGCTTGTATCAGGGATAGTGTGGCCAGCAGGAGCAGGGAGGTGATTGTTCCCCTGTACTCGGCGCTGGTGAGGCCGCACCTGGAATGCTGTGTCCAGTTTTGGGCCCCTCAATACAAGAAGGACATTGAGGTGCTGGAGCATGTTCAGAGAAGGGCAACAAGGCTGGTGAAGGGTCTGGAGCACAGGACTGGTGGGGAGCAGCTGAGGGAACTGGGATTGTTTAGCCTGGAGAAGAGGAGGCTGAGGGGTGACCTTATTGCTCTTTACAACTACCTGAAAGGAGGTTGTAGTGAGGTGGGTGTTGGTCTCTTCTCCCATGTAGTTAGCGATAGGAGGAGAGGAAATGGGCTCAAGCTGCGCCAGGTGAGGTTTAGGTTGGATATTAGGAAAAATTTCTTTACAGAAAGGGTGGTCAAGAATTGGAACAGGCTGCCCAGAGAGGTGGTGGAGTCACCATCCCTGGAAGTGTTCAAAAAATGGGTAGATGTGGCACTTTGGGACATGGTTTAGTCTAGTCTACCCTTGATTGGTTTAGTGTGGACTTGGTAGTGTAGGTTAATGGTTGGACTGGATGATCTTAAAGGTCTTTTCCAACCTAAACGATTCTATGATTCTATTAAGTCAACGTAATAAAAACATATGGAAGAGTACACAAACAGTCTTGAGAGAGACATTCAGAACTGCATATGCCTTGTTTCACAAGTATTCCCTGACCTGATCCTCTTCCACCAAGGGCACCTCTTCCTTGCTCCAGCCTTTCCACCTGCTCTCTGGGACCTGGGATTCCTGAAGGCTGCTCTTGCTAGTAAAGGCTGAGGCAAAGGCTGCATTCAGTACCTCCACTTTTTCCATGGCCTGTGTAACCAGGTCCCCTGTCTCGTTGAGCAAGGGGCCCACAATTTCCCTAGGATGCTTTTTGTCTCTGCGTACTTAAGAAGCCCCTCTGCCTATCTTTGACATCCCTGCCCAGATTCAATTCCATTTGGGCTTTGGCTTTCCTGACTTGGTCCCTGGACGCTCGGACAATATTTCCATGCTTCTCCCAGGATACCTGGCCTTGTTTCCACCCTCTGTAAGCTTCGTTTTGCATACAATCACGGAATCAGAATCATTTAGGTTGGCAAAGACCCTTAGGATCATTGAGTGCAACTGTTAACCTAGCACTGCCAAAGCACCACTAAAGCAGGTCCCTAAGTGCCATCTCTACATGGCTTTTAGATACCTCCAGGGATGGGAGGAGATGGATGAGGAGAAATTGGAGGAAAAGGTGAAGGAGGAGGAGGAGGAGGAGGAGAAGGAGGAACACAAGAAGGAAGATGAGGGATAAGGAGGATGAAAAGATAGGACAAGGATGAAAAGGAACAATGAGGAGGAGAAAGATGAGAAATGAGCAAGAGGAGGAAGAAGAGGAGGTGGAGGAGGAACAGGAGGAGAAGAAATAGGAAAAGGAACAGGCATAAGAAGAGGAAGAGGAGGATGAGAAAAAGGAGAAGAAAAAAGGAGGATGGCGACAGGAGGATGAGGGGGAAGAGGAAGAAGGAAAGGAAGAGGAGGAATAAGAGGAATAAAATTAAGTTGAGTAGGAGGAGAAGGAAGAAGAGGAAGAACAGGATGATGAAGAGGAGAAAGAAAAAGAGGAATATGAGGTAGGAGAAGAAGAGGAGGAGGAAGGAGGAAGGAAGAGGAGGAAGCAGAAGAAGAGGAGAAGGTGGAAAAACAACAGAAGGAACAGCAGGACGAGGATAAGACCAGGAGAGTAAACAGAACAACAGAGTAAGAGGAAGCGGAGGAAGAAAAACAGAAGGGAATAGGAGGAGGAGGAGTTGGAGGAGGAGGAGTTGGAGGAGGGGTATAAGGAGAAGGACTATGAAGAACAACAGGAAGACAATGAACATACAGAGGATAAACATGCAGAGGCATATGAGGAGACAGAGGAGAAAGAGAAGGAGAAGGAGGAAGAGGAAGAAGAGGTGGAGGATGACAAGGAGGCTGAAGAACAGGAGTCAGAGGAAGAACAAGAGGAGGAGGAAGAACAGCAAGAAGAGGAAGAGGAGGAGGAGAAGGAAGAGAAGGAGGAGGAGGGAGGAGGAGGAAGAATGGGAGGAGGAACAACAGTAGCAGGAACAACAGGAGAAGGAAGAACAAGATGAAGAACAACAACAACAGGAGGAGAAGAAAAACAGGAGGAGGAGGATGATGACTATGACAAAGAACCAGAGGAGGAGGAGCAGGAGGAGAAGGAAAAGGAGGAGGAAGAACAGGGAAGAGGAAGAGGAAGAGGAGGAGGAGGAGGAGGAGGAGGAAACGCCTCCAAATTCACTCTAGACCGTCAGCACATCAAAGTTCTTGGATGGAGCACCTGCTGCATCCATTTGTCCACAGGAATTCACTAAATCCAAGCTTACTGGTGAAGCCACTACTCACAGGAGTTGCTCCACATCATGACCATGACTCCTCTCGGGAACAGATGGGAAAGCTCTGCATGACAAAGGCTGTCAGGATGTGCTCCAGAAACAGAAGCCTACTGCAAGAAGATCCCTGTCACCTAATCGCACAGAAATAATTCCAGCTCAGTGAAACAATTATTGAAAATGAAACACACAGAGGAGCATCCACCATCAAAACTCTTTCAGTCGTAGTTTTAACTGCCGCAGAGCTGCAGGCTGGCGACCTTACCATCACCGTCACAGGACCCCAAAAGAAATGCTAACTGGCAAACAGTAACTCTGCCCACAGCCCGTATCTCTCCAGCCTTCAGAGGTAGAAAAGCTCAGCCCACAGCTCTGCAGGTACAGACCAGCCCAGGCTTACAGCCTGTGTCTGCCTACTCCATCATCTGCCCAGAAAGTCAAATCAGCGGCTCCCGTCACGCAGCTCCCCCTGCCCAGGGCTGGGGCTGGCAGCACAGACAGGCCTGGATTTTGGGAAAGCCTTGGGGCCCAGAGCAATTCCCGGGCAGCTCCCTCCCGGCAGCTCCCTCCCCGGGCAGGCCCAGCCCCCAGCAGAGCCCTGAGGGAGGGCAGGGCTGTGCACAGCCCTTGCGCTGCTGAGAGAACAGCCCCAGGGCCATGGCCCTTCTCGCAGGCCGTCTCTCCGCAGGCCCAGTGTCCCGGCGGGCTGAGGAGCCGCTGCGGGCTGGGGGGCAGCGGGCGCAGGGCAGCCCTGGGAGGAGAGGCGCGGGCTGCCTGTGCCTGCCTGGCAACAGCCACGCCATTGGCCACAGCTGAGCCAATGAGCGGAGCCGGAGGCGGCCTGTCAGTCCCAGGCAGCCTGGGGCGGGGCCGGAGGGGGCAGAGGCCGAGCAGCCTGAGGAGAAATGGGGGAGGGGGGGAGCGGGGCGGGGTGGAGGGGGGCCGGGGAGCTGCGGTGGCGGGAGGAGGAGGAGAAGAAGAAGGAGAAGAAGGAGAAGGAGAAGGAGAAGGAGGAGCAGGTATTTCCCCGTGCGGGTGGGCCTGGGGGCAGGGACCTGGAGACCTCAGTGCCCTGGGCCCCAGCATGGCCCAGCTCCCCAGCCCAGCCCCGAGTGCTCAGCCCCAGGGCCAAGGCCACAGGCAGGGTCTGAGCGGCTCCTGCTGCTGCCCCGAGGGTCGCCAGCCCGAGCCCTGAGAGCTGGAGGTGGGTGTCTGATGTGCGCAGGGCAGGGGAAGGCGGAGTGGCCTCCTCTCCAAGAGACGGCTGCAGGCTGTGGAGCAGGCGTGCTGTGGTGGGGACAGAGCAGGTGCCTTTGCTGTCCCCAGGCCTGCATGTGGGTCTCGTGCTCATGGACGGCCCCGTCTCTGTTGAGAGGCTTTGATAAATGGGGATTTGCAGGCATGGAGGTTGTTTCTCCCTCCAGGTGAGAGGGACTTTGTTGTCAGAGGAGCAAGTGTGGAGTGCTGGTGGTTGGATGCAGCTCCCTTGGGAGATGGTTGTGCCCCTCTCTTGGCCCCAAGGTCTGATTTGTGCCTTTCCCCCCACGCAAGCTGTGCTGCTGGCTTTTGGGAAATGGGGCTCCAGAGGGTGGATGGTTTTACCACAGCCGGGAAGTTCCAATCAACCTGTCAGGGATTTTTTTCTTCCTGGTTCTTGCAGTAACAGCTTTTGTTTTTTTTTTAAAATGTATTATTGCCAAGGAAATGTGATCAAGGAAAGCACAGCATTTAGCTGTGCTTGCTGTCTGTGTGGATTGTGTCTGTCCTCAGCCATGTGCACAGTCGTTTTCAGCTGAGGAATGGGACTATTCCAGGGTGAAGTGAGCAGTCGGGATCCCAAGCCTGTTGTGTTTACGGCAATGAGGTGGCAGTGTGCAGTTGGAGCTGTCTGTGTTGCTTCCCCTCTTGACTGCAGTGCTCCCCTCTAGCTGTCTGTAATACTCACTTCTGCTACACGGCTCCATCAGGTTTAAATTTCTGTAACTTGATGCTACACTTGGGAAGTGTTTTGACTTGATTGTTCACAGATTTGAAAATTCCCTGTTCAGGTCTCTCTACTTTCTTCTCCCCGGTGTTCCGCAGAACTGTATTTGTGTGCAGGGTCTGCAGAGTCTGTGTTTCCTCCCCGTGGTGAGGAAAATCTGGATGTGAAAAAGAAATCGATAGTGATTCTGCAAAGACCCCTTGTTTGTGCTCGTTCTCCCGTTCAGTTGCCTGTTGTGGGTTCTTAAATGATGTGAGTTACTCTGAGCCTTAGCAGTCCCTTGTGTGCATCCCTGCACTCCGGAGGTGCATCAGAAACTCTGGGCATTGCTTATGTCAGGCAAGTAACCATAGCCCTTTCTGAAAAACAGCTCTTGGGTGAGTTAGTTCCTGGCCCACAACAGAAGGGTTTCTGTTTGCATCTGCAGGAACTCAGGAGCAAACCCTGCTGACAGAAGGCCTGAGAAGAAAGGGAAGACTAGAGGGAGAAGAACAGATGAGTAGAGTTGCCCCAGATGGTGTCTGACCTCCTGGCCTGGTGACTCTGGGTAAGGGTGCTCTCAGGGAGTTTTCTAACCTTTTCCAGTGCTTGCCAGCAGAGAACTGTCGTCCCTGGGGGAAGAGCAGCACCCCCCCTTCTTTGTGCACCATCCCCCCAGGATCTTGTCACGCTGCTTAACCTCCCGCGCAAATAGAAGTGGCTGATAGTTGACTTCTTTGAGGAGGCTGGGGTGGGCACAAGGAGGATCCCAGGAGCAGACTTCATTCAGGTCCTCAAAGGGGTGTGTAGGGAGCAGAACGGGAGTGAACTGCTGCCACTGCCATATGTCCTTGTGTGCAGAGCTGGGGTGGTTCCAGTGGAGGAAATGGTGGTGGTTCAGCAAGGAGCACTTTCTCTTGTCTTACCCTCAGAGGACGATTCCCACAGTCTGGAAAGCTGGATGGGAAGTGGATGGCAAGGATGCGAGAAGTGGGATGTCATGTAGAGTGGGTTGTGGGAGTGAGGGTACCTGTTGCCTCATGGTCTCCAAAGAGAGTCGCTACTCATCCTGTGTCTGCCCAGATCCTGCTGCAGACACTGAACTGGCATCACGTTTCCCAGTGTCGATACTTGACCTTTCCACCACCAGTCTCGTATATATATTCCCATTGTGCTGCCTTCCAGCACATATCTGTGCAGCACTGCTGACCCTGAGCTTCACTTCCCGCAGGGTACAGCGGTACGGAGCTGTGAGGAGCATGCTCATGTCTACAAGGGTTCGGCAGTGCAGGTGCTGACTGATATTCTAATGCAAGCCAAAATAAGCCGTCTTGAAAGGCAGGGGCTGGGAAGTTTGGCATGTTACCAGGCGAGAGGTCTGCAGAAGGCAGCAAAAGCCCGGTAAAGCCCAGTAAAGCTGTTAGTGCTTAAACCTGACCAGGTTTTCTTTGTGCTGTGCTCCTGTGCAGAACAAGAGCAAATCTCATCCCACCTTCGTGTGGGGCAAGCCTTGATGCTTCTGTGCTCACACGGCCCTTTTCCGTCTTGGTTGCTAGAGCAAAGTTGCCATGAGAGACAAGGCTCAGGAGGACCTGGTCATCTTGTTGATTTCCTTGAAGCGGGGGAATTTTACAAGCAGTGGAGATGTGACTGAAGGTGCAGACCAGTGCCTGGAGATGAGGAAAGGCCAATGCAGTGAGAGCAGAAGAGGTGAGAGGAGCACAGTGTGCCGGGAGAGCATCTCTGTATCCTCATTGACGGGAGATGCCAGAGTGGATGCAGAGTATGGTTCCCTGAGACCATATAGCAGCCTATAGCAGAGTGGTCAGGAGAAGACTGCTGGGGAAGAGCTGGAGAAGCCAGGGGATGTGCAATGCTGCAGGCAGCCCAATGGCAGGAGAGAGGTTATTCAGTCCTTTGGGTTGGTCTCAAAATGTGAAGCCTGAGGTGTAGCGTCCTGTACTGAGTTTTGGGGGTTAGCATTGATCCTCCAGCTGATCCAAAGCAGACCGTTTCTGCAGCTGTGGGTGGCAGCTGGAAAACAGAGGTCCAGAAGACCTTGCTTTTTAAAAGCTAACCCAGAGCAGAAGGCTTGTCATGGTACCTGTGTGGTCTTGAACTGCAGTTTTCACATGTTTGAGAGAAGAGGCATTTGGCTGCCGGTTTGTAGTACCGACTGTTTTGCAGGTTCAACATACTTTGTAAGCGTGGAAGAGACCTGAGCATGGACAGGCAATGCTTCAGGCAACTGCAAAGTAGAGGTGGGGGCAGTGTGTAGTATTTCTGTCAGGACCAAAAGCTAAAGGATGTTTCCATTCA
Source organism: Pelecanus crispus (assembly GCF_030463565.1). Taxonomy (NCBI): domain Eukaryota; kingdom Metazoa; phylum Chordata; class Aves; order Pelecaniformes; family Pelecanidae; genus Pelecanus; species Pelecanus crispus. The sequence goes on along the minus strand of NC_134667.1, from coordinate 221,389 downwards.
AAGAGCCAAGTCTGTTGGGAGCTCCAGTCTCCAAAATTGCAAACCCCATGTGTTAAACAGTTCTCAGCCCTGATGTTTCTTTCTGCTACTCTCTAATGCAATTTCTCCGGGCTTTTTGTTTGCTTGGGTTTTAGTCTCTGGTAGGTGTCCAAGCTTAGTTCCATCAAAGCACTTGCAAACCTGCTACTCGCCCACCTTCTGCTGGGGGCCAAGCCAAAGGAAGAAGCCTCGTGCTTGTATCAAGCCCAACGCAAAATTAAAGCACTGAGAAGTTCCCCGAGTCAGCCCTGAGCCAGAGTGCAGGTATCTAAGCTGCGATGAGGTGGAAGAGCCTGGAAAACATTTCATCGGCAGGAGGCAATGGAAGAAGGCAGGGTGTATATGGCACCTGGGATTACGTGGTAGGCTCAGTTTTGTTAGTGGATCAGTACTGTACTTGAACATTGACTAAGCCCCAGGCCAGAGCAGAAATTCTTGTTACTAATCGCAGGTGCCAGAGCACTCGTTCTGCTCTCTCCTCCCTGGTTCATTAATTTAGTCTTTTGTGTATATGCAGGGCCTTGATAATGCTACTGTGTGGGCACCATGTATGTGAGTGGCAGGTTTTCTGTGTGACTGATGTTTCTTTTAAACAGGAACATCTTGATATGTACTCCCCAGGAACTAAGGAAGTGCAACAAACTGATGAAGAAAGAGGTGCCAGTGAAGGAGGGAGTGTAGGTTAGTTCTGGTTTTAAATGTTCTTGGCTGTGTTCTAGCCAAAAGCCTTGGCTTAAACAGCTGAAATGAGCTGAACCACTGGGTATTTTTCATCCCTACACAACTCGGTATTGCTACAGACATTACCAGCCATAGTCATGGACTCTGAGCCTGTACTGTAGCAAGGTCAAAGCAGGTGTTAAAAAAATTTTAAAAAGTGTGCTTTTCCAAGATGCTTACAAGATTGAAAAGAAGAGATGTCTGTGGGCAGGTGGGAATATCCAGAAATGGGCAGTGTCACCTGGAATGAGGAAGAGTGATGTGGGTCCAGCTGTAGCGTGCCAGTTTTCATGGCCTTGAGCAGCAGAGCAAGGATTTTGAGGCAGCAAGGCCGTCTGCCAGGGTGTGTGAACAGCTCTTCGCGAGCATGGGGATGGCGATGGGAGAAGACAGTGCTGTTCCTGTTGGTGTGTAGCAGGTGACAGTCAGTGGAAGCTGCTGTCAGGACGTGTAATTAGGAGCCGTTGTTGTGGTACTCGGTGGGAAATAGCATGAGGGAGGAGGCTAAGGCATGAAAGGCCGCATTAACTGTATGTGTGAAGTGAGGGGAACAACGGGACGGTGTTAAGGAGACTTAGTTGCGATGAAGGCAGTGAGTGAGATGATGCTTGTAGGAGCTTTCTGAGTGAGTGAGAATGTGGCAGGGCTGCATGTAAGGAGAGAAAAGGTTGTGGCAGGAGCTGAGCTGATGAGAACTCAAGCAGGAGCTGATTTGGGCGGTGTCTGGCGAAGTCGTCATCTTGTATGTGTTGCACAGAGTGCGTAAGGCCTGACTGCTGGCAAGGAAAGGAGCGTGAAAGGAGTGTTGGAGTGCCAAGGAATGGGGATAGATGTGATCCCAGAGTCATTTCTCCATTTTCCATGGGCTGTCTGTATAACCCCATGTAACTCATCTTGCATTCAGAAAGAAGTGGCAGCCTTTTGGTGAATGGAGGGGAAAAAAAAAAAGGTAACGTATGGCAGAGCTAGAACATGGAGTGAGATTACCATGCTTAGTCTGACCATTCTAGAGTATTAGAAACATTTCCTTGAGACACTTTGCCAAAAGGTGGCCCCCCCCCTGCCACCGTTCCTCTCCAGTTTTATTGCTGGGCGTGATGTCATATGGTCTGGAATATCCCTTTGGTCAGTTGGGGTGAGCTGTCCCGGCTGTGTCCCCTCCCAACTTTCTGTGCACCTGCAGGGTCAGACAGCAGGAAGGAGCTCCCCGCGGCATGCTGGCTGCTGTAGTCAGACACGGCATGCAGATAAGAAAGTATTTGCCCCTGTAACTGTATACTTTGCGTCCTGGCACCTTGCATCAGTTGGCATGGGCCAGTTGCAAATTCTTTGTGACACCGTCTTGGGGCTCAGCTGTGGGCAGGGGTTTTGCTGGGTGTGGTCCAGGCAGCGCCGGACAAGGCTGTAGAGGGGTGGGAGCGAGCTGGGCAGCCGGTGCAATGCCAGGTCCGGGATCTCACTGTGTGAGCCCTGGCCAGCAATGGCCGCTCGCCAGCCCGGTGTGAGCTGGGTTTTGCGTGCTCAGCCAGTCCCTGCCTGGCCCCCTGGGGTGGCCGCAGCTCCTTGCCAGGGCTGGATCCGGCTCGCTGGCTGTGATGCTGGGGCAGTGATGGTGATGCTGGTACCGGGGCGGTGATGGAGGCCTCCATCCTCCCGGCGTTGATGCAAATCAGCGTGGTTTCTCCCATGCGCGCCCACCACCCAGAGTGATGCCCCATCTGCCCACGCTCTTGGTGGCCATCCCCAGCCCAGCTCAGGCACCTGTGGGGTGGGCAGGGGCTGTGTTAACCCCCGCACCCCACCTCCCGCTGAGCAAATGACCGCAGGCAGAGAGAGGCACTGCAAAGCGAACAGCCAACACTTTTAATAAAATAGGAAGAAGCAGGGATGTGGGAGAGGGCTGGGGCTGGGGCTGGAGCAGGTGGGTGCAGGTCTCTGCCTCCGGATCTCCCCCTGCGTGTGGGTGCTATGGGGGACGGTGCTGGACCGGTGGCTATGGGTAGCCATTGCTGTCGGCTATCTCCATGTCGATCTCCCTCTGCACAAAAAACTGCAGCTGGCCCAGTGACATCTGCATGGCCGCCCACTGCCGCTGCTCCTGGGCCAGCTTCTTCATGTGCTCGCGCTCGGGCCGCTGCTGGGGTGTGATGGGCACTGACTCCTCCTGCTCCTCCAGCGGGGTGGGCGCAGCTGCGAGGCCCCCCGAGGGCCCGAGGGCCGGCACAGGGTCGTCAGGGGAGCGTGGCAGCCTCGGCGGCATGCGCAGGTGCTGGGGCAGCCCCTCGCATGGGGTTTGGCCCGCCGTGGGCGACAGGCGCAGCCATCTCGGCTGCTTGGGTTTGGCGGCAGCCCCGGTGCGTGCCTTGCTGCTTGATGCCACCACCGGTGCAGTGTCCTTCCTGCCATCAGCTGCCTTGGAGGCAGCTGGCCCCACGCTGGGTCTCGGGGCCGTGGGCAGGGGCTTGGGGAGGCTGGGGGGCATGTGGGGGCTGGGCTGGGTCTCCGGGTCCGGTGGTTGGTGCACCGGCCCCACCAGCTTGACTCTTTGCCCCAGTGGGTGTAGGCACTGGATGGAGCTCAGCAAGTGTGCCCTCAGGTCGTTGCGGGGTGTCCTTAGCCCCTGTGGCGTTTTGGCCTGGACTTTTTTGCGCAGCGGCCTGTCCCAGGCTCGCATGTTGAGGGGATCCACGCTCTGCACCTTCTCGATGAGCAGCGGGCGGGGCGGGCAGGCGAGTGGCGGGCGTGGGGTGCTTTGCCCCCCGGTGTCCCCAGGGATTCCGGGTTGCTTGAGCACTGAGGTGGGTATGTCTGGGTCCTCAGGTGCCATGCGCTTGCTGCTGCCTGCTTTTTGCCTGCTACTGCCCGCCTGCTGCCCACTGCCGCCTGCCGCCACGCCGTCCCTGCCCAGCTTCCCCTCCCCCAGGGTTTTGGATTGTTTTGCCACCTGGCACAGCACCATCTTCTTCTTGGGTGGCACGTTGTCCTGCGGGGAGGTCTCTTGCGCCTTGGGGGTGCCCGTGCCATCGAGGGTGTTGAGCCAGGTGAGCGTGTCGTTGGTGTTGGTGTCAGCTGCCTGCTGAGGAAAGGGCTCGGCGAAGGGGTCTGGCCCCTGCTTGGGCAGGTCCGCAGGCTTCTCCGGGGCTGCCAGGGTGGTCACCACTGCTGAAAAAGCAAACAAAGGCAACCGAAAGCCCGGGGCGATGCAAGCTTTCCTTGGTGCGGGCCGCCCTCCCGCAGGTTCTGCCACCCCCAGTTCTCACCTTTGGGTTTGGTTGTGGTTGTGCTGGTCAGTGGAGCCAGGGTGGTCTGGTAGGGCCTGGCCACCGCGTCGCTGTTCTCGACAGCCGCTGCGTCCTTCTTAAAGGTCTGCGATGGCTTCTGGGCGCTGCTGGGCAGGGTGTGGAGTGCAGCGGGGCCCTGCACCCAGTGCTGAGCTGCGGGGCAGTGGGGGGCCGGGGCGGTGGGGCAGGCAGGGATGTGCAGCGGGCAGGAGCCCGTGGGGTTCAGGGGCTCGCCCTGGCCCATGGCCCCTGGCCCCAGCCCCATCGGCTGTTGGGGCAGCAGCATCCCTGTCACCACTGGCTGTCCCCAGCCATAGGCAGTGGACCAGGGAGCAGCCACGGTGGGGTACTGCACCATGGTGGGGAGCTGCACCCCATGGGGGACCTGTGCCCCATGGGGGAGCTGCAGCACGGTGGGGAGCTGCACCCTGGGGGGAAGTGGCATCACATGCGGCAGCTGCACCCCCTGCCCCGGGGCCCCCAGGGGCCCTGGCACCCCCTGCCAGCTGCTGTCCTGGGCCAGCTGGAAGGTGACAGTGTGGAGCTGGGCAGGCTCAGAGGACACCATCAGCCCCGGGACAGAAGGCAGCACACGGGCAGTGACTGGTAGCAGCATGGCTGGGGCGGTGAAGCTCATGCTGTGCACCTCCGATGCCATTGGCAGGCGGAGAGGAAACGTCCCTGTCGGGGGAAGCAAAGAGGGGTGATGGGGTGAGATACTGGTGGGCAGAGCCGTATGGGGGATTACCTGGAGGGCAGGAGCACCAGGAGGAGCAGGAGCCTGCTGCTGTACCTGCCATGGCGGTTGGTCGGTGTGGGGTTTGTTGGGGACAAACAGCATTGTGGGGGGGGGTATCCCCATGGCGATGGTTCTGCCAGCACCTGCTTCATCCAGCCTTGCGATGGTTTGATTTGTCATACCACAACGACTTCCCATCTCAATGATTTCCCTGCCTGCTGATGATTTCGTGTCTGTTTGTAAAAAGCTGAAAGGGAAGCAAATATTCATTTACATCTCCTTTAAGCAAGGCGAAATTGAACAAGGCTAACTTTACTTTTCAAATACTTTCGCTGTTGTCATGGAAGCTTACAACTCTTTAGAGACAACCTGGCACATTCAGGTCACACTTTTGTTTAACGTGATTGCCTCACTTGCAAATTGATGTGAACACTGAAGTACTTGAAATACGGATACTCTTGAGTCGTTCATATATCTGTATGGTGATTTATTTTAGGGTTGGTAGCATTTACAGGAATGCAAAAAAAAATTTTATTCTGTGGAGGCATTTGTTCATGTGTCTACTGAAGTTTCATATTACCTTTTTGTAAATGTTTTTCTGCCTCTAGGCTGTGAACAACTTCAGAAACGGAACTGGCTACAAGAAAAGGCTTCCTAAGCAGATTCAGCAGCAACAGCAGCAGCAGCTGCCACCAACACCACTCCTGACACCTCCTACTGCTCTGGTGAGTGCCACTCAACTGTCTAAACCTTCCACTCTGACAATCAGCATTTTTTTGGAAGAAGAAGGTAAGTTTTATTTCAACATATGCGCTGATTGTGGTATTTTCGTAGAGCTTATTTTCCAACTGTTTGCATTTATTCACAAGGGCTACCAGGATCCTGTACAAAGACAGCCAGCATTAGCAAGCGTTCTGGGCCCCCAAGGACAACCAATATCCACAGCTGGTAAGTGTCTATAACTTCAGGATTTCCTTAAAAGAATTATCTTCAGACCAACTGAATGGGATTTTGGGGTTTTTTTTGTCTCCCCACTCCAATAGGTCATCCAATGACAGCCAGAACAATTTGCTCAGCAGGTGTCAGACCACGTTGGGAACTGTGAGTATTCTACAGAAATTCAAGAGATGACTACTTGTAACCTGTTAAACAAGGCTGTAACATAGGACTTATACAGCAGCTGGTTTATAATGAACTGAGTATGCACAGATCGCTGTGGAGAATACAAGCAGTAATTAATTTTTAGATGTCTTAATTTGAATTGGCTTTAAGAAAGGGGATATGTGCTTGCAGTAAGATTATTTAAAACAAAACTCCAGTACAGGACGGAAAAGAGGACTCTGAAAAATGAACTCTTTTTGAGGAAAACATAATTACATATAAAAATTGGCATTTTAAAATTGAGCTTTACTGTCTTGAGGCTAAATCATGTTTTCTTGATGTTTGATACTGCATGGGTGCTGTTAAGATTTGCTCTTTTTGCATCTTACTGCAACAAAAATGATTTGCACTGCATGTAGTCGCAGAGGAGTGAAAAATTCCCGTTCCCATACCAGTAGAGGCCAGTATACACCACCAGAAATCAATCAACAGCTGTGGTAGTTCATGAGAGAGAAGTGAGTGGAAATAGACTTACCCTTCCTGGATGTTTTTACACTAACAAAGCAGCAGCTGTTGTGTCTTGTAAGCAGAAACTCTTACATGTCATCAAGTTCTTCACTCTGCAGTAGCATCACATCAGCAGCTGAAAGAAGCTTTGCCATAAGCATATGGGAGAGGAAAAAAAAATAACCCAAACCAAACTTGGGAGGAAAAAACCTGGGGAGAATGACTGTTTTGAATTATCTTCATTATTTTTTTCTGTGTTGTGTTTTCCTTAAGGTCCAAGTCTCCCTGTAGGGCTTCATCTTACTCTAGAAGTTCATATAGCGACTCCAAGTCAAGGTCTGGTTCTTCCCGCACTCGCTCCTCCTCTCGAACATTTAGACGTTCCCATCCTTGCTCCTACTCGCGATCGCCACCGTATCCAAGAAGAGGCAAAGGGAAAAGTGGTAACTCTCATTCTAGGTCAAGGGCACATGGTTATCACTGGTCAAGGTCAAGGTCACCCCATACTGAAGATCCCGTTCACGACCAAGGTGTCCAGTATTTAGAGGCCAGTCTCGCATTAAACAGACTATACCTCAAGGGCAAGGAGAAAGGCAGTATCTTAAGAGACACAGAGAAGTTCCACCATATGGTAGGGAAGCTCACTATGGCAGATCTGTTGACTTCGGAGATCGATCTGAGAAGGAAAGATACAGCGCGTGGGAAAGGAAGGTGGACACCGATGGTGAAAGATCTGCTCAAATAGAACCTCCTGTGAAAAAAGTGAAGAAGGAGTAGCCAGACACAGACAGAGTTAGAACATCTTCCTCTTAGAAGGATAAGAATATTTTGATACTATCCCGTAAAGAGTAGTTCCCACTTTGGGAAGATAGAAGGGGAGTACCTTTTGCGGGGGACTGCACTAGCCATTCTGGACCATGGACAATTGCATGGCTGTTTTCCACTTTTCTTTACTAGCGTGTGTATAAACACAAATCACATGTTATAAATAAAGCTAACATTCTTTTAGCCTCGTGTATTCCCTGGCACGTCTGTATTACATTTCTAAGTAGCATCTTACCATAAAGGAACAGAGAAATCTCAAAAAAAAAAAATTAAAAAACAGGAAAAATCGTGGAGTGGGAGGGAAGACTTAGTCTTAGTTAGAACTAATTCAAGTAAATGAGAGAGAAAGCAAACACATTTCCTTCTTGTTTGCTCTGACTGTCCCTGATTTGGGCTGTGGGTGGCTGTCGCAGGGTGGAAGCCTTGCATCTCTCTTTAGAAGTCCTCTCTCCCTCCCCCTGTCAAAGCACTGCAGCCTCAGGTGCTTTCTAGTCTTGGAGACACAATTAGCTTCATTCTTAAAGCTACCTCAGGTCTTGGTCTACAGGGTGCGGTTTTGGGTTTGCTTTGGTTTCATTTAGTTTCTTTTTTTTTTTTTTTTTTTCATACGTGTATCCTTGTATGAATTTCAAACCAGAAGCTGGATCTTAGTGTGGCAGGAATAAATCACTGGAAAGCTTGCTAATTCTTGTTGAACAGTAAAACAGCAAACCTAAAATTAGTGAAGATTTTTTTAAAAAAAGATGCACAAAGCTTATACTTTGAGTATTTCTTCATTGTCTTGCTCTTCTGTTAGCTGTCATTCTACACTTGCAAATTTGTGCTGCTGTCCTGCTGTTACTGCAGCCAAAGCAAGAAAGTGGATCCTTTTTGGTTTAGTATGACTATTTCAGTAAGTGAAAGGATCTCTGGTTGGCATTTGTCCTTAGAGGCTGCAGAAGTGCAGAGTCATGCCCATTGTTTTAGTGCCATCAAGCACAGCTGTGATCCTTCCTGGCTGAATTTTGAGTTTAGCCAAGCTATTGGGTTTTAGGAAACCACTGTAATTTACATGCAGCACTGCAGCAGTGAGATTAGCCTTTTCCTGCTATTTTCTGTCCCCTTCCCCACTTGCTTTGTGTTAGTTTCTGTTTAGTCTTCTGTTGGAAGTGGGAGTTAATACATTGACTGTCAGTTCTGGGTTTTGGGGTTTGTCTTTTCTTTTTCTATTTTTTTTTCCCAATTCTTCTGCATTATTATCTTCGGGTTTCATCCAAGTTGCATACATCGCCTGAGGATGGAAACATTTACCCTGCTCCTGGGAGCAGGGAGGGCTCAGGAGCATATCTGAAATGCTTGTACAGCAGGGCAGGCAGTGTGAGAAACAACCAAGATGAACTACAAGCCTGGGTCCATTCCCAGAGCTAGGATATCATTGGTATCAGTGAGACTTGGTGGGGCAGCCGGGTGTCAGCTACAGCTGCTCACATGCTGGAGTGCAGGGCAGTCCTGGGAGAAAAGCAGGAGCCAGGCACGTGCGTTGCATTTGCTGAGCAGGGCTGGGTCCCCGGAGGGCAGAGAGCAGTGGCTTGAAGAATGGCAGCCTCAAAGGGCGTGCAAGGTGCGGGAGCTTCCTGCTGCCACCCTGGCTTGTGGGGATAGAGCTGAGGCACCCAGCCGAGTGCAGCCTGGTCCCTAGGATGGCAGGGCAGGCTCTGCCTGAAAGTGGAAGAGCTGCTCTCAGGGCCCTTGAGGCGTAGCATGGCTTCATGGGCACCAGAGCTGGGCCCCAAACCAACTGGCTCAAGGCTGCTTTGGATTTTGGAATGGACCTGAAGGTGGTGCCCAGTATCTGCTCAGAGCAGACAGAAGGCGGCCTTAGAGCGGACAGCTTGTCTCCTGTGGATACTCTGCTATTGCAGCCCCAGATTTTGCAGGTGGTTAAGGGGGATTGATGTGAGAGGTGGCCACACTTGACAGAAAATTGAAGGAAGACTTGTGGTCACTTTGGGGAGAGGAATCTGGCAGAGACAGCAGTACCCAGGAAACCCCATCAGTAATGGCATGGAAGTCCAAGACGACCTAGCTAACAGCGCCTGAATGACCACATCTGTTCCCAGGTGTGGCAAACATGGGAGCAAGGGGGGGGGGGGAAATAAGCAGGGGTAGGTCCCTTGTTTGGGAGGAGGCAAGGGTGGAGAAAGGCGGGAGTCAAGGAAGCTGAGGGGGGTGTACAAGCAAATGACCACAGGCAGAGAGAGGCACTGCAAAGTGAACAGCCAACTCTTGTAATGAATTAAACAAGAAGCTGGGATCTTGAAAACTGAAACTAAGTCCCTCTTTTCAGCTGAGGGAGGGAGCATCAGTGATGGCTTCAGGCTGTGTCACAGCAGGTTCCCCTGCAGCCCCAGGGACAACACAAGGGAGCCCAGAGGGGCAGAGCAAGTGCTGCCTTGGGCTGGTGCTGTGCTGCTGAGCTGGGCCGGGCTCCTGGGACACAGGCAGCTCCTGGCAAGCGGGCAGCGCTGCAGAGAGACAGCTCTGCCCAGGAGCAGCTCCTGTGCCAAGCGCAGCAGGGCTGAGCGCAGTGCCTGCAGGCAGGGAGGGGAGAGGAGGGAGGCAGAGAGAGGTTAAAGGCAGTGTGGGGTGGGAGGATGCTGAGAGCTCACTGCAGGAGAGATCTTCACAGCCCTTGACATGGTAAGTCACTGGCTGTAGGACAATACCGGTGCAGTTCCTGGAGGGATCTCCTGAAGCTGGTACATCCCACAGCTTACAGGATCTTACAGGATACAGTCATCTGACACAGTTGAACAGCCAGGACTGGTCCCTGTCCCTGCCCACTGCTGCAGAATAGGGCTGACTTCTCAAGAGCCTGTGGGCAGATGCCCTGCTCCTCATGGCCCACACGGCCAGCACCAACCAGGGCTTCAGGCACAGAGCTCAAGGAAGGTCTGCTAGAAAAAGAAAAGGGTGTCTATGTATGACAGGGGGAGTGTCTATGGGAAATGGCTTTCATTTTGCTCAGAGAAGTCTCCCCTAACTTGTCACTATCTTTTTCTCCAATGACAGTCCCCATGCCCAGAGGCAGCAGATGTCCAACAGCAGCTCCATCACTGAGTTCCTCCTCCTGGTGTTTGCAGACACGCGGGAGCTGCAGCTCCTGCACTTCTGGCTCTTCCTGGGCATCTACGTGACTGCCCTCCTGGGCAACGGCCCCATCATCACCACCATAGCCTGTGACCACCGCCTCCACACCCCCATGTACTTCTTCCTCCTCAAGCTCTCCCTCCTTGACCTGGTCTGCATCTCCACCACTGTGCCTAAAGCCATGGCCAATTCCCTGTGGGACTCCAGGGCCATCTCCTGCTTGGGATGTGCTGCCCAACTCTGTCTGTCTGTCTTTTTCATTTCAGCAGAGCTTTTTCTTCTCACTGTCATGGCCTATGACCACTATGTTGCCATCTGCAAACCCCTGCACTACGGCACTCTGCTGGGCAGCAGAGCTTGTGTCCACCTGGCAGAGCATGGCAAGCTGAAAAGTCCTTCACTAGCATAAGCAATACTTAGCAACAACTAAAACACCAGTGTGTTATCAACATTCTTCTCATCCTAAATCCAAAACACAGCACTATGCCAGCTACTAGGAAGAAAATTAACTCTATTCCAGCTGAAACCAGGACCGTATCTATATATACACACCTTAATAAGCTGGGTCAGAGAAATACATCCAGAAGAGTCATCAATCTGTTCACAAAACATTAAACACATATTCAAGTTCTACAATCAAAACACAGCAATAGTTCACCTCTACTGTAGCCTGAAAGGCTGCATTGTATCCTCTGAGTGTCACAGAAAGAGGCATTTCCAACCCAGTGTAATCTGTATTTGTTCAAAAAAGTGTCCAAACCTGTGACAGCTCCAGAGTGCCTCTGTGGTTAATGAGAAGAAACCAAACTCACCAAACCCGCCTGAGATCAACTTACTGCTCCAGACTATCTCAGAGAGGGACCCTTGTCAAATGCTCACAACTGCTTAAGAGTCAAAGGGGTAAGGAAGCTGCCAATTTTCAGCTAAAAAGGAATTTCTGAGAATAAACTGCAGCCACACTCCTCCCTCCCAGCTACCTATGGAACAGCTTGCAGGAATGAAGTCCTCAGGCCACTGGTTCGTAATGGACTGCTGTGTTTGTTGAGAACTAATGACTGGAGGGCAATTTTTCCACAAGGAAAAAGGGGAACTCTTCGCTTGCTCCTTTTCCAGTATACTCAAGTCTATTATGCCACAAGCAGCACTTAAGCTTACACTAGTAAAACATTACCAGAAAGACACTTGAATCACTGCTTATTATGCCTGAAGTTGTTCAAAAGCGTAGAATAACATTTCACAATGTAAAATGAACAGCTCTCCTCAAGGGGTCACTAACTGGATCAGAAGAGAGTAAAACCCTTCCTTGGAAAATGCTCTTGTCCTTTAGTGCCTAACGCAGTGGAAGAATTCAAGGGAGCAGTTTTAGCAGACTCTGGGGAAAAAAATCTCTACATGCAGAAGATGATTCCTCACTCCAGTTCATCATTCCTTCTCTATATGTTTAGAATCATACGGTGGTACACTAAAGAAAGGCTTAACTTCTGGGAAATTAAAGCAGCATCCAACCCTGAAGTCACCCAGCTCCAAAAGCATACTGCAGGCAGAAGTGAAGACAAATGACAGGGATTTTACCCACAAATGCACCAGGCTCTAACCTTGTGCCAAAATTTATACACTGGGGTTTAGGTATTTTCATTTGCAGACAAACTATTCAACTAAACTGCTTCATCTGAGAAAGTGGAAAGATCAAATGCAGAACTTTACAATAGCACTTTGTGTAGCAACGATGTTTAATTTCACGGCAATCTATGAAAGACATTTATTCACTCAGAGGGGCCCAAAGAATATCACTTCAATCATACAGTTTTAGGAACAAACACCCAGGTATTTAAGGACATGGAAAGGAATCATTTAGCTGCACAGAACTGTCCTCAAAACATATGGGATACGTGGCTTATCGTATTTGTTTGAACACCCAAATCAAAAGTAAGAAACAGTACCAAGTTGAACAATAATGGTTTCTCAGGGGGTTTTCATCACATTTTCAAAAACAATTAGGCAAAAAAAAAGTGTTTAAAAACAACAGCTAAGTGATACAATGTGAAAATGGCAAAAAAATGCACTCCAGACAATTTGTATTGCAAGAATCAAAAAGCACACAACAACCGATACAAACATACAAACTATTATGCTGAATCAAATACATTCTATTTACAACATATACTCTGTTTTACTGCAAAAGAGATGAAATTACTGTTTGGAAAATTAATACAAGGCTACATTGTTTAGAATTAAGTGCCGTGTGTAGAAAAACAGTGCGAGACTGTGGTTTTACATACTGGTTTTGATGGTCCACGCACTGGCTCTGTTCGACTTCTGCAAGAAGAAATGGAGGTGATCAGAACTTAAAATAGAGCACGTACCTCCTGAAGATGAGGAAGTACAAGGAAATGCTTGAGATTATCACACAGTGGTTTCTTCGTACATTTCCCTTCAAGAACGTACTACAAGGCAAGTAATGCATTTTTGAAGGCCTCTCCACCATTACAGCATACGGTCAGCATTCCCAAACATTAACCACTCTACCAGCAGTTTCTGCAATGTTTCCAGACAGAGGAATCAAAAGCTAATCTGCACGGCTAGTTTTCAACGTTACAACAGCAGTGCCATTCTTTCCTTGTCCCCACACACAGGGATTTAGTTGAGCTTTGATGCCAGCAGCATCTGTCCTCTCACTTTAGGGCAGCATTACAATACCAGGAGAGGGTGCCACCCAACCAGAAACGGAGGATGCATTCACAAGGCAGCACTGAGCATCCATACTTAAATTAACCCCCCAAACAAGGCCATGTTTATAAGCACAATGCTGTGGCGTCCACAATTACTCAGTAGTGCCTGAAAGCACTGCAACAACTGCTGCAGTAACATGCCCAAAGTTTACAGGCAGAGCCACACAAATTCAGGGTTTTTGGCTGGCAAGTGCATCACAGGCACCAGGATGCTGCTGTACTGTTTGTTCAAGACACACTGTAACTCATCAGTATACTTTATTTATGGGGAACCCACATCAGAAGGACATGGCAAAACCACAAGCTAATAACACCTACTAACTGTGGTGGAGAGGCCTATCTTTAAGAAGGCTGGAAAACATGACCATTCAAACAATGCTAATGTAGCTGATACACAACTGAACTGTGTGAATACAGAAATGACAGCAATAATGCTGTAGGCAGGATTGCATTTGAGTGTCTGTCATTTTAATCAATACGCCTGATTCTCTGTCCTCTCTAAATCTTAGGAATACAGAACTAAAACCTGGAGCACAGATATCAGCTTAGGGTAAAAACAGACTTAGAAAGAGAACTAGCAACAGTTGGCAACGTGCTAAACTGCTTCCTGCATTTCAGGTTTGGAAAGGATTAACTATTCCTTCATCGTACTCGCACAAAAGGCAATACACTTTGGGATATTGTTCTTTTTCTCTTGCCTGAAATGGATGTTGTCTTTAGGAAACTGATACGAATCCCTTATGAATGGAACTTCTTGTTTGCACGGTTCGCCAGCTGGCAACCCTTGGTCTTTCCTCTACAGCTAGGATGCAAAACCCCCAGCCTTGGGGCATAAGAATACCTGCCATATCCCACCCTCCCTCCCCCAAAGGCAAGAAAGAGTCAAACCCCAACAATCAGACACTTCTGAGATGGGAACAAGTTCTGAGTTCCCACTACGATGTGGCTCTGTCTTTACTATAAAAACAATAAAAGCAAACAGACATAGCAAGGAATCTCTCCAGACAGAGGAAACAGGATCTACATCCTGGGTATCAGCAAAATCAAGCCCCTGAACAAGCCCAAGAGTATCATCTTAAAAGTTACCATTGCTGCAGTTGGAACCCTGTGTCCCAGCAGGCCTGAACATGGAAGTTGACTTTGGGACAGATACATTCAGCTATCAGAAGTCCTGGTTAACAGGGGAGGTCCCTGATGACTGGAGGCTTGCCAATGTGACGCCCATCTACAAGAAGGGCCAGAAGGAGGACCCGGGAAACTACAGGCCTGTCAGCCTGACCTCGGTGCCGGGAAAGATTATGGAGCGGTTCATCTTGAGTGAACTCAACAGGCAAGTGCAGGTCAACCAGGGGATCAGGACCAGCCAGCATGGGTTCATGAAAGGCAGGTCCTGCTTGACCAAGCTGATCTTTTATGACCTGGTGACCCACCTGGTAGATGATGGAAAGGCTGTGGATGTCATTTACCTGGACTTTAGCAAAGCCTTCGACACAGTCTCCCATAGTATTCTCCTTGGGAAGCTGGCAGCTCATGACTTCGACGGGCATAGTCTTCGCTGGGTTAAAAACTGGTTGGGTGGCCGAGCCCAGAGAGTAGTGGTGAATGGAGTTAAGTCCAGTTGGCAGCCGGTCACGAGCGGTGTTCCCCAGGGCTCTGTTTTGGGGCCAGCCTTGTTTAATATCTTTATCAATGATCTGGATGAGGGGATTGAGTGCACCCTCAGTAAGTTTGCAGATGACACCAAGTTGGGTGGGAGTGTCGATCTGCTGGAGGGTCAGATGGCCCTGCAGAGGGACCTGGACAGGCTGGACCAATGGGCCGAGGCCAACTGTATGAGGTTTAACAAGGCCAAGTGCCGGGTCCTGCACTTGGGTCACAACAACCCCATGCAGCGCTACAGGCTTGGGGAAGAGTGGCTGGAAAGCTGCCTGGCTGAAAAGGACCTGGGGGTGTTGGTTGACAGCTGGCTGAACGTGAGCCAGCAGTGTGCCCAGGTGGCCAAGAAGGCCAACAGCATCCTGGCTTGTATCAGGAATAGTGTGGCCAGCAGGAGCAGGGAGGTGATTGTCCCCCTGTACTTAGCGCTGGTGAGGCCACACCTGGAATGCTGTGTCCAGTTTTGGGCCCCTCACTACAAGAAAGACATTGAGGTGCTGGAGCATGTTCAGAGAAGGGCAACAAGGCTGGTGAAGGGTCTAGGGAACAGGCCTTATGAGGAGCAGCTGAGGGAACTGGGATTGTTTAGCTTAGAGAAGAGGAGGCTGAGGGGAGACCTTATCGCTCTCTACAACTACCTGAAAGGAGGTTGTAGTGAGGTGGGTGTTGGTCTCTTCTCCCATGTAGTTAGCAATAGGACAAGAGGAAATGGGCTCAAGCTGCGCCAGGGGAGGTTTAGGTTGGAAATTAGGAAAAATTTCTTTACAGAAAGGGTGGTCAAGAATTGGAACAGGCTGCCCAGAGAGGTGGTGGAGTCACCATCCCTGGAAGTGTTCAAAAAATGGGTAGATGTGGCACTTCGGGACATGGTTTACCTAGTTTATCTAGTCTACCCTTGATTGGTTTAGTGTGGACTTGGTAGTGTAGGTTAATGGTTGGACTGGATGATCTTAAAGGTCTTTTCCAACCTAAATGATTCTATGATTCTATGATTACAATCTACCCCATGACAACAAAAATTAACAGTGGCTTTAACAACAAAGATGCAATCTGAATGCCTCTGTAAACTAATATATCCACAAAAGCAGCTAACACACTGAAAGCCCTAACAAAGGGTACAATGCTGTATGGATACTTACACAACATAGGTTTTGCTGGTACCTTTGACTCCTCCAACAGGGATTCTCCTAACAATCACCGATGAGTTCTTAGCAATCAGGGCATTATCATCTGTGTATTCTGAAAACAACACAAATGCAGACAAAAACTGTAGTCACTTTGTAAGAATGTATAGTACTATGACATTACACATCACTTCAGGGAATCCCTTCACAGGTATGAAAGCAAAACTTTAGAGGTAACATTGTGCTTTTAACATCTCAACACACTAACGGGACATTCCTAGAAGTCTTCAGATTTGGTCATCAAACACAAGCAGCAAAATCATTTCTGTTCTTTTAAAACAGTTTGTTGTTTGCCAACAGCACAATGGTCTCCAAGGTCACTCAGGACTGACAGAACACAGAAGACAGCCTGCCATCTGCATTAAGACCAGGTCAGAGGCCCAGCTGGGGTTTGTTGTTTACGTTGGTCTGTTGTATTTTGCCTGAGAAGCAGAATAGCACATGCTCCAAGTGTTTTCAGTCAGAATGTTACAGGGCAGGAAAGAGCATTCCAGAATCCTGAGCCCTCGAGTTTACAGTTCTTCCACAATCCTGTGAGAACATCTATTCCAAAAGACAGGTCAAGAAATTCAGATCAAATTAAGAGGAGGCAAGTTGAAATGCATCATTCCTGAGTGCAGGCTTTTTGAAGAGAACTCTGCCTTTATAGAACGTGCCTCTAGAGTAAGCATGGAAGAGGACACCCCTGCCCCCCCTGCTATTTAAAATAGGACCCAACCATCCAGTATAGCTTCCCAGCATCTTCAAAAGAGTCCATCAGATCATTTTTTCCACTGACATTTAAAATCCTGTTACCTTTTAGCGAGTTTAAGCATCTACATCTGATGAATAAAAACTGAAATTCATGGTTATGCATTTCAAGCAAAAATTTGGTATACGTATACATTACACTGAAATGTATTCTCTAGCTTTGCTCTGAAAACCACAGGGAGATTTTTGTGTTTTCACATGGAAAACACCCTTAAGAAAGCTTCAGGAAGCACCTCTGTCACTAATACACCAAGTTTAATATTTTAGACTCCTTTTACAAAGGTCAACGGGCAACACAACCGACCTAGAGGAGGATCTGGTCACTGGTGAACAAGAGGGATGCTCTTTAAAGCATGACAGATACTCCTTCTTTAACCTCACCTTTAGGGAACACCACGCTTAACAGAACCTAGGGAAGCAGACACTTTTTCTTCACCGCATTCTGAGTACGGATGAAAACAAAGCAACACACTTTGTAAAACTGGTATGATGTATATTGCAGTAACACTTTATGGGGTAAAATCTTTATGAGCATCATTTTCTCTTCTAAAACTTTGCTTTCTGTTCCTCACCTTCTGTAACAGAATCCACGTTTGGCCTATTTCAAAACATTTTTTCTCCTGGGGATAATAACTGGGCTCCATCACAGTTTATGACCATCCATCAGTCTGGTTTTAAGGCTCTGTTTGACACAGACCCAACTATTCCAGTAGTGACGCCAGCCAGTTGGCCATTCAGCCTGCTAGCATTCATGAAGCTGACAGTACCTTAGCAATTGAAGACAAAATTCAGAGACCCTTCTGCAGAAAAGCCCTTCAGGCAAATTAACCATTTTTCAAAAGCTCTTGACAATTTCATTCAATAGAAATAGAAAAATTCAAGACTCCTGAAATGTATCTCTATCTACGCGTGTCATGCAATCCAATGGCACCCCTAGGACCCCTAACATTGTGCTCTTAAGTCTCTTCACAGACATTCTCCTGAACATAGTTTAAATATCTTGTTGTGGTTTAACCCCAGTCGGCAACTAAGCACCACAGAGCCGCTCACTCACCCTCCCCTCACACCCCACAGGGATGGGGGAGAGAATTGCAGGGGAAAAAAAAGTAAAACCCCTGGGTTGAGATAAAGGTAGTTTAACAGGGCAGCAGAGGAAGAGAAGTAGTAATACTACTGCTACTAATGAGAAAAGAACACACAAAGCACAAAGTGATGCCCTTTGTGATGCTGTTGCTCACCACCCGCTGACCGATGCCCAGCCCATCCCTGAGCAGCAATCGCTGAGCCCCAGCCAACTCCCCCCACTTTCTATACTGAGCATGACGCCCTATGGTATGGAACAGCCCTCTGGCCAGTTTGGGTCAGCTCTCCTGGCTCTGCCCCCTCACAGCTTCTTCTGCACCTGGCAGAGCATGGGAAGCGGAAAAGTCCTTGACTGCCACAAACACTCCTGAGCAACAACTACAACATCAGTGTGCTATCAACATTATTCTCATGCTCTC
This sequence comes from Pelecanus crispus, assembly GCF_030463565.1. Taxonomy (NCBI): domain Eukaryota; kingdom Metazoa; phylum Chordata; class Aves; order Pelecaniformes; family Pelecanidae; genus Pelecanus; species Pelecanus crispus. The sequence goes on along the minus strand of NC_134667.1, from coordinate 203,227 downwards.
ATTCTCAATCCAAACCACAGCACCACACCAGCTACTAGGGAGAAAACCAACTCTGTCCCAGACAAAACCAGGACACATCTGCAGATAAACAGGGAGCTTTAGGTGCCCAAGGCCCCGCGCCCGCCGCCCCCATGCACCTTTGTTGGTCTGGGCGTTGCTGATCTGCAGGTCGCAGTTGGTCGCCTTCAGCTTCTCGCGGCCCATGATCTGGCGCTTGAGGTCACACAGGGGGATGTGGAGGCCACTGAAGGTGACCGCATCATAGCTCAGCTGGGAGGAGAACTTGTAGTGGACGCACGGCATGCTCCTCCTCACAGCCCAGCGGGCGGCCACACGATGGGGAGTGGCCCCCGCGGCCCCGGCTCCTCCTCCGCTCACTCTCTCACATGCAGCGCTCCCAGGCCCGACCGCTCGCTATGGCCACTCGGGCGCCCGGCCTCAGCATTCCACCCAGGGGTTTCCTGGATGACAAGTGCACAGGCTGCCTCCAGTGCCTCATGTCACCCAGCGTGTTACGGCAAAAGGCCTGCATCATGGGGGCACGGCAGCCCCACCCTCTTCCTCCTAACCCTGAGCTCTCCCTAAAGGCAATCGCCATTCCTCCACACCTTCTTCCAAAACCTTCCCGTCTACCACATCCACTGAGCGGGCAAGGGAGATTCTCCAGAAGCCCTTACGTGAAACCCATTCGAATAAGCCAGCACGCTGGCCATTTTTTTCCTGGAGGGAGTTCATCCAGCCCTGCACACTGCCGCATAACGTGGATGTTTGCAGAGAGATTCACTTGCTTTTCTGCAGGAAGCCACAATCAAACTAAAGGTAATGGTAAGAGTTTGGCTGCCACTACAGGCCCAGAGCATCCTGATTGTTCTGAGTCATCTCCTCTGGGTCCCAACCTTACTGGTTTACCTGAACAGCCCAATCCGGCACATGCTAACCCTTGCACAGGAAATCATTTGCATCATTCAGACTTACCTGAAGATTAGACTACCCTATTTGCACAACTACCAGGGCAATATGGGATAGGTGAAGAAAGGGCTTTCCAGGATTTACCCTCCACCTGAGCTGAAAAGGGGATTCTAAGTGCATTAATACCTTCCGCACAGGTTAGAACCGCTATCTCTTCTGCCTCTGGAGGTCGTAGCTACTGATAGTTATGGGAAGAAGTGTTACAGCCCTCTGATGGAATGTGGCACTAAGTTCCCCCTGTCTGTAACAGCTTTTATCCCTCGTTTATGGGTTGCAAAACTCGAAAGAGCTATTGTGAATGTGTCAAGAGAATTAGAAAAAGCCATTAATGAAACCGCAGGGAGTATTACAGCCCTACAGGAACAAATCAACTTATCACCACAAATGCTAATACAGAATTGATTAGCCTGAGACCACCTTTTAGCAGCACAGGACACAGTGTGTGCATTGTTGAATCACAGCTGCTGGGCTGTTTATGTAAATCAAGACCAGAAAAATGAAACTGATTGAAAAAAAAGAAAAAGACTCATTTAACTGTATGACATGAAGTAAGGCAGGGATCTTCCCTAAATCTCTTTGGCTGGTTAACCTCTTGGCTCCCAAGCTCAGGTAGAGGACTGTGAACTAAAAGGATTTGGGTTGTTGCATTCACTATCGTATTTTGCTTTGTAATTGTATGTGTGTGTTTATAGTGTTGTATACCTTATGCACTCAATTTCCGGCTTATAAAATGAATAGTATAGTGTGAGCCTGATGGTCCAAAGAAAAGGAAGTAAAATCTCATTCCCTAACTATTGTACCAATTAGTCTTTAGACTATGAACTTGTATGAACTTTCTTAAGATACATCGAGCTGACACCGTATACTGCACCGCCATGGTTCAGCCAGCGTGCCCAATGACCCCAGCTCTCTGCAAGGAGAAGGACAGCCCCCACCCTGAAGAACAAAGCACATCCCTGCACTGCCCAGATCATGCCAGCATCCCAGACCCTCCCACACCTCTGGGAAACCCTCCCCTTCTCTGGCAGCAGAGACAAGGAGCTGCAGCAAGACCCACTCCAGGGACGTCTGGATCAAGAAAGCAGCAGATACATGATGACGACACAGAGACAGAGTTGCTTTGCAAAACAGCAGCGTGTGTGTGTGTGCGTGTTCAGTAACGATTTGTCAAATTGCGTTGGACCTCAATGCTTGAATGGTCTAAGAACCACGTGTCAGACCACATTTGGGCTGCGCCAGTTTGAATGGGACAGCTTGTGCGCACGAATGCAAGAATTCCTCTTGTAATGCTGTACTTTGCCTCCCAGCCTCTCTCGTCGGTCGGCACGGGCCACTTGCCAAATTTTCCTGACAGCTCCCCAGCATGGCCACACAGTACCAGCACTGGTTCCACCACACTTGGGTGCAGCATCTTCCCCCTCTGGGGCAGAGACGGGGAGGGAAAACACAAGCCAAAAGCACCCCATCCTCACTACCGGGGCGGGATGGGGCAGCACACATATGTCGGCATCGCAGGGCCACCGGTGGTGGCCCCATGCCTGCCCCTTGGAGAGGAAATTCACCTCCCCGCAGAAAGCATGCTTGGGATGGGAAACTGTTGGGGTGGGAAACAGGGCTGATGCAATCATGGTTGGGATGGGAAGCCATCATCGGGATGGGAAATCACCATTGGGATGGGAAACCATCATGGGTATGGATGGGAAACTATGGTGGGGATGGGAAATCAGCATTGAGGACAAAATCATCAGCAGGCAGGGAAATCATTGAGATGGGAAGTCGTTGTGGTATGACAAATCAAACCATCGCAAGGCTGGATGAAGCAGGTGCTGGCGGAACCATTGCCGTGGGGACGCCCCCCCCCACAATGCTGTTTGTCCCCAACAAACCCCACACCGACCAACCGCCATGGCAGGTACAGCAGCAGGCTCCTGCTCCTCCTGGTGCTCCTGCCCCCCAGGTAACTCCCCAGACGGCTCTGCCCACCAATATCTCACCCCATCACCCCTCTTTGCTTCCCCCAACAGGGAGGTTCCCTCTCCGCCTGCCCATGGCATCGGAGGTATCCAGCATCACATTCACCACCCCGGCCATGCCGCCACCGGTCACTGCCTGTGTGCTGCCTTCTGTCCCGGGGCTGATGGTGTCCTCTGAGCCTGCCCAGCTCCACACTGTCACCTACCAGCTGGCCCAGGGCAGCGTCTGCCAGGGAGTGCCAGGGCCCCTGGGGGCCCCGGGGCAGGGGGTGCAGCTCCATCACGCGGTGCCGCTTCCCCCCGGGGTGCAGCTCCCCACCGTGGTGCAGCTCCCCCATGGGGTGCAGCTCCCCACCGTGGCTGCTCCCTTGCCCTCTGCCTACAGCTGGGGACAGCCGGTGGTGACAGGGATGCTGCTGCCCCACCAGCTGATGGAGCTGGGGATGGGGGCCATGGTCAAGGGGCAGCCCCTGAACCCCAACAGTTCCTGCTCGCTGCACGTCCCTGCCTGCCCCACCGCCCTGGCCCCCCGCCACCCCACGGCTCAGCTCTGGGTGCAGGGCCCCCCTGTGCTCCACACCCTGCCTGGCAGCACCCAGAAGCCATCGGAGGCCGCCAACAAGGACACAGCGGCCATTGAAGATGGTGACCCTGCTGCCAGCCCCCACCAGCGTGCCCTGGCTCCGCTCACCAGCAGAACTGCAACAAAACCCAAAGGTGAGGTTTGGGGGGTAGCAGAGCCTGCAGGTGGGCGGCCAAGCTGAGGAAACCCTGCATCACCCTGGGGTTGGGTTGCCTTTGTTTGCTATTTCAGCAGTGGTGACCACCCCGGCAGCCCCAGGGAAGCCCACGGAGCTGTCCAAGCAGGGGCCATATGCCTTCACCAAAGGGATTCCTGAGCAGGTACAGAACACCACCGCCAACTATATGCTCACCTGGCTCAACAACATGGACAGCGAGGACACTGTCCCTGATGTCCCTGACAGCCCCAGCTTGACTGACTTCCTCCACCAGCTCCCCAGCCTCTCTGAGTATGCGGCAGATGGCGGCTGCCCCAAAGAGCAAGCAGCGGTGGCGGGTCTATGGGACAGCAAGGACACCGTCTCTGATGTCCCTGACTTGTCTGCTTTCCTCCAGGAGTTCCCCGACCTCTCCGAGTACGTGGCGGAGGGCGGCTGCCCCAAGGATTGAGTGGTGGCGGCAGGGCTGGGGGACAGCAAGGACACCCGCCCTCATATCCTTGATTTCCCCAACAGCCTCACCACCAACGCTTTCCTCATTGAGTTCCGTGAATTCTTGGAGGACACGGCGGACAGCAAGTGCCACCAAGACCAAGCGGTCGTGGTGCGGCTAGGGGACAGCGAGAACACCACCTCTGCTGCCAGTGTCCCCAGTTTGACCACCAAGGTCCCTGACCTCTCCAAGTACGTGGCAGAGGGAGGCTGCCCTGAGGAGGGAGTGGTGGTGGTGGGGCTGGGGGATGGTGAGGACACCATCTCCGATGTCCCCAACATCCCCAACTTGACCTCCTCCCTCAACAACCTCCCCCACCTCTTGGACTACAGGGCAGAGGGCGGCTGCAGCAGACAGCGAGTGGCGGCGGTGATGCCCCCGGCTGCCCCCCGGTGCCATCCACCCCGCATGGACCAACTGCTGGAGGAGGCACTGTGGAGGCAGCCCCGGGTGCTTTTGACCCGCTTGCCACTGCCGCCGGGCACCGTATCCTGCCAAATGGTGGCCAGCTCAGGAGAGGCGGGCGGCAAGAAGGCCAAGCGCTCCATGCCAGCCAGCACCTGCAAGACGCAACATGCAAGAGTGAGTGCCCCACGGGACACCATCCCACCAAAGAAAAAGAAGATGGTGGTGGTGTGCCGGGTGGCCAAACACTCAAATACTCTCTTGCAGAGGAAGATGGACGGGGACGGCGATGCAGCAGGCGGCAGCGGGCAGCAGGCAGGAAGCAGCAAGCGGAGAGCATCCAAATCCAACAACGTCCCCGCCAAGCAACCTAGAACCCGGGGCGATGCCAGGGGTAAAGGTCCTTTGTGCAGCAGGAGGGGACAGGTTTAATGCAGCCAGTCCACCAAAACCCTGCAGCATGGAGTCCTTAAACCATGGGCCTGGGGCTCCGGCCCCGCGCCCAGCCCAGGGACCCTCCCCCAGCCCAGTCTACTGAACTGTGCGGCTGCTAAAAGGAACCACCGCCCCGAAACAGCATCCCCACCGCGGCCTGGTACCAACACCCCTGCTACCGCCATCTCTGCCCCTTCCTGCCGCTGACAGCCCCACTGCCAGCATCCCCACCGCAGGCGGGAAACAGCGTCCCTAGGAACAGCATCCACACCACAGGGCTGAGGACACCCCGCAACGACCTGAGGGCACTTGCTGAGCTCCATCCAGAGTTTCCACCCGCTGGGGCAAAGAGTGAAGGTGGTGGGGCTGGGACACCAACTGCCCGACCTGGAGCCACAGCCCGGCCCCAGCGTGACCCCCAGACTCCCCAAGACCCTGCCCGCGGCCCCGAGATGCAGCGTGGCTGACTCCAAGCCCCTGCCTCAGGCAGGAAGGAGACAGCACTGGAGGCAGCATTGAGCAGCAAGGCACACACTGGGGCTGCTGCCAAACCCAAGCAGCCAAGCTGGCTGCGCCTGTCACCCACAGGGGGCCAAACCCCACAGCAGGGGCTGCCCCAGCACCTGCACATGCTGCCGTGGCTGCCACACACCCCCGCCCACCCCGTGCTGGCCCTCAGGGGCCTCATGGCTGCGCCCACCCCACTGGAGGAGCAGGAGGAGTCGGTGTCCATCACACCCCAGCAGCGGCCTGAGTGCGAGCGCAGGAAGAAGCTGGCCAGGAGCAGTGGCTTTGGGCGGCCCTGTGCCCATCACCATCTCCCATCGCCATCCCCATGCTCGCGAAGAGCTGTTCACACACCCTGGCAGACGGCCTTGCTGCCTCAAAATCCTTGCTCTGCTGCTCAAGGCCATGAAAACTGGCACGCTACAGCTGGACCCACATCACTCTTCCTCATTCCAGGTGACACTGCCCATTTCTGGATATTCCCACCTGCCCACAGACATCTCTTCTTTTCAATCTTGTAAGCATCTTGGAAAAGCACAATTTTTAAAAATTTTTTTAACACCTGCTTTGACCTTGCTACAGTACAGGCTCAGAGTCCATGACTATGGCTGGTAATGTCTGTAGCAATACCGAGTTGTGTAGGGATGAAAAATACCCAGGAAGTTCAGCTTGCTTCAATTGTTTAAGCCAAGGCTAGATAGAACATAGGCAAGAACATGTAACACCAGAACTAACCTACACTCCCTCCTTCATTGGCACCTCTTTCTTCATCAGTTTGTTGCATTTCCTTAGTTCCTGGGGAGTACATATCAAGATGTTCCTGTTTAAAAGAAACAAGAAACATCAGTCACAAATACACAGAAAATCTGCCACTCACATACATGGTGCCCACACAGTAGCATTATCAAGGCCCTGCATATACACAAAAGATTAAATTAATGAACTGGGGAGGAGAGAGCAGAACAAGTGCTCTGGCACCTGCGATTAGTAACAAGAATTTCTGCTCTGACCTGGGGCTTAGTCAACGTGCAAGTACAATACTGATCCACTAACAAAACTGAGCCTACTACCACGTAATCCCAGGTGCCATATACACCCTACCCTCTTCCATTGCCTCCTGTTGATGAAATATTTTCCAGGCTCTTCCATCTCATTGCAGCTTAGATACCTGCACTCTGGCTCAGGGCTGACTCGAGAAACTTCTCAGTGCTTTAATTTTGCGTTGGGCTTGATACAAGCACGAGGCTTCTTCCTTCGCCTTGGCCCCCAGCAAGTGGCAGGCTTGCAAGTGCTTTGATGGAACTAAGCTTGGACACCTACCAGAGACTAAAACCCAAGCAAACAAAAAGCCCAGAGAAACCGTGTTGGAGAGTAGCAGAAAGAAACATCAGGGCTGAGCACTGTTTAACACACAGGGTTTAGAGTTTTGGAGACTGGAGCTCCCAACAGACTTGGCTCTTTGAATGGAAACATCCTTTAGCTCTTGATCCTGACAGAAATACTACAGACTGCCCCCACCTCTACTTTGCAGTTGCCTGAAGCGTTTGCTTCTCCACATCCAGTTCTCTTCCACGCTTACAAAGTATGTTGAACCAACCGCCCGACCCGGAGCCCCAGCCCGGCCCCAGTGTGCCCCCCAGACTCCCCAAGACCCTGCCCGTAGCCCCAAGACCCAGCTCAGGGACGGCTGACTCCAAGCCCCCACCTCATGGCAGGAAGGAGATGGCACCGGAGGCGGCATTGAGCAGCAAGGCACGCACCGGGGCTGCCGCCAAACCCAGGCAGCTGAGCTGGCTGCGCCTGTCGCCCACGGGGGGCCAAACCCCACGCGAGGGGCTGCCCCAGCACCTGCGCATGCCACCGCAGCTGCCACGCACCCCCGACCACCCCATGCTGGCCCTCGGGGGCCTCGCAGCTGCGCCCACCCTACTGGAGGAGCAGGAGGAGTCGGTGCCCATCTCACCCGAGCAGCGGCCCGAGCGCAAGCACAGGAAGAAGCTGGCCCAGGAGCAGCAGCAGCGGGCGGCCCTGCACATGTCACTGGGCCAGCTGCAGTTTTTGTGCAGAGGGAGATCAACATGGAGATAGCCGACAGCAATGGCTACCCATAGCCACCGGTCCAGCACCGTCCCCCATAGCACCCACGCGCAGGGGGAGATCTGGAGGCAGAGACCTGCACCCACCCACTCCAGCCCCAGCCCCAGCCCTCTCCCACATCCCTGCTTCTTCCTTATTTTATTAAAAGTGTTGGCTGTTCGCTTTGCAGCGCCTCTCTCTGCCTGCGGTCATTTGCTCAGTGGGAGGTGGGGCACGGGGGCTAACGCAGCCCCTTCCCACCCCACAGATGCCTGAGCTGGGCTGTGGATGGCCACCGAGAGGGTGGGGAGAGGGGGCATCGCTCCGGGTGGTGGGCGCGCATGGGAGAAACCACGCTGATTTGCACCAACGCTGGCAGGACGGAGGCCTCCATCACCGCCCCAGCACCAGCATCACTGCCCCGTCACACAGCTTCGCTTCACTGACAGCAAGACCAAGACTGACCTCTGGCCCATGGGAGCAGGTTCTTGACATTGGGTTTGCCATCAGGCCCACTTCTTCCTTTCTGCTCTTGATTTTCTTCACGAGGTCACGAGGCAAACAGCTCTCCTCCGCATGAAGATTCTGATCGCAGCTCTGAGAGGAAAGGATGTGGAACACCAGGCATTAAACACAGGCGCCACAAAAACTCTGCATCAATCATCGTTAAAAATGTGATGTTCTATGTAAATCCACTGCAATATTAATGTTGTCATTTGTCATTAAGACCTGTGGCTTAAACCTGGAGATTTTCCCAAAAAATAAAGTGTGAAACTATACTATTGTATAGCTCCTCATTTACCAACAACAGATGGGAGGCACCTGTTGATTTTTTTTTAGAGATTAAGATTCAGTTTTACAGCATGTGTTATAACTGCTCTTGTAAGTAAAAGGCCTCTTTTCCCTACCTTTAGGCATACTAATTTAAATTATCAGGTTTAAATTTTCAGAGAGAAAAACCTTTAACTGCAAAATAGATTGTTTCAGTCAAGTATGCTACAACTGTGAGTTTTATTCCATTAAGAGCTGGTTTCCCTCGAGAGTCACCCTAAATTAAGGAGGTATTTCATCAGTCCACTTCCATGAGTTTCAGTGAAATGGAAAGGGGGCAGGGGGGGAGGAAATTGGATCTCTGCTCCTCAAGTAGATTAATTAGAACTCCTCCAATTAGAAATAGCTGATGCTGCTGCAGTTGCCCAGTCTGCTTCTCCACAGCTCTAATCTGAAGCTGTCATGAACTGCCCTCCCTCCATTTACTGCTTAGTAGCTAGTTGGGGCAGTTGTTGCTTCTGGAGCTCTTAATCGAGGTACAGCAGTCAACATTTAAACTCCTTTGATACTTTTAGGCCAGGGTTACTCATCAGACAAGACACAAGACACCAAATCTTGGAGCCAAAGGGCAGAAGAGCTAAAAAAAGCCAGATACAGGAAAGCTATGTGGTTTCTTGGTCATGCTACTTTATGTCACTTCACATAACTGTTGCCATAGGAACATTAGGCAGGGGACACTTACCCTTTGGCTTTAGGATGTTCTGCATGTACCAAAATACTCCTTGCACTATTTAGTAAAACATTAACCTTGCTCCTTTTTTTTTATGGTGTCACACACAGTAAAAAGCTACTGCTGAGCTTCCAACCTGCTGCCTGGTTTCGGAAGCTTTTAACTTCAAAGGAGAAAGCCGTCTGTGTTCTTGCCTAGGCAGCTGAAGTCCCCAGTTACTTATCTTCTCTGGGTCACACTGACAGCATCGTCTCACCTACCACTGAAAGGAAGAGCTGATTTTGTGAGTATCAAACACATGCTGAAAGCTTTCCATTCACATCACATACTGCTTGTTAAATAACTAGTAAAACTTAGGTAAAAATCCATTGTAACTTTGCTGTATTTATATACTATATACATTTTACATACTATATGTATTTACAGTGGGGCAAGTGCTTTTTATCTCTAAAAAAACAAAGATCAAACTTTAGACATCTCTGAACCACACAGCTTGTATCAACCAGGCAGATTATTCAGATGAAATGTATTTAATACAGGTTCCCCACTCACCTCCTGATTCAGGACCAGTGAATAAGAAGCCCATCACCGTTTGGTAGCATTTAATATTAAAAATAGAAATCACAGGATGAACTTGTCTGTAACTAAACACTTTAGAGAGACAAAACAGACAATTGAGGCTGAAGACAAATGACGGTATATTAAGTCAACATAATAAAAACATATGGAAGAGTACACAGTCTTGAGAGAGACATTCAGAACTGCATATGCCTTGTTTCACAAGTATTCCCTGACCTGATCCTCTTCCACCAAGTGTACCTCTTCCTTGCTCCAGCCTTTCCACCTACTCTCTGGGACCTGGCACTCCTGAAGGCTGCTCTTGCTAGTAAAGGCTGAGGCAAAGGCTGCATTCAGTACCTCCGCTTTTTGCACGTCTGTGTAACCAGGTCCCCTGTCTCGTTGAGCAAGGGGCCCACAATTTCCCTCGGCTGCTTTTTGTCTCCTGCGTACTTAAGAAGCTCTCCTGGCTATCTTTGACATCCCTGCCCAGATTCAATTCCATTTGGGCTTTGGCTTTCCTGACTTGGTCCTTGGATGCTCGGACAATGTTTCCATCTTTCTCCCAGGACACCTGGCCTTGTTTCCACCCTCTGTAAGCTTTGTTTTGCATAGAATCATGGAATCAGAATCATTTAGGTGGGCAAAGACCCTTAGGATCATTGAGTGCAACTGTTAACCTAGCACTGCCAAGGCACCACTTAAGCAGTTCCCTAAGCGCCACCTCTACATGGCTTTTAGATACCTCCAGGGATGGGAGGAGATGGATGAGGAGAAATTGGAGGAAAGGGTGAAGGAGGAGGAGAAGAAGAAGGAGGAACACAAGAAGGAAGATGAGGATAAGGAGGATGAAAAGATAGGACAAGGATGAAAAGGAACAATGAGGAGGAGAAAGATGAGAAATGAGCAAGAGGAGGAAGAAGAGGAGGTGGAGGAGGAACAGGAGGAGAAGTAATAGGAAAAGGTACAGGCATAAGAAGAGGAAGAGGAGGATGAGAAAAAGGAGAAGAAAAAAAGGAGGATGGCAACAGGAGGATGAGGGGGAAGAGAAAGAAGAACAGGAAGAGGAGGAATAAGAGGAATAAAATTAAGTTGAGTAGGAGGAGAAGGAGAAGGAAGAACAGGAAAAAGAACAGGATGATGAGGAGGAGAAACAAAAAGATGAATATGAGGTAGGAGAAGATGAAGAGGAGGAGGAAGGAGAAGGAAGACGAGGAAGTAGACAACAAGGAGAAGGTGGAAAAAGAACAGAAGGAACAGCAGGAGGAGGATAAAGAACAGGAGAGAAAGAACAACAGAATAAGAGGAAGTGGAGGAAGAAAAGCAGAAGGGAATAGGAGGAGGATGAGTTGGAGGAGGAGGAGAAGGAGGGGTATAAGGAGAAGGACTATGAAGAACAAGAAGAACAGGAAGCCAATGAACATGCAGAGGATAAACATGCAGAGGCATATGAGGAGAAGGAGGAGAAAGAGAAGGAGAAGGAGGAAGAAGAAGAGGAAGAAGAGGTGGAGGACGAAAAGAAGGATGAAGAACAGGAGTCATAGGAAGAACAAGAGGAGGAGGAAGAACAGCAAGAAGAGGAAGAGGAGGAGGAGAAGGAAGAGAAGGAGGAGGAGGGAGGAGGAGGAAGAATGGGAGGAAGAGGAGGAAGAACAAGATGAATAACAATAACAGGAGGAGGAAGAACAGGAGGAGGATGACGACGACTATGATGAAGAACCAGAGGAGGAGCAGGAGTAGAAGGAAAAGGAGGAGGAAGAACAGGGAAGAGGAAGAGGACAAGGAGGAGGAAACACCTCCAAATTCACTCTAGAGTGTCAGCACATCAACATTCTTGGATGGAGCACCTGCTGCATATGTTTGTCCATGGGGATGCACTAAATCCAAGCCTACTGGTAGAGCCATTACACACAGGAGTCATTCCATGTCATGGCCATCACTCCTCTCGGGAGTAGATAGGAAAGCTCTGCATGACAAAGGCTGTCAGGACGTGCTCCAGAAACAGAAGCCCACTGCAAGAAGATCCCTGTCACCTAATTGCACAGAAAAAATTCCAGCTCAGTGAAACAATTATTGAAAATGAAATGCACAGAACAGCATCCGTCATCAAAACACTTTCAGTGATAATTTTAACTGCTGCAGAGCTGCAGGCTGGCAGCCTTACCATTACTGTCACAGGACCCCAAAAGAAACGATAACTGGCAAACAGTAACTCTATCCATAGCCCATATCTATCCAGCCTTCGGAAGTAGAATAGGTAGAGGTAGAATAGCTCAGCCTACAGCTATACAGTCAGCCTAGACTTAGAGCCTCTGTCTACCTACTCGATGATCTGTCCAGAAAATCAAATCATAATTAGCTTTGAAAGAGGATGGAACTGGGCGAGGGTCAAGGGGGAAGAAAGAAATTGCTGGAAAAAGGGAAAGTGTGGGCACACAATTAAACAAGAAAGGAGCTGAGTTATCCCGAAAGCCAGCTCACTTTTGCTGGTGAAAAGCTGTGGAGCTTGGAAGAAAAAAAAACTGACCTTGGTGCTGGGATGTGCACAGATGTCTGAGTTCAGATCTGAAACAGCAGGAAAAAACCTTGACACAGCTCCTTTTCACTGTCCTCACACCTGTGTGCATGCTTTGACTTCCTCGTTTCCCTGAAGTTCCCCCAGACTAACAGGGAACTGGCTTCTGTCCAGTCCATGTGCCATGAAGAGAAAAAGTTCTGACCACTGAAGGGGGTAGCAAACAACTGCATCTGCAGAAGCAAAGGGGCAGCCGCAAAGCTGATCTGAGCCCCAGGAGCCCCTGGTGCCCTGGTATTTGCTTGGCCAGTACTGGGGAGCACCAGGGACAGAAGCGAAGGACAGCGGTCAGCGCCCGCGGGAAGACAGACGGGGCTCTGTCCTTCCTCCTGGCCACAGGAAGATGCCCTGGGCCACACCAGGACAGGGCGTCCCTCCTCCTCACTGCCCGGGGGAAGGCGAGGCCTGAGGAAGGCCCTGGGTGCTGGGCTCAGCACAGGCGCTGGCACCAGGGGCAGAGCCCTGTCTCCTGCCTGCTGCCGGCCTGGCCCATGCCAGCGGCTCCTGTCACACAGCTCCTCCTGCCCAGGGCTGTGGCTGGCAGCACAGACAGACCTGCATTTTTGGGAAAGACTTGCCAATCCAGAGCAATTCCAGGCAGCTCCCTCCTGGCAGCTCCCTCCCCTCCCCTCCCCTCCCCTCCCCTCCCCTCCCTCCCCGGGCAGGCCCAGCCCCCAGCAGAGCCCTGAGGGAGGGCAGGGCTGTGCACAGCCCTTGCGCTGCTGAGAGAACAGCCCCAGGGCCATGGCCCTTCTCGCAGGCCGTCTCTCCGCAGGCCCAGTGTCCCGGCGGGCTGAGGAGCCGCTGCGGGCTGGGGGGCAGCGGGCGCAGGGCAGCCCTGGGAGGAGAGGCGCGGGCTGCCTGTGCCCGCCTGGCAACAGCCCCGCCATTGGCCACAGCTGAGCCAATGAGCGGAGCCGGAGGCGGCCTGTCAGTCCCAGGCAGCCTGGGGCGGGGCCGGAGGGGGCAGAGGCTGAGCAGCCTGAGGAGAAATGGGGGAGGGGGGGAGCGGGGTGGGGGGGCCGGGATAAAGTTAATTTTCTTCCTAGTAGTTGGGATAGTGCTGTGGTTTGGATTTAGCATTAGAATAATGTTGGTAACACACTGATGTTTTAGTTGTTGCTACATAGTGCTTGCACTAGTCAAGGACTTTTCCAGCTTCCCATGCTCTGCCAGGTGCACAAAAAAACTGGGAGGGGGCAGAGTGAGGAGAGCTGACCCAAACTGCCCAAAGGGATAGTCCATACCATGTGATGTCATGCTCAGTATATAAGCTGTGGGGAGTCGGCTGGGGAGCAGCGATCACTGCTTGGGGACTGGCTGGGTGTCTGTTGGCGGGTGGTAAGTGGTTGTGTGACTTGGTTTTTTTTTTCCCTGGGTTTTCTTTCTCTCTCTCGTTTTTCTCCTTTTCATTACAATTTTTATTACTATTTGTATTATAATTATTATTTCAATTATTAATCTGTTCTTATCTCAACCCCTGAGTTTTCTTAGTTTTGCCCTTCCAATTCTGTCCCCCATCCCACTGGGGAGGGGAGGGTGAGCGAGCGGCTGTGTGGAGCTTGGTTGCCGACAGGGGATAAACCAGGACACTGGCCTACTCTGGAAATGCGAAGAAAGTCTCTCTTCCTCCCTACAGGCCTGTGTCTCGGCTGTGGAAGAACTGTCTGAAAAACTGTCCGGTGTTCCAGCAACTCAAAGAGGGTATGTCCTACTCCCCACCTGTACGGACCAGTATCTCAGCTGTTAGGAGTAAGCGTCCCTCTGCTCAACAGAGAGGATATAGTGGATACACACCACGGGCCACCCTGTGGTTTTACCTGCGTGACCATGGAGAGGACATGAGGAAGTGGGATGGGAAAATCTACCTCGACCCTAGAGGCATGGGTGCATGAGTTGCAAGGAAAAAGAGTCACAAAAGGTGGTTCTTCCAGGTAAATTGCAGCTTCAGTTTCCAGTGGGCAGTTCCCCAGACAGAGTAGAAGGGTTGATTTTACTTCTGATCTTAATAAAGGGACTTTTGATTCGCATTTACAAGAAGTGAGTAATGAATACTATGAGCAGGACTAGAGGGGGCCTGCCTCCAGCCAGGTGGAGGAAAGGGACAACCGTTTTACTGGACTGTGTGGATTCGATGGCCTTATGATCTTCCCAGTCCTTGACATAGTAAGTCTCTGGCTGCAGGACAGTGTGGCTGATGTTCCCAGAGAGGTCTTCCGAAGCTGCCACATCTTCTGCTGATGGGATCTGTCAGGACAGCTCTCACAGCTTCTCAGGGGTGCAGGAGAAGGAGGCGCTCCAGAGCAGGACTTTCTTCTGCCACCGTCAGAGGGACAGGGCATCACTGCTACCTTTCCGAGGGATGGTTGCAGGGTGTGCAGCTGGGATGTGCAATCGGGTCTGCACAGGGCTGCAATTCAGAGTGATGTCCTCCTGCTCCAGAGATGCTGTGTGCTCGGGATGGTGACTCTGCCCCATGCCATGTCAGCACTTGGCCTGCCCTGGGAGCTCCCTACGGTGGTGCAGGGAGAAGGTCTGGGTGGAAGGAGAAAGCCCTGGCAGGGCAGGGTCATTCTTCCACCTGGAGGGTGTTATGTGGGATGGGGCTGCTCACAGCTCTAGCTCACAGCTCTAGCTCACAGCTTTAGCTCACAATGGGGACATTTGGAGATGGGGACTTTTCAAGGGGAAGGTAAGTTCACCAGGTACCTGCAAGGTCTTTCCTGACTCAGTTGTTTTGTGGGTTTGGGTTTGTTTTTTTTTTCAGTTTTCCAACATCGGCAATAGGGAGATGGAAGCAGTTTTGGAGGTTTAGATTTGGGGGTAAGACTGCTAACATGTTACTCTGAAAGATCAAGAGGTATGTGAGGAACCTCAGGAAGTCCCTTCGCCCTCCCCTGCCCCTGCCCCCCAGCCTACAGGCAGCGCCGACCACTCCGATCTTCTGGTCATGCCTGGCCCTCTCCTTGTGCTCTCCACTGGCCCTTGGGAGCTGGGTGGGGATCACTGCTGTGAAGCCCCACCCTGGGGCTCTGTGGATGTGGCAGGTGCTTGAAGGGACTATGATGCATTTGAAAGGAGAGTAGATGTTCAGTTATGTCTGAGGGTGACATGAACGACTCTCCTGCCTCTCCCTTCCTTGTGCCTGCTGGGTCCCCATTTCCTCCACTGGGACTCCAGAGTCCTTGTTTCCCTGCCGTCGCCTGGGTTTAGCACTTCTGCTTTGAGCGACTCCACCTTGGGTGATCTCTTACTTTGTGCGTCTCTAGTCACTGCCTGCCCCAGGCACACGCTGTCTATGGAGATCCCTGGGGTCTCCAGGCAGCTCCAGGTTTGCTTTCTCAAGGCCATCATCTGCATGGGTATGTCCTGGGTATGTACATCGGTGACTGCTCACCATCTCCATTGTAAGTAGACATTGACGGGTTAGTCTTAAATCCAGCCTTCGGTGTCTAAGAAGTCACAATGTGACACTGAGCTCTTTGCTCCTTAATCAATGAAGAAACAGGCCCTTTTGGGGAGCAGTTGCTCATGCCTGTTCTTGGCATCAGCTTTGGAAGATGAGCCCAACCTTTGTGCACTGAGGAGGTCACCCTATATTACAGAGATGCTATATGAGAGCCACCTCTGACCCAGTGTTAGATGTACATTTATATGGACGCCAGGTGAGAAAGAACAGGTCCATTCCTCAGTAGAAGTGAACTGAGTCTAAACATTTGTGTAGGAACAAAATAACCACAAATTACCACAAAATGATAATGATAGCAGCTACGATAATGATAATAAGAAGAGTAATGATGATGATAATCCTAATGATGAACATGATAACTAAAAAAACCATAGCATAGGCCTGGAATGGGATACCCTGGGAGTCATTTGTGAGGAGAGAAGTTTATCACTACTGAAAAACATCCAAGAAATCATTTTCCGAATGGCATCCTTGAGCTCTTTGTTCCTCAAGCTGTAGATGTGGGGGTTCAATGTTGGAGGTACCACTGAGTACAGAACAGCCATCACCGGCTCCAGCGATGGTGAGGAGATGGAGTGGGGCTTCAAGTAGGCAAACATGCCAGTGTTGACAAACAGGGACACTACAGCCGGGTGAGGAAGGCACGTGGAAAAGGCTTTGTGCTGTCCCTGCTCAGAGGGGATCCTCAGCACGGCCCTGAAGATCTGCACACAGGAGAAAAGAATGAAAATGAAAACACCCCAAGCTCACAAAGACACCAACCATAAGAAGCCCAACTCCCCTGAGGCAGGAGTTGGAGCAGGAGAGCTTGAGCATCTGGGGAAGTTCACAGCAGAACTGGTTTATGGCATTGCCTCGGCAGAGTGGTATTGAAAATGTATTAGCAGTGTGCAGCAGAGCGTGGAGGAAACCACTGCCCCAGGCAGCTGCTGCCATTTTGGCACAAGTTCTGCTGTCCAGGAGGGTCCTGTAGTTGAAGGGGTTTGCAGATGGCAATGTAGCAGTCATAGGCCATGATGGTGACAAGACACAGTTCTGCTGACATCAAAAAGGAAAAGACCTGGCAGCACATGCCAAGGGGATGACCCTGGTGTTGCAGAGGGAATTGGCCATGGACTTGGGGACAGTGGTGGAGATGGAGCCCAGGTTGAAGAGAGAGAGGTTGAGGAGGAAGAAATACCTGGGGGTGTGGAGGCAGTGGTTGCAGGCTATGGAAGTGATGATGAGGCCGTTGCCCAGGAGAGTAGCCAGGTAGATGCCCAGGAAGAGACAGAAGTGCAAGAGCTGCAGCTCCCGTGTGTCTGCGAACACCAGGAGGAGGAACTCAGTGATGGAGCTGCCGTTAGACATTTGCTGCTTCTAGGTGTGGATGACTATGGAAGAAAAGGCATTGAGAAGTTAGGGGAGATTTCTCTGAGCAAAACCTACTCTGCTTCTCAAAGAAATCCCCTAATCTGCTTCTCCCATTTCCAGGAACACCTTTGGCAGGTGCCTTTCATGAGCTTTGTTTAGGGCCAACTAAGGGTGTCTCTGGGAGCAGGGGGCTCTGCTGTGGGCTTTGGAGGAGACAGTCCTGCCCTACACCAAAAGGTAAATAGGGCCATGGGGTGATCTCAGATCAAATCCACTTGTGATATCAAAAAGTTTTTCAGCATTGTCGCTCCCAAATCACCCAACCGTAGAGCAGAGCTTTGGGGATTTTGATTTGTTTATTTTGTCCTTGTTGCCCCACCACACCTGAGGAGTGTTTTAAGGCAGAAATCCCTGGCATTTCTGCTGCACTCCGAGTGAAACCTTGTGGGTCCTGAGAGGCAAAGGGGTTTTTCCCTTAGTGTAGAGTGAGATGAGCCAGTCTGTCCATCAGTCCTGTTCTCAGCTGCCCTGTGCTGGCACCTCTTTGAGCTGGAGGGTAATTGTACTCAGATGTTCCCCTGAAAAGAAAGTGGACACTACTGAGAGCAGAGGAACCCGGTTTCAAAGTGCAGATCTCCAGACTCTCCATGCCCACCTCATTGTACCTGAGCATGATCTCGGCTCTCCCCTCCCAGCCGGGGACACAGGGGGCTCATTGCAGCTGCCCACCTACAGCTGTCCGGCAGCATTTCCATGGCCTTAGCACCGAGGTGTCTTCTCCGTGGGCCTCCTACATAACACAGAGATGCTATGGGAGAGCTGTGCCCTTCTGGAGGGCAACCTGCAGCCCAGCAGCACTCCCAGGGGAAGTCAAATGTCCTAAAGATGGGGTGTCCTGAAAGGAGGGCCAGCTCATTCCAGTCCCCCACACTGCAGTGCCAACAGACCGCAGGTTAGGTGGGGACAATCACAGCAGGGACAGGGGGGGAAACATGCAGAAATGCCCCAATGCGCCTGCTGAGGGAGACAGGGCAAGGACAGAGATACAGGCATTTGGGGGTTTCTCCTCATCAGAGATCGGGATGCGAAGGAGGTGACTCAGCCTGAGACCCCATGGCTGTGAGGGCAGAGGCTCTGCTAGGTGGGAGAGGTGAGGGGGTTGCTCCAGGGCAGGTGTCTGCACTGCAGGGGATGGCAGGGAGGTGCTCGAATCCCCTCTCCCAAGGCATTTCTGGTGGTACTTCCCTCTACCTTATTGCCCATGTCTCTACAGCCTGGAGCTGTCCCTGCTGTTTCTCTGTCCCCATGTCTCTGCCCTGGCTATGTTCACAGACCCCATCCCACCCGCTGTGTGCTCAGCTCTGCCCTTCAGACACCTCCTGGCAACAAGGCACTCCCCAGGGGCATCTCTGTGTGTGCAGGTGTGAAGGAGCAGCTCAGACAAGTCCTAACAAGAGCTGGGGTCTGAGTGCAAATTCCCATCTCCCACTGCCCACCCAGACAACCAAGAGGAGAATCCTCAAAGCACAGACACCTGCCCTTTCAGGTAACCCCCACCTTGATCTTCCTCTTCAAAACTGCCCTCAGAAATGTCCTGGGGGTGATGTGGAGCTGTGAGCAGGCCTGGCCCATGCAGCACTCTCTCGACAGCAGAAGGACCCTGCCCTGCTGCGGGTTGCTCCTTCCACCCACAGCTTGTCATCACAGCACTGGGAGGAGCTCCCCAGGCAGGCTGAGCGCTGACCCTGGCAGGTGGCAGAGTCCTGCCCCAGCACACAGCCCCCTGGGGTGCAGGGACCCTGCTTGGAAGGACAGTCCTGGGCACCCCTGGATGTACACCCAGCTTCACACCCCTGCAGCCGTACCCGGCAGAAGGCAGCTGTCATGTCTTGTCCCTCTGATGATGCAGCAGGGAAGCCTTGCTCAGCAGCACGTCTTCCTACAAACTGGATAAACTGTGAGGGTTGTT
Source organism: Pelecanus crispus (assembly GCF_030463565.1). Taxonomy (NCBI): domain Eukaryota; kingdom Metazoa; phylum Chordata; class Aves; order Pelecaniformes; family Pelecanidae; genus Pelecanus; species Pelecanus crispus. Next base: position 184,204 of record NC_134667.1, on the reverse strand, counting down.
CTGACAGATGCTTTGGATGTACCAGATTTTGGAGAGCCCTCCGGGATACTCATGTGCACTGCCCTGCAGCCAGAGTCCTACCAGGTAAAGACCTGTGAAGATTTCTCCCACACTGAGAGCCCAGCTGTCCTTCCACCAACCTCTCCCTGCCTCATTCCTCTCCCCTCACTGCCTGCAGGCACTGCCCTCAGCCCTGCTGCACTTTGCAGGGGAGCTGCTCCTGGGCAGAGCTGTCTCTCACAAGCACTGCCCACTTGCTATGAGCTCCCTCCATCCCAGGAGCCCGGCCCAGCTCAGCAGCAGAGGACCAGCCAAAGCAGCCACTTTCTGGGCTGCCTGGAGATGTCCCAGGGGCTCTAGGGCTGACAGCTCCTGAAAGGCAACAGAGTCACCTTTGGGGAATGGACTTTTTAGCTGACTGAAATAATCACCAATTGTCCCTCTCTGAAGAGTGGAGAGACACTGATTCCAAAAGTGTGGTTTGTCCTATCAGGGCATGGATGCCTATGAGAAGTATAAATGTTCCCCTCTGGACACTGACATTCTTGACCCCTAACGACAAGGACACACAGGCAGTGACAGGGAGGTGTTGGTTGGACCCTGCGCCAGGCAGGAATTCAGCTGAAGCAATGCAGGCATCTCCTCCCCAGCTGGAAGCCTTTGGGCTGAAGTGGGATTCAGCTCCCCCCATGCACCCCACAGACCCACAGTGTTAAGGGATGTCAAGACTGGCCACCACTTCCAGACACTCCAGCCCAGGACCCCTCCTGCCATGCCACTGGAGCCCAATACACACCAGTACCACCCAGTACAGTCGTGCCTGGCTGCTGGAGCCCAGCCTGGGGATCTGGAGTCTTTGTGCAGGCTGAGGGATTCAGCTGCCACTTTTCTGCTTGCAGGTGGTAACTAGTAGCGAAGCTGACCACACATCCGAGAGACAGACAGACAGACAGACACACACACACACACACGCCAACACACACACACACACGCCAACACACACACACGCCAACACACACACACGCCAACACACACACACACGCCAACACACACACGCCAACACACACACACACACACACGCCAACACACACACACACACGCCAACACACACACACACACGCCAACACACACACGCAGAGGACACTGATACAGCCAGTCACACAGACTGCCGCAGATGAGGTGCTGCCGTCAACAGCACCCGCATGCAGGACTCACATAAAACACAGCCAGCCACGTCCCCTCCTCCTCTTGGGCTGGCAGAGACAGGAGGTCGCTAGTGCAGGCACACACGACACTCTCTACGTTCACAAGCATGCAGATGTTCATGGATCCCCTGCGTACTGGCACAGCCCCTCTGTCCACTGGTACCTCTGCCCAGATCCCAGCCCTCTGACCCACCCCATGGGTCCGCTACTCACCGACTGGTCCATCTTCGTGCTCCCTGCAAACAGGCAGCACTCACACGTTTCTCCTGCAGGCACCCCACACTTGCCAATCTCCCCAGGTGCTAGCACAGACCCTCTGCCCACCTGATACCTCAGCCTAGACCCAAGGCCCTGCAAGTCACCAGCTGGTCCAGCTTGAAGTCTGCTGGTGGATGCACACGCACACCCCATGCACACCAGGTTTGGGGAAGATAGAGACACTCACAGAGCCTCTCACTCACCTCACTCATGCTGGTCTCCCCCAGTAGGTGGTTTACAGGATGTACACCGTTCCTGCCACAGAGCCTGGTGGTCAAGACCCCCACTCGCTCCTGTAGCTGCACTGAGAACCCCTACTCACTCCACGAGCTGCACTGGGACCCATGCCAGTAGCTGGCACCACAAGCCAGGGGTGCCTACACCCCCTGGTTGACTCCAGTAGCTGGCACCCAGTCCACCCATGCCAACCCCCCAATAGCTGGCACATAGTCCTTTCAGTTTGCATGCACACAGGATAGAGAGCGAGATGACACAGAGAGATTGTTAAGAAAAGATTTAACAAGAAGATACGAGAAGACAGGACAGACATCATCTGTGTCCTGCTACCAATTAGTTGTCTCTGGAGAGACTCTGGCGTCATCAGGTCATCCGTCATCTGAAACTTCTTCAACAAGATTAGAGGGGACAACGCCTCTTGTGCCATTGGTCAGCTCTGCTACATACCAGCCCTCTCCATCCACATCTCCAAAGATGTAAACATATTGTCCAGCAACTAGAGGAAGCACTAGTTCAGGCAGCTCATTGGGACCATCAAAAGGATCATAGCTCTATTGAGCTACGAATGCTCGAAGCTCTGCTGGTTGTTTTCTCACAGCCTCCAGGAGGATGGACTCCTTGTCTGCTCCCAGGTTAGCCTGGCATGGCCTGGAAATGATATGGTTGGATCTTTCTCCTTCCAGCTGTTCAAGTTCCTGAAATAGTTTCTGGTGTTGTTCATTTAACTTCTGGTACCGATCATTCAGTTCAATCAGCTGGGCTCGAAACAGTTGCAGGGTTTCTTTGTGTTCCCTGTGTACTTCTGCCTGAGGCCTCTGCAAATACTCGCTTTCCTCCTCTTTCCTCTGGAGCGCTAACTTTGTCTCTCCTGTTCCTTCTCCAGCTGTTGACTTCCTTCTGCCATTTCTCTCATGGCTTTCAGTTTGCGCTCTGCCTCTTTCAGCTGGGTTGGAAGACAGATGTTTGTCTGGATGGCAGAATCTCACTCCTCTGCCGCTTGCGCTAGTGAGTCTGGTGAGCTAGACATCCCAAGCAGCAGTATCTCGGCAAAACCCCTCTGAACCCTTCCTTCCTCACCCCCTGCCTTACCTCAGCAAAGAAAGCTGTAGCACTCACCCGCAGCTTAACTGAGGAGGAATCCAGCCATGGCAAGAGGTTCCTCACCACACAGGGGGAGATGAGCCCAGCATGGAGCAGGACGCTGTGCAGGGGACACAAGCGAGGGACACACAGTTGCCCAGGAAGGCCACAGGCCGGGTCTCCAGAATTCACTTGCGCTGACACAGACGCTATTCTTTTGCTCAGGACAGCTTCCCAGGCACACTGGAAGGGTCCCAGCAGCCATTTCCCTGCGCACAGCTCCACAGAAGGTGGCCAGATGCATCCCTGGGGCTCTTACCTGCTCAGGAGACACACCCCCTCAGGGTGAGCCAGGGGGTCTTCCAGGCGAGCCCACACTGCCCAATTCATGAGCAGCCGCATCCATTTCTGCGCCATGCATTTGCCTAGCACCAACTCTATAGCTGAAAGGAAAATCCTGGCAGAAGAAACAAAACACAACAAATCAAAATAACACCACCACCACAAACCCAAAGAAATCTCAAATCACAGCAGGTTAGGGGAAGACTTATCTTTAGCAGAGCTAAATACCCCTGAAGTGATGCTTCATAGCCTCCAAGACTGCAGCTAACAACACTGGCATTTTTGTCATGCCCCAAACCCACTGAAGCAGAAGAAAACCCATACCCCTAGACTGACTCCATGCTAGATACTCCTGCCTAGGAGCTGGAGTTTCTCCATGAAGGAACAGAAGTAAACCCAACCATGACTACTGGTTTCCACATCTAGGAAGCGGGGCAGGTGAAGCTCTCCCTCAGCTCCACAAAGGCACATGCCTTGGTGAGGGGAACTGAAGCCAGCCCCTCCATCTGCCCCTTCAGCTCCTTACCTGCACGGCTTCTCTTCAAGCACCTGGCCCTCAAGGAACAGTTGTCTCCAGCTGCTTATGGGGGAAAGCAGCCTCTCCTCACCCAGCGTTTCCCTGGCCCACCTCATGAGGCTGGGAAGAAGGTGGGGAAGCAGTTGCCTGAGCTCCTCTGTGCTCCTCAGGGCAAGCACCACCTCGGAGATGGCACGGGTGATCTGCAGAGAAACATGACCAAGAACCACCTGTTCAGGCAAGGCCTTTTCCCACCAGCCTGGTTCCCCTGCCTGCCTGGGGCAGGGGGGTTACTGTCCACAATTGTCACTTCTGTGACAGCCTTGTGGCTCAGGAGCACAAAACTGTCCCGGCTCCCCACACTCCTTGAGGCCAGCCCAGCACAGTGCCCTGGGAGTCTCCACAGGCATCCGCAAAGGGCACCTGACTCCCTCGTGTCAAGATATGAGTTAGAAAGCAGATGCAAAGCTGCAGAAACGTGTGTGCCATTGAACGTACCGACAGAGTCTCCAGAGCAGTCTGACGGCTGTGCCGCTCACAAGCAGAGGAGTGAGTCCCCAGGTGGTTGTTTCCTGCTCTGTTTAGTTTCTCTACTAAGCACCTCAGGATCTGAATCCCAAGGATGCTTCTTCCCAGGCTCCTCCACAGCTCCACCATGTCACTGCAAGGGAAGAGACGTTCACCCCTGAGCCCATATCCTCGCAGTCCTGCAGTGCCCTCAAACCTCCTCACCTGCAATGGGGCTTACAATGCCCCACTCACAGCAGACACAAGCATGCAGTCTTGCAACACTCAAGACTGTTCAGGCAGAAAAAAAAGACCTGCTTCTCAACTGCCCCCCCCCCCCCCCCGCCCCCGCCAGTACAAGCAAGCTGCAGGGTCTCTGACTACAGTGGGGAAGTGCACATACCTGTCCATAGGCAGACCTTTCTGCAGGAGACTGCTGATCACAGGCTCATGGTGAAAGCGGGCGAGAAGAAACACCATATGGAGCAGGAAGGGCCTGTGGGTGCTCTGCTGCATGTAGGTGTAAAGGGTGTTCAGGATTTTTGGCACCTGAATGAAAGAAGAGGAGAAAGAAGGGCTCAGTGCCTTCTTTATCCCCTCCTGCGGGGCCCAGACACAGTCATTCAGCACATGAGCAATGCCTGCTCCGTCGACACAGAGTCCAGATCTAGCTCGAAACCTCACTCCTTCCACCCTGTCTGACCCTGGCTCATGTCTGGAGCTGAGCCTGCTCTTGGCAATAGCGCACACGCATGCACACACGCGCACGCACAGATGCATGTGCTCACAGGCAGAGCCTCAGTCACTGCACGTGCCTGGGCCCAGATGTATGAGCAGCTGCGTGCGCTGTGTGCACACAGAGGACATGGACACATTTCACACCCAGCACTTAAATAGCTCTCCCCATGTGTCTGTAGCAATGCAAGAGCAAAACCAAACACACTCTTGCAGGGCCTGTGCAAGGGCACGTGACTCCTTCCGGAGGAACCCAGTTCTCCAGGGACACTATTCCTTGCCTCTGCCCTCCTTTCCCAAAACTCCAATGCCGTCGCTACACAGAGGACCATCCCCTGAAGAAAAGGGTGTTTGTTGGAGCCTTTCACAGCTAGAAGCCGTGGTCATGATAAAGACAAAGAGGCAGCCAGTTCCCTCATCCCGTGGAAGAGCCCAGCTTCCCCCACAGCTGCCTACCTCTGGCCTGTGGTGCAGACACAACCCACTCTGTGCCTGGGGAAGTAGCAAGGGGTGACGCCGCAGCCCATGGATGCGGCACTCTTGCTGCCTGGAGCGGCCGCTGGCTCTGCAGGGATGGCACAGGGATGCCCTGCCCTGCCTGTAACAGGAGCTGCCTAACAGCTGGGTGAGCTTTAGCTCAGCTGGGCATGATCCTGTGGGCTGCCACCCATGATTGCCATCACTGTGACCGGCTTCTGTCAGCGGCAGACAGCCACTGAGCTAGTCCGGGCTGAGCAATGTGCTGGTGGCCCTAGAGCCCAAGTGGAGCGCAGCAGAGCACAAATGGAGGAGGAGAACAGGAGCCTGGAAAGGGCAGGCACAGCATGAGGCCAGAGGCTCCCAGGCTACAAACAGGCAGCAACTGGTGGCTAAAGGAAGGTCACCGTGCAGGCTGGGTAACACCACAGTCAGGGAAAGCAATGAGAGCAATGAACAAGTACCCAACCTGTGGAAAACCTAGCATGCCCAGTAATGCTCAGAGTAGAGAGAATTTGCAACCAGTGAAGAAAGAGCAGGGTGAAGTGGGTCCTGGGGCAGGGAGGACTGACAGTGACCCTGAGGAAGGGGAAGAATGGCAAGGGGCAAGGTTGGTGCCTCCCAGTGCCTCACTCATGGGAAGGAGCTGAACCAACAGGAGACTTTGGACAAGAAGTGCCCATATCCTTTGTCACCAGCTGGAGCAGACACCAGCAGCAGATGCTAATGCATGACTCAGACCATCAGTAGCCCCTTGGCTCAGCACACAGGCAGCATTCCTTGAGCCCATGGCAACTGCACAGGGTGTAGTGCAACAGCCAACAGGAGAAAAGACAGTCAAATGGAAAAAAAGGTCTCCTTTACCTCCTGGAGTATTTCCTTTCTGCATTCCACCAGGAAGATGAACACCCACTTCCACACTGCTCTTGCACGTGCAGGTGTGACATGCAGCAATCTGTCCAGGATGGCAGTCAGAAAGTCCGTAGCCTGTGCTGGAGGGATGCATTTGCTAACAGCCTGGAAAGAAGTCAGGAACAGGAGAGACCGCATCACAGCTCTGCTCCAGCAATTCGGAAAGGAAAGCAAACTTGACAGGACTGTTAGTTCAGCAGTCATGGAGGGGGCAATCACTTGATCCTCCGGCTGTGCATACAGTGCTGTTTACATCTGATGCAGCTAACCAGTTTGGAAGTGCCTCCCCCCATGTTGTTTGCTCATATACCAAATTTGTATTCTGACAAGAGCACTCACACACGTGTGCGCACAAACACACCCATCATGGTATCTACTCCAGCAGGCCTAGAGGACAGTCTTGTCTCAAAGCCTCCTGCTACTTGCTAACAGCAGCCGTTCCAAACAGCTCACTCTGGAGACAGTAAGAGACTCTGGAGGGGAGCAGGGAGACATGCAGGAGGCCAGGAGCCGAGCCCCCACCCCGCTGGTCTGGGGCTAGTTACCTTTGCTAGTTTGGTACAGGTCTCCACCAGAGTCTCGGTGTCTGGGCTGTTCAGTGCCTCACAAAGGCACCTGATCTCATCTGCCTGAGGCACCACCTTCATGGTCTTGGCTGGAACAAACACCAGGAGAAAAGAGGAGTCACATCTACAGAAAACCCAACCTCTGGCCCCAGGTACCAATAAAGGAGAACCCAAGTGGTGGCAGTGAAGGCCACAGGGAAACCCAGGGCTCCTGAACTCGGTGCAGCAGGACTTCCTGACCCCAATAAATGGCTGACAAATCCTGGGCTGGAAGGAGCCCTCTTCCTCCTTGAACTGTTTGCTGGGACTTCAGGGATTCAGCAGCCTCTGCTCCCAACAGCTGTGTCCCCTACGTCACCCTCTGAAATATCAGGGCCCTCATCCAAGTGAATTGTCTGACCACCATCTGTCTCTCCTTGAATGTGGAGGGAGACAGTCCCCAGCATTGGTGACAACGTCCTGCTCTCAGACAGCAGTGGGGGAAGGCCCTGACCACCCAGCCTCACACATGCCCCAGGGAGGTCGGACTCAGCGACCCTCTCCCAGAGATCCTTCCTGAGATGGCCAGGGAGGCAGAGAGTTAACAGGGTGGGGGCACAAAAACATCTGAGCTCATTGACTCCCCCTTCCTTCCCTGGGACAGGGCCTGGCCCCACGGGACCCCAGTGGTCACCAGGCCAGGAAGGGAGGGAGGATCAGGCTGAGCAAGTCTGGGAAGCGCCCGCTCTCCTCACCTTGCATTCGGAGAAGGTAGCTGAGGCAGACCCATGCCTTCTTGCAGGACGCGGCCAGGCAGTCGTTGGTCAGAGTCCCCAGCAGTCCCACCAGGGAGCCAAACTGCTTGCAAGGACGTCCTCTCTGCAGGGGAGAGCAGCAGGAAAAGGGTCACAGGCAGACCCAGCACCTGCTCGCCTCTACCGCCCATCCTGCTCCCTGAGCAGCGACTGGGCAGAGGGGCAGGCAGAAGGGCTGCCCCATGATCCCAGGAGCCCCGAAACCCAGCACCCAGTTGGGCAGGGCTCCCTTCTGGGGCCACGAATGCTGGGAAGAGGGCACCAGAGCACGCAGGGGATCCCTACTTACCATGAGCTCAGATTGCTCCTTGCAAGCTCCCAACACATGGGCACAAACCTGCAGGGCTCTCTCCCGCTCCCATTCGTTGGCTGAGGTGAGCCAGCCTTTCAGGACCTGAGGCAGGGTGCATCTCTCTCACAACCGGCATTTTTCTCTCCCTGAGATCCCCCCCCCCACCGTCCTTCTCTGGCCCCTTCCCAGCACAGCCCCTGGCCCTACCGAGCACTGGCACTGCAGCCTCCACTGCCTTGCGCTCTCCAGCCACCTCTGCCCTGAGGCAGGTGTTGCTTCCCTGCCAGCATCTCCCCTCCCCGGCCTTCCCCCAGGCTGCTCTTTCCCAGCTCAGGGCTGGCTCTTGGCTTTCCCTCTGGCAGGGCCTACTTCTCTGCCTGTCCTGAGGCTGCAGTGGCCAGGCGCTCCCACCCCCCAGCTCAGCCCCTGGCCCCAGCCAGATGCACACTCTCAGAGCAAAGAGCCAAAGCCCCACTTTCCCATAGGAAAGGCATCCACCTCCTATCACCCTCTAAAGCCTCGATTCTCTGCCCCTGCAACACTTTCCCTGTTGCCCCATGACTACTCACATGGACCACGTCATCAAAGCAGGCAGAGGTCTCCTCTGCCTCCAGAAGGGTTTCTATAAGATGCCCCAGATCTTCCATGCTTCTCCTGTGCAGAACCTGAAAGCAGGAAAGGAGAGCTGAGTTTCTGCATCATGGGGACTACCAGTGCGCACTGAGGTGGCATCCTGACCCAGAGGTGGGCAGGCAGTGGCCAGTGGGTACCTGCATGTTCACAGCTGCCCTCACTATCTTCCTTCTCTTGTTCATCCACTCCTTGGAAGGATAGGACAAGACACTCTGGCAGCACACTGCCAGCAGGTTGCAATTTTCCGCCCTGCTCAGAGGTGGCCTCAGCTTGCTGGCCAGAGGAAAAAGGAAGAGAAAAGAGAAAGGAGATTGACTAGCTCTCTCCAGAGCGGCTTAAAGCACAACTGGGTTCCTCCTAAACAAGGGCCCTGTATCCAACACCCCCAGCCCATGCCAGCAAGCACTGCCTTCAGCTCCAGCAATTCCTGCCACATCCCAGGCAGCAGGCAACCTCCCACCCGCAGGTTAAGGGGGCTCCCTGGAGCTCCCTTCTTTTGGAGACACCCAAAATGGGGAACACCCTCCCACTCCACAGCCCCAGCAGCTCCCGGCCCCATGCTCAAGGCCACTGGGGCTGTCCCAGCCAGCTGGGATGGAGTACAATGGGAGTCCCCAGAGCCCGGGGAACAGACCTCACCTCAACTCCTCCAGGGCCTGAAACACTCCATACACTAGGGAGCCCCAGGGCTCCCCCTTTATCCAGTCCTGCAAGTCCCAGAAAGACAAATGCAGAGTTGGCAGCAGGCAGAGACAGGGGACAGCCCTCCTGCCTCCCCTGGGGACAGGCTCTGTTGCCAGGCCTGGGCAGACACTGCCCCGTCACCCCCACGGATCCCCAAAGGCACCACAGGAGCGACCCTGCTCCGCAGCCAGCTAGCACCAGCACCCAGCAGCCCCACTGGCTCAGGACACAGCTGCAGGAGCTCGCATGAAGTCAAGAGTCCATCGTGCCTCTGGGGAAACCAGTCTGATGGCACAGCCCAAAACCCCCCCATGTGACTGCCCTGGCTACGGGCGCTCACCAGCAGGGTCTGCGTTGCCTCCTGCTTTGAGGAGAGCTCAAAGTTGCTGCAGTCGCCCACAGCCTGGATGGCACAGCTGACCTCAGTGATGCTCTGCACCAGGGCGAGCTTGAGCTGCAAGTCCTGAGGCCAAAGACAGAAAAGCACCCCTTGAACTCTTTGAAGGGCTGAGAGGTGGCAGGTGAGCATGGGCAGGGGGAACCAAAAGGGGGGGTTGGATCTGTACGTTGAGGACAAACCCTTCCTTGGGGGATCTTTAGAAAAAGACCATCCATCTCGGTATGCCCCAGCCCCTAGGGGCTGGAGCTGGGGCACCCAGGCATCCCCGCCCTGTGTGCTCCATGCTCCTACCCTCTGTTTGGCTCTGGAGAGCCGCAGGATGTTGCCCATGATTTCTTTATCCACACGGGTGAGCAGCTGCTCCTTGGGGGCATGCAGCGCAATGCCGCTGTAGGTGCGCATGAGAGCAGCACGAATGCCCTGGGCTTTCTCCTTCTTCCACCGCTGTACCTGTGTTGACAGAGATGCCCTGAGACATCAGCCCCGAGACTCCTGCGGGCTCCTGCAGCAGGCCCTGCTCCGGCACCTTCACCAGCTCCTTGTTTCCCTGGGCACCTCCCAGCAGCTCCCCAAGCTGCTCCTTGAGCTGCGGGAGCTCCGGGACTGGGAGCTGTTCCCATCCTGCAGCTTGGGTTCTTGCATGGGGATGGGGAGGAGGGTGCAGCCAGCATTGCACACGCTGCTGGCTGTTTTACCACTGATTTGAGAGGTCAGGGAGCTGTCTGGAACCTTTCAGTGGAAAGGTATCTGACATTGCTTGTCATGGTCCTGCTCAGAGATGCCCAGCCTGTGCAGGTCAGTGGCGCAGAGGAGCCCAGTCTGCTTGCCTCCCCAGACCAGGCTGCACTGCTCTCTCTGCAAGGCCGTGCCCTGCCCAGAAAGGTTTCCCCACAGCCCCCAGGTGGGGAGCAGAGCCAGCGAGACCTCACCAGACTCCTGCTCCTGGCCCTCAGCTTTGAGGAAGGGACAGAGGGTCACACTGTGCCCACCCCATCTTGTTGCTAGCTCCTGCTGAAGTTCAGTCAGGGGCAACGTGGCTGCCAGCAAGGAACCACTGCAGCTGCCCCAGCTGGGTGGCTCTGATCCACCAGGTGTCAAAGCCCATCGTTTCCAAAGACACCTCAGGGGCCCCAATGCCAGGACGTCCCCTCTGAAAAACAGGTCTCAGGTAGCTCTTACAAGAGGGCTAATCTGAAGGCAGCTGCCCCGGTTTGGCTGCTGCAGGTGTGGAAGTGGAAATAAGGCTGAAAAAGGAAAGCCAAGCAGCAGAACCCTGGAGCCTTTACCTTCCAGCCCGTGGAAGTCTGATAGAACCAGCCTCTGGTGAAAGCGGCAGAGAACATAGTCACTGTGTCCAGGACCAAGTGGAAGTGGCTCTCGGCAGCATGGGACACAACAGAAATCATTCCCTGCAACCACAGAGAAACAGAGAGTTGGCTCCAGCCCATGCACTTGGCTGTGGCCAGTGACAATAGCCTGACAAGATGTTGCAGCAAGGGGGAAACGGCAGCGATGTGGAAATCAAGGAGATATGGAGCCGGGCCAGCAGCAGCCCGCCCTCTCCCCCAGGAACAGGCAGGGCATGCTCAGGACATGAGCATCACCTCACCTGGGCCTCAGACAGCTCCACGGGGCTTGTCTCCTGGAGGAACCTCAGCACCTGCCCTTGGACGTGTCTGAGGTCCCGACAAGCTGCCAGCGCTGTCCCAAGAGCCTTGTACAGGAAAAACTGAAAGAGAAGAGGCCAAACCCAAGATGCAGTCACGGCCCGACCCATCAGGAGAGGGCTGGCCCCAGATGGACCCAACCGCCCCGGGAGCAGGCAGGGCCGGCTGCGGTGTCAGGCTGTAGCCAGCCACTGGGGCAGCCTGGGGAAAGTGCCTTTTGAGGGTGAGGGAACAGGAAGCAGTGAAAACCGCCTGTGTGGGCAGAGCAGTGGCGCCGGCCCCAGCCCTGGCACGGGGCAGGAGACGCACCTTCTCCCAGGAGCTGGGGGCAGAGCTGCCCAGCTGCTGGCTCAGCTCCTGGCTCAGGCCCACAGTCCAGGCCTTGTCCTCAATGGGCTCCAGCGATGCTCGCAGGAACTGGGGTGAACAGGAGAGGAAGCGAGTGTTCCCCTGCCCTTGGCCAGGGCCCTTTCCACACTCGTATGTCCCGGGATGCTGCTGGGGAAGAGCTGCTGGGAACAGCAGTCTCTTCCCCCACCCCACGCTCTTTTCGCCAGCCTCCCTCTTCCTCTAACACCTCAGGCGAGACCCCCCAGCACACCAGACATAGAGGAGGAGGCAGTGCTAAGGCATGTGCCACAGCGTTAGAGGGCATTAGCCATCAGCCATGGCAGGTGTGCAGACAGCAGCTCCTCTGAGCGGGCAGGCACCTACTGCGGGGGGAGGCACAGGGTGCTCATGAGGTACCCCCACCTCCTGCTGCCTACACAAGCAGCCCCGAGCTTCCTCCCACAAGTTTGTCTGCTCCCTCTTCTCCCCCTCTATTTCTGACACCCCCGCAAGGATGCTGTACCTTAAGCACACGGTGCTCCCACTCTGCAGAGTCCACGGAGCTCTCGGTTTTTCCTAGAAAGCAAGAGGAAGCAAAAGCTCTTGCTGCTATTTAAGCTCACACCAAAGACAAGCCCTGTGGTCTCCTCTGCGGTCAGACCGCCCAAAAGTCCCAGGCCATCAGGCTAGAAGGCACCTACATCAAAGTCTTTGTGAGGCCAAAGACACAGGAAGGATCCCAGGGGCATCTGTCAGGGCCACTGATTCAAGCTGGGGAAGGACATACTGACCGCAGCTGATCCCCACTGCTTGACGGCAGCTCCCAGAACAACTCCAGCCACTGAGACACAGCACGCACCAGCAACACGCATTTTCTCCTTAATGACCTACCGCTTTCTGCCCATTTGTAGCCCTTCTCCCAGGCTACTGCCAAGGACGGCTGCTACAAACCTGGCCTGGCCTGGGGACTTGGTCCTCCAAAGCCAAGGCCTGCACCCGCTCCAGGAGCACCAGTCCTGTCCCTCCCCCAAAGACCATCCTGGGCAGGACATGGAGGTGCCACCAAGACCTGCCATCCAAGGAGACATCAATGGCCCCACCCATTCCCTGGGCTGAATTGACACCAGGGGTCAGCTGCCCCCAGCCTCAGTGCTGGCTCCCTGGAACAGGAAAGGCAACAGAGCAAGTCCTGGGGACATGAGGACAATTCTCCTCCATCACGCTGAGAAGCTGCATTTTCCTCCCCCCACCCCCAGCCTCTCCCTCACCACCCGCACTTTACCTTCCAGGTACTGCAGCAGGAGGGGGATCTCAGTCGCCCACACTGGCCCCAAGGCTCTGTGGATCCAGCCGTGGAGAGCCTGCAGCAGCTGCAAGGCAGCGACTGTGCGTTCGCTGCTCGCGTAAGGAGCCGCTGCCACCACCTAGGCAAGGGCAGGAGAGAAGGGTCACTCCTGCTGCCAGAGCCACAGCTTCTCCCGGGAGGGAGGGAGGGAGGGAGCCTGGTGCCACTCGGCCAGCAGCAGGCAGCCGATGGCTTCACCTGGGGTGCTGCCAGCCCCAAGAGTAGAGTGGGATCCCCAATGGGCTCGGGCAGGCTCGGCATGCTGCCTCCTCCTCGGGGGCTCCCAGCACTGGCCTTAACAGCACATCCGCCCTGGGCTCTCCCACCACCCCTGGCCAGAAAAGCTCTTTCCCCAGGGCCCCACTACTCACCAGCAGTCGAGTCAACAGGGCCTGGGGAGCCGGCAGCTGGGCTGCGGGGAGGAAGAAAGGCTGGGTGAGCCGACAAGCCCCCACCGTGCTCTGCCCCGTGCACCTCCGATGCCCCACACAGGGCTGAGGGCTGCGAGCAGCTGCACTGCCACAGCGCTGGCCCGGGGGGGCTCCCCAGGGCTGCCCAGCATGAGATGAAGGCAGCTCATGGCCAGGAATGAGTCCTGGCTCACCAGCAGAGTGCTGCGAGCAGGAGAGCCAGGCCTCTGCACCGGGCAAGGTGCAGCAGCACCTGCTTCTACCCTTTGGTTTTCCTGGGCTCCTGCTCAGGGCTGGTGGGGTGCAGGGAGACACAGGCTGGCCCGGCCCCTGGCCAAACCCAGCCGCACTCACTGGGGCTCCTACCTTGCTCCTGGGAGTCCATGCCATCCAGATCTTCCTCTTCTTCCTTGCACCCTGCTCTCTCCCATCTCTCAACTAGGGCTCGGAGACAGCAGGAGAGCGGGATCAGCATGCCGCTGTACTGGGCTGGCACCACGTACTGCAGCAGCCTTGGCCACAGGAGCTGCAGAGAAGCAGCGGGCAGTTTGCCACATTGGCATTTCCACTCAGCTCAAAGACAAAAAGGGTGGTCTGCGTTTCCCTGAGCCTTGTGCACTTCAGCACACATGAGGGGAGAGGTTCAGGGCATGGGGGTGCATGAGGAAAAACATCCCGAAGGCAAGAGGAAGCCACAGCAGCAGGGCAGAGGGTGACTTACTTTGGTCATCCCTCTCAGAGAGACATCCAGCGAGCTCAGGATGTCCATGCACAGGGCTTGAAGAGCTCCATCCTCTTGGGTTTCGCAGGCAAAAAGGCCTCCTGCCACCTGTAAGACAGAGTTGGCAAAATCCCCATTACTCTCGGCTCCTGACTGAGACAGCTCAGGCACAACTCACCAGTGGTCCTGTGCCAGCCTCCTGGCAGCACTGATCTCCTGAAAGGGGAACAAGGACAGCCGGACCCAGCTCAAGGACCAGGTCCCAGACCCTGGGAAGGACTGGAAGCCTGGGAGCAGAGAGCGACGCTGCTTGTCTGCACAGTCCCCCAGGGCCTAAATGCTGCTCTCATGCCAGCAAAGCAGAGGTGAGGAACGTGCCCTTCAGCATTGTTGTAACTCGGTGCCAGCCCTGGCAGGAGCACGCTCAGCCCGACAGATGCAGAGGAGCACGCAGAAGCCCTTTCCTTTGCCCTGCTCCCAAAGCAGAGCCTCCCCAAGCCTCAGAGCAAAGTGACACACACAGATCTCCCAGCTAGAGGGAAGCTTCAGCCAGAGGGAAGATCCTCAGCAAGTCAGTGGGAGGCTCAGCCATCCCCAGCTTTCATCTCCTGGGCACCCAGCTGGAAATGCTCATGGAAGGGATGGCCAAATGGCCTGTCCCCTTGCCAGAAGGGATGCAGGCCCCCAGACTGCTATTGGATGGGCAGGGTGTGTTTTGGAGGGCTAGGGCACAAGAACACCACAGAAATCTCCTCTAGCCAGGCCCACCTGTCTGCACTGGCTGTGTTTTGCTGATTGTCCATGAGCATTTAAGGATGAAGGATCCTGTCCCTACCAGCCCCTCCCTTTGCAAGGTGGCTTTGCAGAAGGCGCCTGTGGGCACAGCTCAGCCCATGGGGTGTGCAGGCAGCCCCACAGTCCTGGGTGGCATGCCCGGGTGCAAACCCACATCATCCACTGACATCTCCACCAACATCAGCACAGACGCCCACAAGGAACAGCCATTGGGAGGCCACTCCGATGGCAGTGCCAACCCTGATGGCCCTGCAGCGTTGAGCTCTCCATGGCCAAAGATGCTTGCAGGAGCTCTCAGCGCAGTCAAGGCACCGGTCAAAGCTCTGAGTGTCCTGCTCTGCCCTTACCAGTCTGCCCGAGGTCCGTCTGAACTCGATGAAGATGTGCCCCACCACATCCCATGCCCAGCGGCTCTCAGAGCCGGAGCTGAGCAGCTCCCTGATGAACTCCAGAACTGCCCTTCGCACCTGCCAGGAGAGAGTGCGGTTACGATCCTCCTGTTCAAAATCCAAAAGGAAGATGCCTTTGCTTGGGGGCAGCCTTTGTGGCTCAGGGAGAGATGATGAGTGCACGGCAGCAGCTTTCACTCCTGGCACCAGGGCTGGGCTTTAGCACCAGGCTGGATGGGCATTTGCCCCACAGAGCACAGCAACCTGCCTGCTCCACTCTGCCAGCTCTCCCCGGGGAGGAGCCATCACCCACCACCTGGGCGACGTGCTGGCGCTTTCCCAGGCACTCCAGCTCTGCCCCGAGGGTTTCTCTGCCTCCCCTGGTGGCACTGTTCCTTCCCAAACCAGCTCACCTGGGCACTGGGGTTGTTGCACACGGATCGCACGGCCTCCACCACCTGGGGCAGCTTCTCTCTTGTCGCAGGTGCTGGAAGACATACAGAGAGGTGTGCGTTGAGGCACAGCCTAGATGGCAGAAGGGATCCCTTGAAGATACCAAGTTTTTCGCACACCAACGGGACAGAAAAGTGGGGTCTGACTGACTTCACAGGAGGCAGTGGCATAGCCAGAGCAACTCTGTTTCTACAGGCACAGCTATTTTATAGGGACTGAAAGCTATGGTAATATGGTAACACAGAGGAGAAGACAAATGGCGTGGATACAAGCAGCTCCTGTGCACACCAGCCCACCCGCCAGCCTGCCCGTGTTACTGAGCTTGGAGCATCGTCCCTGGTGTGCCGCCATTTCTAACTGCTGGGGGAGTGCTTGAGCCTTGTTGCAGGGTGCCAGCTCTGCTGGGGGAGCTGCTCTTTGTAGCTCCTTTTGGGTGCAGGTGCACCACTTTCAGCCCATTCCTGCTCTCAGCCCAGCAGCCCCAACCCCTGCCTTGTGTCCCTGGTCCGTGGCACTGACCATCAGAGTGGGCCAGGGCTCCCAGCAGGCCCAGGGCTGCCACGCAACTGGCTTCGCTCCCACCGCTCAGCTGGGAGTGTAGAAACACAACCGTCTCCTCAGGGCAGCTTTGCGCTGTGGGGAAGAAATCACATTCTGCATTAGCAGGCAGCTGCCCCTGACCACCAAGGACAGGGAGAGAGCTGCCATGGCACGGCGGGGCATCGCCCAGCCTCCTCTCCTTACCCTGCAGCATGATGCAGCGGGATAGCACTGCCTTATGGGTTGGGCCAGGCTCCTTGGTCACATCAGAGAGCTGTGGGAACAAGGTCCATTTTAGAGAAAGTCGCATCAGTGTTGACAGGGACTGAAAAGAAACAGTGCTCTCTGCTCGCCTCTCCCAGGGCACTCTGGGCACAGGATCCACAGCCAAAACCCAGCCCACACCACAGTGGCCCCGGGCACACACAGAGGTTTGCAGCAGCCCAGGCTGCCCAGGAGCTGAGACTGAGCAGCGTTAAAAGGCTGCCCTTAGGGTGCCAGCGCTCCAGAGTCCGCCTGCAACTTGGCCAAGAGGGAAATTGCTGTGGGAACTGGGCTGCCCCTCAGGCCCATTCCAAACAGCCAGGATCAGGCCTCCTGCAGCCTTAAGGTGGCACCTAGGTGACAAATCCTGGCATCCTCCTGGCCTGCAGGAAAGTCCTGGCGGAGGGACACCTTGCCAGGTTCTGCCCTGTCCTGCCCTGCCCTGCCCTGCCAGCCAGCAGGTCTTTCCCCTCCATGGCAATCAGGTGTGCAGGCCCCAGGCTGGCGGCAGGGCGCAGGCTCCCCTTACCTGGCGGTGCACAGCGGTGCTGATGGCAAGAGCTGTGCCCTGTGGGATGGGCGTCTGAACTCCCTCCAGTATCTCCAGGACATAGCTCAGGCTCTACAAGAGAACAGGGGAGGAAGAGGAGGCTAAAGGCACCTGGGAAAGGAGAAACCCAGCACATCTGGGATAAGGGGAGTCCCTAGCACCAGCTCCCAGGGAAAGCCCCAAACCCTCCTAAATGGGGCTTCTTGCTTGCAGCATCAGGAGGGTCTCTTTCCTCTGAACAGAGCCCAGTGTTGACAATTCAGTTTCCCGGCACTTCCCACTCATCAGACCTTGCCCTTCACTGGACAGGATTGGACATGGCCCTGGGCATTAGGGCAAAGCTCTTTCCGCACACAGAGCCCCAGGGAGGTGGCAATGCCTCATTTCCTGAGAAGATGAGCCGCAGGGACTCTTGCCTCTCTCGTGCCCCCCTGGGTTTCTCTTTTCTTGTCCAAAGAGCCCAGGAAGCCTCAGGCTTCCTCTGATCTCCTTGTTCCTTCTCTAAGGGCGTCCCAGCTCCTCCTGGCACCCCACAGCTCCCCAGCACCTTGTGGCACTCTCATAGATGCCCCCCAGGAGCCACGCTGAGCCTTGCGCAAGACCTCACCTTGGTGACCCGGGAGGTGTCTCGGACCTCCTGGTATTGGTGCAGGAGCCAGAGGAGCTGCTCACAGGCATGCTCTCGGTGCTGCTCCTCATGCAGAAGGACCCCCATCATGGCAGCCACTGCCCCGAGGACAGCCTGCTTGTCCTGAAGAGAGAAGGGAGAGGCTCTGCTTAGAGGGCTGAAGGTCTGCCTAGTGCTCAGCATCCCCTGGACACCAGTCTGTCCTTCCCACTGGGAGGGGTTTCCTTTCCTTTCTGCCCTGCAGGAGAAGGGCTCACTCCAGAGAGGAAAGAGCACTTCCCCATGCTGATACCCCACCCTTCCTGCAGAAAGGCCCCAGGACTTGGCTGCTTCCTGCCAGGGAGCCCCTAGTCTCAGGCACGGTGCCGACAGGCTCCTGGCTTGGGGTGCCTTGTCACTCAGACCACTCCCTCCCCTCGCCCCTCTGCTCGCACCCAACTGAGCACAGACAGACCCACCAACGTGGATGTCTCTGCTGTGGACCCAGGCGTGGAAAGCAGCACTTCTCACCTCTTCATCCTTGCAGTCCAGCCGATTTACCACCACATAGCGGAACACCGGGTAAATGGCTTCACAGAAGTGTGCTACCCCCTTGAGAGGGAACGGGCATTGCTCCCGGTTGCCAAAGTATGTATTGACTGCTTTTGACCATTGCTCAAGAACTGCACCAGGAGAAAGGAAAAGGGAGCATGTGAGAGTCTGCAGCAGGGACGGTCCCTTGCATCCACGCCCAAGCCTGCTTTAAGGACAGTCCCAGGCTCCAGCAGGGCTCAGCCCAGGACCAGATCTGGATCTGAGGGCAATCTGTGCTCTTGAGGCATCTGGATTCAAACACCCCATTGTTTCGCTCCTCCTCGCTCTTGCACCTTCTCCTCCTCAAATGGCCTGTTCCCCTCCAGCATTTCTCACTGCAGCCCCTTCCCTTCCCCACACACATGCCCTTTCAGAGCACGGATTTTAATCCCAGAGGAAAGCAGGGGAACAGAAGCCATGGAAAGGGACCTAGGAGTTCCTCTGTGCAGCGCCACCATGTCCTGCCCTCAGGAACCTCCTGGGCTTCCCCTCTCCTTCTGCATACTCACAGGAGTTTGGGAATACCAAGGCTTGACCTCGCTGCAGGCTGCACCCACCATGTTCCCTCTGAGATCCCATGAAGGCATTGAAGGCCACCCCAGCCCTGCCCCAGGGGCCCCGGCCAAGGAGCTGACACTCACCACTGCAGACAACGTGCAAGATCTGGCCACTCCCCACCTGGCTCAGCACAGTGCGCAGGGCGAGCAGCGTCATCCCCATGAAGGGGATGCACCGCAGGGCTGCAGAGAAGGCAGGGACAGAGGGACCAAGGTCAGTGATAGACATGGGAGACTGGGGTCGATCTCTGGCAAGGCTGGGGCTGCTGGGCCATGCAGGGCATGCCAGAGGGCATGGGGAGGGCTGCCTTCCCCAAGGGGAACACAGGAAAGCCCTTTGGGGAAATGGGGAGGAGAGTGGGGGACAGACACCCCACGGGTTTGTTTCCAACAGGTGCCCACCCTTCAGGAACTGGGATTGGGCTGGTAAGGCAGAGCTGCCAGCTGGCCCTGGCTTGGAGCAAGGAGGCACAGCAACTCCATAGCCCCCCAGTTCAACACAGAGTGTTTAGGGAGGGGGAGGATCCCTTCTCGCTATTATCACAGACCCCTACCCAAACCAGGAGGCCGAGGGTGCCGTACCATAGCTGCGGGCCATTTTGCCCAAGGTGAGGAGCACAGTCTCATCAGGGACCTTCCCCATGGCCTTCAGGTGGCTCTGGAGCTCAGACATGACAAAGTGGAAGTGGGAGCGGGCCAGAGCCACCAGGACATCGCTAGCGGCCGTCTTCACATCACCTGTCACACCCTGCAAAAGCATCACAGGCTAAACACTCCCAAGAAAAAGGCTGAGGCATTCAGACAGGCTGAATGACCCCATGTCCTCTGTGAAACCCCTTGGGGCAGCTGTGCTCAGGGCCAGGCAGCTGCTGCCTCTTGCTCCCTGGGGTAGGCGAGTAGCTCCCTTGCAAGACAAGGGAGGCATTTCCCCGGCACAGCCCCGTGCCACTGGCTCCTCTCCATGGAGATGCCAGGAACAAATTGTTGCAGACTTGAAACCCCCCTGGGACCTCTCTGTGGGGCTGGTGGGTTCCCATGGCTCTTCCTCAAGGCAGGAGGAATAACCTTGAGCTTGAACCCAGCTCTCTCTCAGTTAGAAACAGCCCCAAGTCCGCGTGTCTGCACAGCTCTCTGCATCCCCTCGCCAAATTCCCTGTAATGACGAGTCCCCAGAATCTCTTCCCTTAGGACCTCCTCTGGGTCTGAATAACCACGGAACATCTCTGCGCCACTCTGTATTTCCCCCCAAACCAGGGGCAGAGGCAGGCTGCTTTGGTGGCCTTGAAAGAGGACAAGCTCACCTGGGCTGCTCGCATGTCACTGGATGCCTCTGCTATTAGGCGGTTCACGACACCGCTTGTCAAACAGCCATCATCTCCCTGCAAGATCCTCTCCAGCTCCCGGTATGTCTCCACTCGGTCACCCTGGGGACAGACCACAAAGGGGAGTGATGGGACTTGCTTTGCCCTCTTTTCCAGGGAGCCACGAGAGAGACCTGCTGCCCCCCAAATCATCTGTGTGACATGGGCACGAGGTACGAGCTGCAGGCATCAGTCAGGACAGCCATGGGCAACACTAAGATCTTCCGCAGCGCCTCTGATGCTAGCAGAGAGCCAGATAGGGAGATCAACTCCACCAGGGTAAATGGCCGTGCAGGAGCCAAGGAAGTCACTCCTGAGGATGGGGGATGGTGGAGGTCAGAGGGAAAGTGCCAGGCGAGGAAGGGTGTGACTGTTCACTCAACTCCTGCCTAGGTTTTGGCTAACCCAGCTCATGCTAAGGCCTCATGTATACTGGGAGCAGCACCATTAGGTCAAAGCAAGAGCACCATATAGGCAGGGCAGGCGGCCAGAAAGAGCTAAAGGGCCATGATGCAGCCATTATCACCTGCAGATTGCTGTCTGCGGCAGGCATTGTCTTTTGTCTAGCAGTTTCCTCAGAGTCCACTACTTTATGGAAATGGCATAGACCAAACCTCCAAGCTGGAGGGTATAAAACATCAGTTTACTCAAAAAGCTTTTGAAGCGGATCCAACAGCAGCTGAGCGGCTGAAGCTTTCATGCTTCCTGGTGTGATAGAGGGGATCCCTGCACTGTGACGGAGGAGGGATGAGCCCTCTCACCGTCGGCTAGGTAAATAATTCTTTTTTTTTGCTCATAGGTGCACTACATTAAGAGTTATGGGTTGTAAGTTTTGAAACTTATGACTTGACCGGTTAAGAAGTGAATTCATGTGATAGACTAGTCTGGGCAAAAGGGGATTGAGCACCCCTGTTCATCGAGTTCATGTAGTGTATTTCTTAATGAGCTCATAAAATAAAATTTAGATCAGGGAGTATGTTGTCCTGTAAATTTGAGAGCTCCAAAGAGACTGTGACAAAGGGGAAGGCTTGGGAACTGTCGTGGTTTAGTCCCAGCCAGCAACTCAGTACCACGCAGCCGCTCGCTCACTCCCCCTACCCCGATGGGATGGGGGAGAGAATCAGAGGAGTAAGAGTGAGAAACACTCCTGGGTTGAGATAAGAATAGTTTAATAATTAAAATAAAATAAAGTAAAATAATAATAACAACAATATAATAATAATAACAGTAATAATAATATACAAAGCAAGTGATGCACAATGCAATTGCTCACCACCCGACAACCGATACCCAGACAGTTCCCGAGCAGCAGTCGCTGCTCCCCGGCCAACCCCCCCCAGTTTATATACTGAGCATGACGTCATATGGTATGGAATAGCCCTTTGGTCAGTTTGGATCAACTATTCTGGCTGTGCCCCCTCCCAGTTTCTTGTGCGCCTGGCAGAGCATGGGAAGCTGAAAAAGTCCTTGACTAGCATAAGCAGTACTCAGCAACAACTAAAAACATCAGCATGTTATCAACATTCTTCTCCTACTAAATCCAAAACACAGCACTATGCCTGCTGCTAGGAAGAAAATTAACTCTATCCCAGCCGAAACCAGGACAGGAACGAGACCATGGCCCGAGGAGGGGAAGCCACGAGCACTCTGCACCTTGGGGCACAGCATTGCTCCTCACACTGGCAGGAGCACTGGTTCTGGGACAGTTCCCAAACCAAAGCTAAGGAGGGGCCTTGGACACTTGGACAAAGGTGCCGGAGAGATGCTGAGATTTATGCCAGAGGCTTTGCCTTGCCCAGGAGTGTGCTGCGAGCTCCTGGGGAAAGGAGTGGGGAACAGTGGCCTTAGTCCAGCTTGAGCAGCAGGATTAGCGCCTGGGGACAAAGAGCCTGCAGGAGTGCAGAGGTGCCGTCAGGTGAAATCCCCCTCTGCCCTGGCTCCCTGGGGAAGCCAGGGGCAAGGAGGGGAGCCCTCAACCCCCGCCCCGCCTTACCTCATGGTCTTGCAGCTGCTTTAGCAGAGAAGTCCCAACGGCCGCAAAGGTAGTGATGGCCACAGGGACAGTCCCTGTTGCCCTGCCTCCATCCTCAGAATGCACAGGTCTGGCCTGGGAACATATGCATGGGCACAGAGCTGGAAGAAAAGAAAGAAAAGTATTGCTGGCTGCAGGGCTTCACACCAAGGAGGGGTAAGGAGGCAGGAGGGCAGTCAGTGGGATGATGGGAGAGAGTCTTCCCCGCACTGCAGCACTGGGAAGACCACCTTGGGGGACTGGGCCCATTCTGGGCTCCCCAGTGACAGAACAGCAGCAATGTGCTGGAGCAAGTTCAGTGAGGGGGCCCCAAGCTGGAGAGGGGATGGACATGGGGCTCTGTGAGGAGAGGCCAGGAGGGCTGGGCAGCCCCAACAAGAGACAGCTAGGCCAGGTTGTCTCTGAGCAGTCCCCAGCTGCCCCATGGAGGGCAGGGAGAGGATGGAGCCAGAGCCCTCTCAGAGGTGCCTGGCAGCAAGATGAGAGGTGATGGGGATGCAGCCCCTAGCACCTGGCTGGGACAGACACTGCCTCCAGTAGGCGTCAGCCCCTAACCTCCCACCAGCCCCTCACCTCTCAGCACTCTCATCCTCCTCATGGCAGCAGGATCTCCCAGATCAGTGCACTGCTCTCTCTGGGCAAAAGCCATGAGAAACTGGGGCAGCACCAGCCCCAGGAGGAAGATATAGAGCCTGGCCATTGTGACCCCCCTGTGGGGCGTGGCACCTCACAGAGGGCTGCTGTGACACAAGGTCACAGGGACACATGCTGGGGACACACCATGGGGCAGGGACCACACACGGCAGCACCCTGGGGACCCCCACAGGCCCAGAAATGCAGGATTTCCCCATTCTCCATCACTTGAATTCACTCATGGTCCTCAAATAGCTTTAGCAAAGACTTTCTGCAGACAGCCCTTCCCAGCTCTGTCCTTGATCCATGTCCCCCTCCAGGAAGCCATCCCTGGAAACATTCAAGGTCAGGTTTGACAGGGCTCTGAGTAACCTGATCTAGTTGAAGACGTTCCTGCTCATTGCAGGGGGATTAGACTAGATGAGCTTTAAAGGTCCCTTCCAACCCAAACTATTCTATGATTCTATGACCTGAGGCAACGTGGTCTCAAGGGGACTGTGGTGGTGCACACACACCACCCCCCCACGCCTTATTCCTCTTTCTCTTCAACCGCTTTATGATCTCAGGAATTCCAGGCCACCATTTTTGTGTAGCGAGTTAGTCAGTTAAGCGCCCCTTAATTGTACCAGAAACTCCTACATGGCTGAAGCAGAGAGCAGCCCTGTCCTTATCAAAATCTTTGTATTATCGCCAACAGGGGAAGTGAGAACAGCTACCCCTGACAGACTTGAAACAGAGTGGTATCATCGTTACTGGAATTCCAGCAACTACTGATCTGAATTGTGGCTCAGATGGAAATTTACTGGTGATTAAAGTCAATCATCTCACAATCCTATAAACAGCAGTCCTAAGTGAGGCCCTTTGAGCTCTCCTGGACTGCCATGGGCTGCACCAGCATCTCCCTCCAAGTGCAATGCCTCTCAGAGCTAGCAAAATCTTAAAGTTTGCTAAAACCAGAAATCCATTGCTGAAGACCGACAGCGGAGCCTGGGCTGAAACCCTTCACTCCTCGAGGCTCAACCCTCACCCGTTGAGAAATGCCAAGACATTAGACGCGAGTATTTCATTGACCTTGAGGGGAATTTTTAACAGGTATACCATTTTTACATATGTATTCATGTTTGTGTGTATGCATGTGTGAATCAGTTTAAGCAGTCTGTAGATGTACGATTTAGTTTCCAAGTGAGTCTTATACTGCTGCCTTATCCTTATTCCTATAAACCGTTGACCAAGTCTGAGACTGAGTGGACCCAGCCGCACCTCGACTCCTCTCTGAGAAGGAGTTTAGAAAGCAAAGGGGTCTATTCTGAACCTCGTGACTCAGCGGGAGGGTCCTCCTTATCCCCTGCATACACAATCATGAATCACTTTATGAATCATTCCAACTCAGTGTAACTTAATTTTCCTTTATGCACTTCCACGTAGTAATAGAGTGAACCTTGCCATCTTCGAATCTTTAACTAAGTCACTGTTTTGACCAGTTTTCTCTAATCACTTTGTTAATCACTGATGACTGAGTGCTATTAAAATATTACAATCAAATCCTGCGATTTGCTACCAGTAAATTCTAAACTGCTACTAAATCAAACTGTGTAAAGTCACTCATTCACAATAAATTGACATAATCAGCAGGATTCATAAACCTGCATTCGTGACAGGGACTGACCTGGCCTTTGCCCTCTGCATTTTTGTGCCCTGTTTTTCTCCAAAGAGGAGGATCCCGCCTGTGTCCGTGTGTGCCCTCCCCTATGTCTCCTCCAAGAACATTTGCTCCCACTCTCCAGCCAGGACCAAACTAGGCAGAAACTTGAGACCTCCAACCCATCAGACCCAACTGTGTCACAAAAAGACAAAGGAGACTTGTATTCAAATGGAATATCTGTTTGCTGGACTGTGGATGAGCATGGGACAGCTGACCTTCCTAGAAGGTTTCTCAGCTCAAATCCAGACGAAAGGATGACCAGAACTGCCATCTCTACTAGAGTAGGAGATGCACACATATCCAAGCCCTTCATGCTACTGGGCTGGCATAGGATTGCATGTGGGTTCAGAAAGAAATTACCCTACAGTCCTTCGGTCTCTATGAAAGGGTCGATATGTGCACATCTGTTGGTTTTTTGGGTGTGGGGCTGGGGGGGGGGGGGGGGGGCTGTGGTGCTGTTACCTCTTAAGTCAGGACACAGGCAATTTGAGACATCTTGCTGTTATTTGACTGTAGTTTTCCATGCTGGGTTGTCGGCCTCTGCCTAAAGAATAAGGGAGTGGAATAGGGAATAAGGGAGAGGAAGAGGAATAGGAAGAGGAAGAGGAAGAGGAGGAAAAAGAAAGAGGAACAGGAAGATGACTAGGAAAATGCGGAAAAAGAGAAACAGGAGAAGAAGAATGAGCAGGAATAGAAGGAGGAAGAGGATAAGGAAGAGGAGGAGAAGGTGGATGAGGAGGAGAAAGAATAAAAAGAGGAGGAGGAACAAGAGGAGGAACAAAAGGAGAAAAGAGGAAGAAGATGAAGAGGAGGAAGAGAATGAAGAGGAAGAGGAGAAGGAGGAGGAGAATTAAAAGGAGAAAGATGGCAGAAAAACAAGGACGATGAAAAGGAGGAGCAGGAGGAAAAGGAGGAGCAGATGGAAAAGGAAGACAAAGCAAAGGAGGATGAACATGAATATGAAGGAGGAATAGGAGCAACAGGAGGAGGAGGAGGAGAGGAAAAGGAAGAAGAGGAGGAAGAACAGAAGAACAAGAGGACAATGATCATGAAGGCCAGAGGGAGGAACAGGAGGAGGAACAGCAGGAGGATGAGGAGGAACAGAAGGAGGACAAGGAGGAACAGGAGCACAAGGGACAGGAACAAGAACAGGAACAGGAAAAGGAGGAGAAGGAAGAGTAGGTAGGTAGATGTGGAGTAATTGCTGGAGGTGGCTTAGACATTAGACTTAGATTTACAATTTCAAGAAAAACACAGCATTGAAGAAGCTGTCCAGATGAAATGCAGGTGGATGCAAGGAATCTATCCCATCAGGGAGTTCCCTAAGCCTGCAACCTTGGATGTCGGCAACATGAGGGGAGCCTGGTGCGCTGGCTCTAAAGGGAGTTGCCCAGAGGGAGGAGTGGTGTGGAGACACCACGGCCAAGCTCTGTGATAAGGGACTCAGAAGAGGACCATGGCACCGATGAGCTGCATAATTGATACCCTGAGCCAACAAGCGTCATGATTTTGACAAAATACTGTCCTTTTGGTAAACTTTGCTCATTATAATGTCATTATAATACCAAAACACACCTCCATCCCAAAACCTACCCGCCTCTAAGGTGAGACCACTCCTCACTGAGCCTGCACTCTGAATTTTTTGAGCCTGTACCTTTAAAACGAAGCAAGAAAGTTTTACACCAATCATAACAAAAGTATGTATGACTAGAGTCCCTCGAGCTCCACCTGAAAGATAAAAGTACTATAAATTGGCCTAAGAGAGAGGGGATGTTAGGGAAGATACCATCGTGTACTACTCTGACCTCTGGGATCAGTAGACGGGCTGAGCCTCTCTTCCCCCCCATCGGGACGCCTTTGGGTAAGAATCTAACACTTGGTTATACCAAGTGCACACACACACACCCCCCCCATCATCGCGCGAAACTTAGAAACCTCTATAGAGTCGCTTTAGGTCTGTTGATGCATCTGTGTTATTCCAAAGCTTTGGTATTTGCATGTGCCTTGCAGTCAGTGAATTTATCACCGGTAATCCAAAGAACCTGTGTGTCTGTTGCTTTAATAAATTGCTTTGATTTATTAGTCTAGTGTGATAGTGGT
Organism: Pelecanus crispus; assembly: GCF_030463565.1. Classification (NCBI taxonomy): domain Eukaryota; kingdom Metazoa; phylum Chordata; class Aves; order Pelecaniformes; family Pelecanidae; genus Pelecanus; species Pelecanus crispus. Next base: position 157,515 of record NC_134667.1, on the reverse strand, counting down.
CATTGAACGCGACCAGACGCTTTAAGTGTGGCCGTGATAGTTCATGCAGCACGACTAGACGAAAAGTGCCTACGTTATTTGTGACTCCGTAATCGTGATAGTTCAGTGCACTGAACACGACCGGTCTTATAACGATAAATTGGGTACCTTCCAAAGCCTCTCTTGACACAACAGTAGAGAGGAGGAGGAAGAAGAGGAGGAAGAAAAGGAGGAACAAGAGAAGGACAAAAAAGAACAGGACTTGCCTACTGGAGGCAGTAGTCAAGGGCCCAGGTGGTGTTCCTCCAGTCCTGCCAGCGAAGAGGCAAGGGTGTGAGGAGAAGGGCACTACTAGGACAAGTCAGTAATTGGCCATGGAACTGGTGTTGGTAACAGGGCTTAGGTTCTGTGACCATGGGACCCTGTTTGCTGGTCAGCCTCTGCTGGGGAGAGAGGATCCACCTCACGAAGTAGGGCAAAGCTGTTTTCGCCAGCAGGATGTCTGACCCCATAAGGAGGGCTTTAAACTGAGAAGGACGGGGAGGGAGAAAGCAACCTGCAGTCCTGTGAGGGAGTGACAGACAGGATCGCTGAGCAAAGAGCAGGGGGTGATGTGACAGGAAGGGATCAGCACATCAACAAAAGAGGCTAAAGTAGGGTCACCTCCAGCACCTGCACATAAAACAAGGAAGTGCCTACAAGACACCACTATGGAGAAAGCCCCCAAACCCTCTCTGAGAACCGAGCATGCAGACAAGCCTCTCTAAAATGCCTGTACGAGTGCACGCAGCATGAGGGATAAACATGAAGAGTTAGACATCTCTGTGCAGCTGCAGGGCTATGGTCTTGCTGGGATCACAGAGACGTGGTGGGATGGCTCCCATGACTGGAGTGTCACAATGGAGGGATGCAGGCTTTTTAGGAAGGAGAGGTTGGGAAGACGAGGAGGGGGAGTTGGCCTGTATGTGAGAGAGCATCTGGAGTGCATGGAGGTCTGCCTGGGGATGGATGAGGAGCCAATCGAGACCTTATGGGTAAAGATTAAAAAGAGGACAGATAAAGGTGACAGGTATAGTGGGTGTCTGACCCAATGTTGTGGTTTAGGGATTCTATTCCCTTATTTACACATTGAATATACAATCTCCACACCTTTCTAATACATAATCATTAACCTGTCTTCGTGCGCTCATCTTCATTGGTTAACAGTTTACTCGCATAGTCTTTAAAGCTACAGTGTCTTTTTAATTCACTGCGCTTGTGCAGGAGGAGTCAGGGGGGTACTTGCTTCAGTCCCTAATTGGGTCGGTGGTCACGATCTCCCCCTGCCCGAATTACCTCTTACCCAGTTTTTTCTATTATGTGCATGCCCCTTTTGTTCTGCCATCCCCTTATCTTTGAAGGTCAGCAACCATCCGCTTAGCCATCCTCCCTTCCTTTTTACATTTTATCAATGTAGCAAAATATGCATTACTTCACTGCTACTCAAGGACTATATTTCATTAGTATAACAAGATCTACTACTTAAAGGCATAGGATCATATTTCATTAGTATAACAAAATCTGCTACCAAAATCTACTACTTAAAGGCAACACTATGACATGACAAAAAGCTGCAGAAGCCATCTGCATGCTCCTGCCCTGATAGCTGCAGAGACACCCTTGACACCCAGCAAGGCAAAGGGCTCCGGAGCGGAGGATCGCGATGGGGTACCCTTCCTAAAGCGGCAAATCGGTGGCAAAAGTGCAGGGCAAAAGTGCAGGGAGGGAGGGTACCCCAGCCCCCCCACCCCAAGCGGGAAAGAGTGAGCTCCTGACAAGAGGCAGCTCTGACTCAGCATGGGCAGGGACAAGAGCGATGGTGGCCTAACCCCCTCACGTACAAAAGCAGCCCTCAGGGAGCACGAGGGACCAGGGGCACAGTGAACAGGACAGGCAAACAGGGTGTGGCACGGCAGTTTGTGTGGCACTTTGCACAGGCGGGGCATGCGGGCAGGGCACAGTCCCCTCCTGGCTCTAAAGGGAAACTCAACTAGTGGTCATCGCCCTCTCAGGAGAGGACCTAGCAGCTATGGTTTCCACTCACCCAAAAGCCATCGCCACAAGGAATGCGGCGACCTAGACGGAGCTCCTGCACAAACATACAGCCGTCCAGGTCTCTGGCTTCAGGGAGTGCCTGAGCCTGTCACTCATACCAGAGGGCAGCACAGACAACAGCTGATTTCAGTGTGACCAAGTGAATGATCTGCTCAGCCTGGTGGCAGAGCTGAAAGAGAGTGGAAAGGCTGAGGAGTATCAGGGAGTGTGAGAGGGAGATAGATTGGTGGAGCCACACCCTACCATCCCTGGTGCCAAGGCAGCAGATGGAGGCTCCACAAGGAGCAGAGGCTCCCCTACCCTCTTGCCAGGAAGCAGAAGGAGGGGACCTCAGAGACAGGGGGGGAATGGAAACAGGTCCCTGCTCGGGACAGCAGGCGAATCCCCTCCCGGCCTCCCTTACCTTCCCAGTTGCCCTTACACAACAAATGTGGGGCTCTGGTACTTTGAGGGCCAGGCAAATGAGGATGTAGGTGACGGTCCATCCAGGGGGTTGCCTAGGGCAAGTGAGTCAGCCCCACGCATTATGACTGCTTCTGTTAAGAAAAAAAGGAGGGTAACTGTCATAGGCGATTCCCTCCTGTGGGGAACAGGGGGCCCAATATTCCGACCAGACCCATCCCCCAGGAAAGTCTGCTGCCTCCCTGGGGCCCACGTTAGAGACGTTACTAAGAAACTCCCCAATCGGGTACAGCCCTCTGATTCTTACCTGCTGTTCGTTATGCAGGTTGGCAGTGATGAGGTTGCAGAGAGAAGTCCAAAAGCGATCAAAAGGGACTTCAGGGCACTGGGACAATTGGTTGAAGGATCGGGAGGGAGCACAGGTAGTGTTTTCCTCAATCCTGTCAGCGGCAGGGAAGAATACTGAAAGGAATAGGAAAGCTCAGCTGATTAACAGGTGGCTCAGAGGCTGGTACCATCGGTGGAATTTTGGTTTTTTCGATCATGGGGAGGTTTACACAGCACCAGGCCTGCTGGCGGCAGATGGAGTTCAGCTATCCCCAACAGGGAAAAGGATCCTCGCTCATGAGTTGGCAGGGCTCATTGAGAGGTCTTTAAACTAGGTTCGAAGGGGGAAGGGGATATAAGGAGGCTCGCTAGAGAGGAGCCCAAGGGTGGCATGGCAACATTGGGGGTGAAATCAATAGCCCATCTCAAGTGCATCTACACCAATGCATGCAGCATGGGCAACAAGCAGGAGGAGCTGGAAGCCCTTGTGCAGCAGGATGGCTATGACATAGTCGCCATCACAGAAACGTGGTGGGACGACTCTCATGACTGGAGTGCTGCACTGGATGGCTATAAGCTCTTCAGAAGAGATAGAGGCAAGGAAGGAGAGGCAGTGGGGTGGCTCTGTATGTTAGGGAGTGTTTCAATTGTATAGAGCTTAACAATTGTGATGATAAGGTTGAGTGCTTATGGGTAAGGATGCCCTCATCCTTGGGGAAGGCCAACAAGGCAGACGTTGTGCTGGGAGTCTGTTATAGACTACCCAACCAGGGTGTAGAGATAGATGAAGCATTCTATAAGCAGATGGCAGAAGTCTCACAATCGCTAGCCCTTGTTCTTGTGGGGGACTTCAACTTGCCAGACATCTGCTGGAAATACAACACAGCAAACAGTCTTGGAGGTTCCTGGAGTGCGTGGAAGATAACTTCCTGACATAGCTGGTAAGTGAGCCTACCAGGGGTGGTGCCTCGCTTGACCTGCTGTTTACAAACAGAGAAGGACTCATGGGAGATGTCGCGGTTGGAGGCCATCTTGGGCTTAGTGACCATAATATGATATGATAGAGTTTTTGATTCTTGGCAAAGCAAGGAGGAGGCCAGCAAAACCACTACCATGGACTTCCAGAGGGCAGACTTTGGCCTGTTCGGGACGCTGGTTGGGAAAGTCCCTTGGGAGGCAGTCCTGAAGGGCAAAGGGGTCCAGGAAGGCTGGGGGTTCTTCAACAAGGAAGTCTTAAAGGTGCAGGAGCAGGCTGTCCCCATGTGCCGTAAGACGAACCATCAGGGAACATGACCAGCCTGGCTGAACAGGGAGCTTTTGCTGGGACTCAGGGAAAAAAGGAGAGTTTACCACCTTTGGAAGAAGGGGCAGGGAACTCAAGAAGAATACAGGGATCTCGTTAGGTCATGCAGAGAGGAAATTAGAAACGCAAAAGCCCAGCTAGAACTCAATCTGGCCACTGTTGTAAGAGATAATAAAAAATGTTTCTACAAATACATTAACAACAAAAAGCGAGCCAAGGAGAATCTCCATCCTTTATTGGATGCAGGGGGGAGCATTGCCACCAAGTATGAGGAAAAGGCTGAGGTACTTCATGCCTTCTTTGCCTCTGTCTTTAATAGCCAGACCAGTTATCCCCAGGGCATTCAGCCCCCTGAGCTGGAAGACAGGGATGGAGAGCAGAATGAAGCCCCCATAATCCAGGAGGAAGCAGTTAACGACCTGCTACACCACCTGGATGCTCACAGGTCTATGGGGCTGGATGGGATTCACCCGAGAGTACTGAGGGAGCTGGCAGAGGAGCTTACCAAGCCACTCTCCATCATCTATCAGCAGTCCTGGTTAACAGGGAAAGGTCCCTGATGACTGGAGGCTTGCCAATGTGACGCCCATCTACAAGAAGGGCTAGAAGGAGGACCCAGGAAACTACAGGCCTGTCAGCCTGACCTCAGTGCCAGGAAAGATTATGGAGCATTTCATATTGAGTGAGCTCAACAGCCATGTGCAGGTCAACCAGGGGATCGGGCCCAGCCAGCATGGGTTTATGAAAGGCAGGTCGTGCTTGACCAACCTGATCTGCTTCTATGACCTGTTGACCTGCCTAGTGGATGAGGGAAAGGCTGTGGATGTCATCTACCTGGACTTCAGTAAAGCCTTTGACACCATCTCCCTCAGCCTTCTCCTAAGGAAGCTGGCGGCTCATGGCCTAGACAGATATACTCTTTGCTGGGTAAAAAACTGGCTGGATGGCTGAGCCCAGAGAGTTGTGGTGAATGGAGTTAAATCCAGTTGGCGACTGGTCACAAGCGGTGTTCCCCGGGGCTCAGTTTTCGGGCCAGTCTTGTTTAATATCTTTATCAATGATCTGGATATCTTTTAATATATAATATTTAATATTTATTTTTATATATTTATATTTATATATTTATATTTATAATATTATATCTTTTAATATTTATTATGTAGTATTTTATTTAATATCTTTATCAATGATCTGCAGCACTCAGGGCATGTCAGCATCCCCAGCAGAGCCGTCCCATGCTCTTTCAACTCGCTTGGTTGCTGCCATTCCAGAGACCGACATGGCTGCCTGCCAGCCCCGTGCCCCAGGACTACAGCTCCCGGCGTGCCCTGGGAACCAACATGGCCTCCCAGTAGCCCCGTGCCCCAGGACTACAGCTCCCGGCGTGCCCTGGGAACTAACATGGCCGCTCAGCAGCCCCGTGCCCCAGGACTACAGCTCCCGGCGTGCCCTGGGAACCAACATGGCCGCTCAGCAGCCCCATGCCCCAGGACTACAGCTCCCGGCGTACTGCGGGCGCTCTGTCCTGCTGTTTGACCCTGCGGGGACACCGTCCCTGGGGCCGGCCCCGCTCCCCCCAAGGCCCCATTGCCGCCTCCCCGGGGCTGCCCCGGGCCCGGCCCTGGAGTCCCGGTGGAGCCGGGAGGAGGAGGAGGAGAGAGGGAGAGAGCAGCAGAGAGGGGTGGGGCAGGGTGGTGGGGTGGCCGGAGAGGGATGGGAGGAGAGAGGGACGGGAGACGGACAGAGGGACGAGGAGAACAGGGGAGGAGCTGAGCAGGGAGTGGAGGAAGGAAAAATACTGGTGAGGAGCTGGCACAGGGGTAGAGCGGGAAAGAGATGGAGGGCAAGGGGCTGGAGAGGTGCAGGAAAGAAAACAGCGCTAAGCAGCAGGACAGGGAGAGAGAGAAGGAGAAGGGCAGGAAGGAGGACAGAGGGGTGGACAGACACAGGCAGGGTGAGGGAGCAGGGTGGGGCAGCAGAGAGAGAGAAAAGGCAGCAGGAGAGCAGAGAGAGAGAGAAACGGAACAGGGATCAGGACAGCGGGAGAAAGGGGAAAGGGTGCGAGGGAAAAGGAAGGGGAGAGAGCGTGGGACAGAGAGCAAGGGAAGGATGGGAAACAATCCAGAGAGACTGAGAGCCAGAGGGATGCGGATCAGGATAAGCAGGTGGAGAAGGACAGTAGAGCAATGGCCTCCAGGATGGAGGTGGAGGAGGAGCAAAACGGGCTGGCGAGCAGGGTGGAGGCCCAGAGAGAAGGGAGAAGCAGAGGCAGCTGAGCAGGGGAGAGAGGCAGGAAAGAGGGGACAGGCTGCAGGACAGAGAGGAAGAATAAAGCCAGGAAGCAGGAGAGGGCAATAGAAAAGATGAGAGAGATGTAGAGAAAGAAGAAAATAGCAACAGGACAGAGAAGGAGGAATTAGAAAATACAAACAGGGAGTCAGACAGAGAAAGAAAAAGAAAGAAAAAAATAGCAATGGGCTAAAGACAGAGAGGGAGGAATTAAAAAATGGGGGCAGGGAGACGGACAGAGAGCAATGGGGAGGGACACAAAAGAGCAATGATGGGCAACTGTCCCCATTTCTTGAGCAGTCCCCAAGAACTGCATTACTGGGGGCCTCAAGGAATGTGCTGCCTGCAAAAGCCCTGCCCTTGGGCCTAATCCTGCACCCTAATAATTGGCATCACCTTGCAGAGTGGCCAGGAGTGGGGAGAAAAGCCCAGCTGGGAGGAAAACAGTCACCCAGCTTTGGGTTTTTTGTTGGTTTGCTTGTTGGTTTTGCTTTTAAAATAATACTATTTAGGCTCTAAATTCAACTTGCAAGGAAAAAGGAACCAGGCATACCAGGCTGGACACATTTCAAGCCTGAATCCATTCAACAGCCGCGCAAACCACCGCTCGCTCCCGCTGTGCACGCTCCACCGCCTGCCTGCAGGTACAGGCAGCCGCCCTGTTTCTTGAGTGCTCCCCAGGAGCAGCACCACCAGGCAGCTCAAAAACCCCTCCTGCCTGCAAAACCTTGAGCACGGGTTAATGGGGGACAATTTCTCCTCTCTTTAGACCTGCTGATTAAAGACTCATCCATCAGGAGATGGCTCCGGACCATGCCAGGGCCAGTGGCGCTGCTTTCTGGATGCCATGGCAGCGATGGGCAGAGGGACCGGTTGTCAAATCCCAGGTCTGGGTACCCGTGTGGGGTGTGAGGGTCCCCCCTGCCTGGCTTTTCCCAGCAAAGTCGCAGCCGGTGCTGTCCCCGTGCTGCAGCCCCGGGGCCAAGGCTCAAGGAGCCGGGCATTTCTGTGGCTGCTGCACCCTGCTGGGCCCCAGCGCCGTCCGCCCTGGGCTTCCCCCGCTGTTCTCTCCAGCTCTGCTTTCTGCCAGGACCGGGGACACCGCAGAATGCCTTGCCTGCTCCCCACAGCCGTCCTGACCCACGTCTGCAGCTTGTACCAACGTTGTGTCCACAGCACCCAGCGTGTGATTTGGGGGTGGCAGGTCTCTTGTGGCACCCTGGGAACGGGGACAAAGCAAACGCCATCGCTCTCTGTCACGAATGCAGGTTTGTGAATCCTGCTGATTATATCGATTCACTATGAATGAGTGACTTTACACAGTTTGATTTAGTAAAAGTTAGAATTTACTTGTAGCGAATTGCAGAATTTGATTATAATATTTTCAATAGCACTCAATCATCAATGATTAACAAAGTGATTAGACAAAATTGATCAAAACAGTGACTTAGTTACAGATTCGAAGATGGCAAGGTTCACTCTATTACTACATAGAAGCACATAAAAGAGAATTAAATCACAACAAGTTAAAACAATTCATAAAAGCATTGTGTATATATGGAATAAAAGCAAGGGGGGGGGGGGCTCCCGTTGAGTCACGAGGTTTAGACTAGACCCCCTTGCTTTCTAAACTCCTTCTCAGAGAGGAGCCCAGGTGCGGCTGGGCCCACTCTTAGTCTCAGACTTGGTCAACAGTTTAGGAGAGTAATGCTATAAGAATAGTACAGCAATATAAAACTCCTTTTAAAATTAAATCATACATCTATAAAACTACTTAAATTGATTCATGCGTGCACACTTACAACTATAAATGCATGTATGAAAATAGTATACCTGTTAAAATAGTATACCTGTTAAAATAGTATACCTGTTAAAAATTCCCCTCGAGTTTAGTGAAATACTCACGTCTAATGCCTTGGCATTTCTCAACGGGTGAGAGTAGAGTCTCAAGGAGTGAAGAATATCAGCAGCCCAGGCTCCATTGTCGATCTCTGGCAATGGAGTTCTGGTAGCAGCAGACTTTCGGAGTCTGCTAGTTTTTGCTGACTCTCAGAGACATTTTGATCGGAGGGAGATGCTGGTGCGGCCTGCAGCGGTCCAGGAGAGCTCAAAGGGCCTCACTTAGGACTGCCGTTTATAGGATTGTGAGATGATTGACTTTAATCACCAGTAAATTTCCATCCGAGCCACAATTCGGGTCGGCTTGTTGCTGGAATTCTAGCAGCGATGATACCACTCTGTTTCAAGGCTGTCTGCGGTAGCTGTTTGTTCTCATTCTCCTCGTTAGCCATAATATGAATCTTGATAAGGACAGAGCCGCTCTCTGCTCCAGCCATGTAGGAGTTTCTGGTACAATTAAGGGGCGCTTAACTGACCAACTCGCTACACAAAAGCTGTGGCCTGGAATTCCTGAGATTGTAAAGCAGCCGAAGTAAAGGGGAAAAACAACAGAAAAACGGCGGGGGGAGATGTACCACCACACTCTTTTTTGATCTTTGTCCCCAGGGTGAGCAAGTGGAGATGTACCATGTGCTGGAGAGCGTCCTGCAGGGAGGTGACAGCTGATCGCAGAGCAATACTGAGACCCGCCTGACAGCCAAGGCAGCCGGTGGCCACAGAGCAGCCCAGGTGAGCTGGTTCTCTTGGAGGCCCCAGAACAGCCTTCCTCTGCCCCTGGTTTTGGTGAGATATGGAGCAGCACAGAGATGTTTCTCAGGCCTCCAGGCCTGAGGAGGGTTTCCCAGTGACCCCGTGAGAGATCCTGCTCCCAAGAAGCACCTCCCGATAGAGCAAAGGCTGTATCCAGCCACCCAGCGCTGAGTACGGCTGCCTCAAGGGGTCTTGCAGGTAGGATGGGGTCATCTGCCTGGTGGCTGTGGCACAGAAACAATGAGCTGAAGCCCCGTGGTCATGGCTGGCTGGTTCAAAGTCTCCGAGTGCCTCGGCCTTTCTCCCCAGGAGCATTTAACCTGGGCACTTTTTCAGTGTGTGAAGATGGATGCTGGTGACATCTGGTGGCTCCATCTCACTCCCACTTCAGAGTTATGATGTCTGAGATCCGGGGCCACCTGAAGGCCCTGGCAGAGATCTCCAGGGAGTTTGTGTTCCGCTTTCTGATATCTTAGGGCTACAGTGTGCTAGGGTTATGGGGCGACAGGGTTATGCTAGAGTTTAAGCAAGTTACAATTAAAGCGTGTTACTGTTAGGAGAGAATCTGGGTTTGTTGTCCCTGGTTCCTGGGGTTAGGTTTTTTTTACCTTACCTTGTGTTCTGTGTGGTCTTTTTTTGTGGAGAGTCCTTTTTTTTCAGTTTGTTTGCGATTTTAGGGTTTGGAATGGGGCCTTTGGTTTGTGTGTGATGTTTCTTCTGGTTGTTTTTTTGCTGTTATGGTGGACTGTGTTGTGTTTTCTGTCTTGAAAGCATCATTTCTGGTCTAATATGTCTACTTCATGTCAGGCAGTGTCACCTCTGGTGTGCTCTGACTCATTTCTGGCAAGTCGGTAGGTAGGTTGCCAGGTAGGTAGGTATGGAGGACTTGCGGTCCATGGAGAATGACTGCCAGATGACTAATGGGCAGTTCTGGGGAGGGGTGAGAGGACTTCTGGCCCATCGGTAATGACTGCCAGAGGACTAAATGTGCTTCTGAGTTTGTGTGGACTTCCAAATGCATGGTCATTTCTCCTGCCTTGAGGAAGAGCCCTGGGAATACACCAGCTGCACAGAAGGACAAGGGTTTCCCCAAGGGTACATAGCTTTTTGGTTTTTGCTTTTGAGTAAGCAATCTGCAAAGAGGCTGCTGTCATTAATTTTGGTGACATTTTGTCAAGTCCTGCACTGAGTTTCGTGTGACTTGAAGCATTGCTGACAAAATAGTGGAGGTTTGCCTGGGTGTTGTGGATGCTTCAGGTTTGAACGTCTGCTCGTGGTGGTGACTTCATGCAGTCCTTAGCTCCTGTCTCAAGGCACAACGTGTGCTTAGGACGAGGTTCATCATCCATGCTAGTGGATGTGAATCTGTATTTCAAATAGATTTCTTGATCGTTTTGGGTAGTGGGGGGTGAATTCCTTGTCAGATCTGATTCCATCATCCTTGGTTTTGCCTCTTCACATGGCTGGCGAAGAGCTCGTAGGAGGAGCGGGAGAAGGGTCAGTGCTGCCATTTCCACATTGACCGCTTGTGCTGGAGTTATCAGGATTCTCTTCCATCGGTGGTTTCTTTGCAGGCATCTCTTGAAGCCATTTGTCTGTTTTGTGAGAGGTAGTGGACTTAACGGGAAACCTACTTTAACATTTTTTGGTTGTTTTTGCATTCTTTGGCAATATCTACTTAAAAGTCTACTTCAGCAAAAGAAGAAGAAATCACTTCTGATTTCTGTGTCTGACTAAAAGGACTAAGCTGATGACAGAGAGAACTGATGTGAAGAGCCATTATTTTGGCATTATTCGGTACCACATCTGACTTGTTGTGCTTTCCCTGTGTGTAGGGTGGTGGTTTGCACATGGCACTGCTCTGCGCTGCTGGGTCCATGTCCCTTTTTGCAGTTAAAGGTTTTTCTCTCTGAAAATTTAAACCTGATAATTTAAATTAGTATGCCTAAAGGTAGGGAAAAGCGGCCTTTTACTTACAAGAGCAGTTATAACACATGCTGTAAAACTGAATCTTAATCTCTAAAAAAAAATCAACAGGTGCCTCCCATCTGTTGTTGGTAAATGAGGAGCTATACAATAGTATAGTTTCACACTTTATTTTTTGGGAAAATCTCCAGGTTTAAGCCACAGGTCTTAATGACAAATGACAACATTAATATTGCAGTGGATTTACATAGAACATCACATTTTTAACGATGATTGATGCAGAGTATTTGTGGCGCCTGTGTTTAATGCCTGGTGTTCCACATCCTTTCCTCTCAGAGCTGCGATCAGAATCTTCATGCGGAGGAGAGCTGTTTGCCTCGTGACCTCGTGAAGAAAATCAAGAGCAGAAAGGAAGAAGTGGGCCTGATGGCAAACCCAATGTCAAGAACCTGCTCCCATGGGCCAGAGGTCAGTCTTGGTCTTGCTGTCAGTGAAGCGAAGCTGTGTGACGGGGCAGTGATGCTGGTGCTGGGGCGGTGATGGAGGCCTCCGTCCTGCCAGCGTTGGTGCAAATCAGCGTGGTTTCTCCCATGCGCGCCCACCACCTGGAGCGATGCCCCCTCTCCCCACCCTCTCGGTGGCCATCCCCAGCCCAGCTCAGGCATCTGTGGGGTGGGAAGGGGCTGCGTTAGCCCCCGTGCCCCACCTCCCACTGAGCAAATGACCGCAGGCAGAGAGAGGCGCTGCAAAGCGAACAGCCAACACTTTTAATAAAATAAGGAAGAAGCAGGGATGTGGGAGAGGGCTGGGGCTGGGGCTGGAGTGGGTGGGTGCAGGTCTCTGCCTCCAGATCTCCCCCTGCGCGTGGGTGCTATGGGGGACGGTGCTGGACCGGTGGCTATGGGTAGCCATTGCTGTCGGCTATCTCCATGTTGATCTCCCTCTGCACAAAAACTGCAGCTGGCCCAGTGACATGTGCAGGGCCGCCCGCTGCTGCTGCTCCTGGGCCAGCTTCTTCCTGTGCTTGCGCTCGGGCCGCTGCTCGGGTGAGATGGGCACCGACTCCTCCTGCTCCTCCAGTAGGGTGGGCGCAGCTGCGAGGCCCCCGAGGGCCAGCATGGGGTGGTCGGGGGTGCGTGGCAGCTGCGGTGGCATGCGCAGGTGCTGGGGCAGCCCCTCGCGTGGGGTTTGGCCCCCCGTGGGCGACAGGCGCAGCCAGCTCAGCTGCCTGGGTTTGGCGGCAGCCCCGGTGCGTGCCTTGCTGCTCAATGCCGCCTCCGGTGCCATCTCCTTCCTGCCATGAGGTGGGGGCTTGGAGTCAGCCGTCCCTGAGCTGGGTCTTGGCGCTACGGGCAGGGTCTTGGGGCTACGGGCAGGGTCTTGGGGAGTCTGGGGGGCACACTGGGGCCGGGCTGGGGCTCCGGGTCGGGCGGTTGGTTCAACATACTTTGTAAGCGTGGAAGAGAACTGGATGTGGAGAAGCAAACGCTTCAGGCAACTGCAAAGTGGAGGTGGGGGCAGTCTGTAGTATTTCTGTCAGGATCAAGAACTAAAGGATGTTTCCATTCAAAGAGCCAAGTCTGTTGGGAGCTCCAGTCTCCAAAACTCTAAACCCTGTGTGTTAAACAGTGCTCAGCCCTGATGTTTCTTTCTGCTACTCTCCAACACGGTTTCTCTGGGCTTTTTGTTTGCTTGGGTTTTAGTCTCTGGTAGGTGTCCAAGCTTAGTTCCATCAAAGCACTTGCAAGCCTGCCACTTGCTGGGGGCCAAGGCGAAGGAAGAAGCCTCGTGCTTGTATCAAGCCCAACGCAAAATTAAAGCACTGAGAAGTTCCCCGAGTCAGCCCTGAGCCAGAGTGCAGGTATCTAAGCTGCGATGAGGTGGAAGAGCCTGGAAAACATTTCATCGGCAGGAGGCAATGGAAGAAGGCAGGGTGTATATGGCACCTGGGATTACGTGGTAGGCTCAGTTTTGTTAGTGGATCAGTACTGTACTTGAACATTGACTAAGCCCCAGGCCAGAGCAGAAATTCTTGTTACTAATCGCAGGTGCCAGAGCACTCGTTCTGCTCTCTCCTCCCTGGTTCATTAATTTAGTCTTTTGTGTATATGCAGGGCCTTGATAATGCTACTGTGTGGGCACCATGTATGTGAGTGGCAGGTTTTCTGTGTGACTGATGTTTCTTTTAAACAGGAACATCTTGATATGTACTCCCCAGGAACTAAGGAAGTGCAACAAACTGATGAAGAAAGAGGTGCCAGTGAAGGAGGGAGTGTAGGTTAGTTCTGGTTTTAAATGTTCTTGGCTGTGTTCTAGCCAAAAGCCTTGGCTTAAACAGCTGAAATGAGCTGAACCACTGGGTATTTTTCATCCCTACACAACTCGGTATTGCTACAGACATTACCAGCCATAGTCATGGACTCTGAGCCTGTACTGTAGCAAGGTCAAAGCAGGTGTTAAAAAAATTTTAAAAAGTGTGCTTTTCCAAGATGCTTACAAGATTGAAAAGAAGAGATGTCTGTGGGCAGGTGGGAATATCCAGAAATGGGCAGTGTCACCTGGAATGAGGAAGAGTGATGTGGGTCCAGCTGTAGCGTGCCAGTTTTCATGGCCTTGAGCAGCAGAGCAAGGATTTTGAGGCAGCAAGGCCGTCTGCCAGGGTGTGTGAACAGCTCTTCGCGAGCATGGGGATGGCGATGGGAGAAGACAGTGCTGTTCCTGTTGGTGTGTAGCAGGTGACAGTCAGTGGAAGCTGCTGTCAGGACGTGTAATTAGGAGCCGTTGTCGTGGTACTCGGTGGGAAATAGCATGAGGGAGGAGGCTAAGGCATGAAAGGCCGCATTAACTGTATGTGTGAAGTGAGGGGAACAACGGGACGGTGTTAAGGAGACTGTTAGTTGCGATGAAGGCAGTGAGTGAGATGATGCTTGTAGGAGCTTTCTGAGTGAGTGAGAATGTGGCAGGAGTGCATGTAAGGAGAGAAAAGGTTGCGGCAGGAGTTGAGCTGATGAGAACTCAAGCAGGAGCTGATTTGGGCGGTGTCTGGCGAAGTCGTCATCTTGTACGTGTTGCACAGAGTGCGTAAGGCCTGACTGCTGGCAAGGAAAGGAGCGTGAAAGGAGTGTTGGAGTGCCAAGGAATGGGGATAGATGTGATCCCAGAGTCATTTCTCCATTTTCCATGGGCTGTCTGTATAACCCCATGTAACTCATCTTGCATTCAGAAAGAAGTGGCAGCCTTTTGGTGAATGGAGGGGAAAAAAAAAAAAAGAAGAGGTAACGTATGGCAGAGCTAGAACATGGAGTGAGATTACCATGCTTAGTCTGACCATTCTAGAGTATTAGAAACATTTCCTTGAGACACTTTGCCAAAAGGTGGCCCCCCCCCGCCACCGTTCCTCTCCAGTTTTATTGCTGGGCGTGATGTCATATGGTCTGGAATATCCCTTTGGTCAGTTGGGGTGAGCTGTCCCGGCTGTGTCCCCTCCCAACTTTCTGTGCACCTGCAGGGTCAGACAGCAGGAAGGAGCTCCCCGCGGCATGCCGGCAGCCGTAGTCGTGGGGCACGGGGCTGCTGGTCAGCCATGTTGGTCTAGGGAATGGCAGAGATGAAGTGAGATGAAACGCCACGGGATGGCTCTTCCAGGGACGCTGAAATGCCCTGAGTGCTGCAGGGGAATTTGTGATTTGCAGTGGCAAATGTAGTCACTCAAGGAGACCGATCCTCCCCGGGTGGCATCCTTGCTGGCTCTCCGTCCCCCTGTCAGTGGGTTTTTGGGGCCCTGGCTGGTGGGACCCACAGGGCACGTTCTGACAATTCCCTTCCCCAATTATTTAATCAACCAGTCTTTATAGTATGGAAGTGTGTTAACTTTGTAGATATATATGATGATGTCAAGTGAGACTCTGTAATGTGAGGAGGTAGTGGAGTTTTCCTTGGAGACTCTGATATTGCTCATGCTGAAGTGAAACAAAGGAAAGGCCAGCCTGTCCCTGGGAAGAAGGACTTTGCATCTGGGAAGCTTAGAGCTGTCCATGAAGGCTAAAGGATAGCCCAGGTCAACCAGATAATGCCAGCGTCCTAGCCTCTCTGAGACGTCTTTGAAAGGCTCCCAGCATGGTCTGGCATCATAGATCAGTAACTCCAGCAAGACTGACTCCAGGGACATCTGGATGAATAGACAAGCGGCGAGAATGCTGCAAAGCCAGAGTTGCTTTGCAAACTTTGGCTAGGATTAGTAATTGGGAGCGTGGGTGCTAGTGAAGAGTCAAGTTGTCTTGTACGTGAACAATGGAAGGGTATAAGAAGGCTGTGTAAAAGCACATTTGGAGTGCCCCAGTTGGGCTGGGACATGGCACGCAGATGAAAAAGTACTTGACCCTCTAATTGTATACTTTGCATCCTGGCCTCTCGCCTTGGTCGGCATGGGCCGGTTGCGAATTCTTTGTGACACCGTCTTGGGGCTCAGCTGTGGGCAGGGGGTTTTGCTGGGTGAGGTCCAGGCAGCGCCGGACAAGGCCGTAGAGGGGTGGGAGTGAGCTGGGCAGCCGATGCAGCACAAGCTCCGGGATCTCACTGTGTGAGCCCACGCAGCTATGGCCACTCGCCGGCCAGGTGCCAGCTGCATTTTGCGTGCTCAGCCAGTCCCTGCCTGGCCCCCTGGGGTGGCCGCAGCTCCTTGCCAGGGCCGGATCTGGCTCACCGGCTGTGATGCTGGTGCTGGGGCGGTGATGGAGGCCTCCATCCTCCCGGCGTTGGTGCAAATCAGCGTGGTTTCTCCCACGGGCGCCCACCACCTGGAGTGATGCCCCCTCTCCCCACCCTCTCGGTGGCCATCCCCAGCCCAGCTCAGGCACCTGTGGGGTGGGAAGGGGCTGTGTTAGCCCCCGTGCCCCACCTCCCACTGAGCAAATGACCGCAGGCAGAGAGAGGTGCTGCAAAGCGAACAGCCAACACTTTTAATAAAATAAGGAAGAAGCAGGGATGTGGGAGAGGGCTGGGGCTGGGGCTGGAGTGGGTGGGTGCAGGTCTCTGCCTCCAGATCTCCCCCTGCGCGTGGGTGCTATGGGGGACGGTGCTGGACCGGTGGCTATGGGTAGCCATTGCTGTCGGCTATCTCCATGTTGATCTCGCTCTGCACAAAAACTGCAGCTGGCCCAGTGACATGTGCAGCGCTGCCCACTGCTGCTGCTCCTGGCCAGCTTCTTCCTGCGCTCGCACTCAGGCCGCTGCTGGGGTGTGATGAGCACCAACTCCTCCTGCTCCTCCAGTGGGGTGGGCGCAGCCGTGAGGCCCCCGAGGGCCAGCACGGGGTGGGTGGGGGTGCGTGGCAGCCACGGCAGCATGTGCAGGTGCTGGGGCAGCCCCTCGCGTGGGGTTTGGCCCCCCGTGGGCGACAGGCGCAGCCAGCTTGGCTGCTTGGGTTTGGCAGAAGCCCCAGTGTGTGCCTTGCTGCTCGATGCTGCCTCCAGTGCTGTCTCCTTCCTGCCTGAGGCAGGGGCTTGGAGTCAGCCACGCTGCATCTCGGGGCCGCGGGCAGGGTCTTGGGGAGTCTGGGGGTCACGCTGGGGCCGGGCTGTGGCTCCAGGTCGGGCAGTTGGTGTCCCAGCCCCACCACCTTCACTCTTTGCCCCAGCGGGTGGAAACTCTGGATGGAGCTCAGCAAGTGCCCTCAGGTCGTTGCGGGGTGTCCTCAGCCCTGTGGTGTGGATGCTGTTCCTAGGGACGCTGTTTCCCGCCTGCGGTGGGGATGCTGGCAGTGGGGCTGTCAGCGGCAGGAAGGGGCAGAGATGGCGGTAGCAGGGGTGTTGGTACCAGGCCGCGGTGGGGATGCTGTTTCGGGGCGGTGGTTCCTTTTAGCAGCCGCACAGTTCAGTAGACTGGGCTGGGGGAGGGTCCCTGGGCTGGGCGCGGGGCCGGAGCCCCAGGCCCATGGTTTAAGGACTCCATGCTGCAGGGTTTTGGTGGACTGGCTGCATTAAACCTGTCCCCTCCTGCTGCACAAAGGACCTTTACCCCTGGCATCGCCCCGGGTTCTAGGTTGCTTGGCGGGGACGTTGTTGGATTTGGATGCTCTCCGCTTGCTGCTTCCTGCCTGCTGCCCGCTGCCGCCTGCTGCATCGCCGTCCCCGTCCATCTTCCTCTGCAAGAGAGTATTTGAGTGTTTGGCCACCCGGCACACCACCACCATCTTCTTTTTCTTTGGTGGGATGGTGTCCCGTGGGGCACTCACTCTTGCATGTTGCGTCTTGCAGGTGCTGGCTGGCACGGAGCGCTTGGCCTTCTTGCCGCCCGCCTCTCCTGAGCTGGCCACCATTTGGCAGGATACGGTGCCCGGCGGCAGTGGCAAGCGGGTCAAAAGCACCCGGGGCTGCCTCCACAGTGCCTCCTCCAGCAGTTGGTCCATGCGGGGTGGATGGCACCGGGGGGCAGCCGGGGGCATCACCGCCGCCACTCGCTGTCTGCTGCAGCCGCCCTCTGCCCTGTAGTCCAAGAGGTGGGGGAGGTTGTTGAGGGAGGAGGTCAAGTTGGGGATGTTGGGGACATCGGAGATGGTGTCCTCACCATCCCCCAGCCCCACCACCACCACTCCCTCCTCAGGGCAGCCTCCCTCTGCCACGTACTTGGAGAGGTCAGGGACCTTGGTGGTCAAACTGGGGACACTGGCAGCAGAGGTGGTGTTCTCGCTGTCCCCTAGCCGCACCACGACCGCTTGGTCTTGGTGGCACTTGCTGTCCGCCGTGTCCTCCAAGAATTCACGGAACTCAATGAGGAAAGCGTTGGTGGTGAGGCTGTTGGGGAAATCAAGGATATGAGGGCGGGTGTCCTTGCTGTCCCCCAGCCCTGCCGCCACCACTCAATCCTTGGGGCAGCCGCCCTCCGCCACGTACTCGGAGAGGTCGGGGAACTCCTGGAGGAAAGCAGACAAGTCAGGGACATCAGAGACGGTGTCCTTGCTGTCCCATAGACCCGCCACCGCTGCTTGCTCTTTGGGGCAGCCGCCATCTGCCGCATACTCAGAGAGGCTGGGGAGCTGGTGGAGGAAGTCAGTCAAGCTGGGGCTGTCAGGGACATCAGGGACAGTGTCCTCGCTGTCCATGTTGTTGAGCCAGGTGAGCATATAGTTGGCGGTGGTGTTCTGTACCTGCTCAGGAATCCCTTTGGTGAAGGCATATGGCCCCTGCTTGGACAGCTCCGTGGGCTTCCCTGGGGCTGCCGGGGTGGTTACCACTGCTGAAATAGCAAACAAAGGCAACCCAACCCCAGGGTGATGCAGGGTTTCCTCAGCTTGGCCGCCCACCTGCAGGCTCTGCTACCCCCCAAACCTCACCTTTGGGTTTTGTTGCAGTTCTGCTGGTGAGCGGAGCCAGGGCACGCTGGTGGGGGCTGGCAGCAGGGTCACCATCTTCAATGGCCGCTGTGTCCTTGTTGGCGGCCTCCGATGGCTTCTGGGTGCTGCCAGGCAGGGTGTGGAGCACAGGGGGGCCCTGCACCCAGAGCTGAGCCGTGGGGTGGCGGGGGGCCAGGGCGGTGGGGCAGGCAGGGACGTGCAGCGAGCAGGAACTGTTGGGGTTCAGGGGCTGCCCCTTGACCATGGCCCCCATCCCCAGCTCCATCAGCTGGTGGGGCAGCAGCATCCCTGTCACCACCGGCTGTCCCCAGCTGTAGGCAGAGGGCAAGGGAGCAGCCACGGTGGGGAGCTGCACCCCATGGGGGAGCTGCACCACGGTGGGGAGCTGCACCCCGGGGGGAAGCGGCACCGCGCGATGGAGCTGCACCCCCTGCCCCAGGGCCCCCAGGGGCCCTGGCACTCCCTGGCAGACGCTGCCCTGGGCCAGCTGGTAGGTGACAGTGTGGAGCTGGGCAGGCTCAGAGGACACCATCAGCCCCGGGACAGAAGGCAGCACACAGGCAGTGACCGGTGGCGGCATGGCCGGGGTGGTGAATGTGATGCTGGATACCTCCGATGCCATGGGCAGGCGGAGAGGGAACCTCCCTGTTGGGGGAAGCAAAGAGGGGTGATGGGGTGAGATATTGGTGGGCAGAGCCGTCTGGGGAGTTACCTGGGGGGCAGGAGCACCAGGAGGAGCAGGAGCCTGCTGCTGTACCTGCCATGGCGGTTGGTCGGTGTGGGGTTTGTTGGGGACAAACAGCATTGTGGGGGGGGGCGTCCCCACGGCAATGGTTCCGCCAGCACCTGCTTCATCCAGCCTTGCGATGGTTTGATTTGTCATACCACAACGACTTCCCATCTCAATGATTTCCCTGCCTGCTGATGATTTTGTCCTCAATGCTGATTTCCCATCCCCACCATAGTTTCCCATCCATACCCATGATGGTTTCCCATCCCAATGGTGATTTCCCATCCCGATGATGGCTTCCCATCCCAACCATGATTGCATCAGCCCTGTTTCCCACCCCAACAGTTTCCCATCCCAAGCATGCTTTCTGCGGGGAGGTGAATTTCCTCTCCAAGGGGCAGGCATGGGGCCACCACCGGTGGCCCTGCGATGCCGACATATGTGTGCTGCCCCATCCCGCCCCGGTAGTGAGGATGGGGTGCTTTTGGCTTGTGTTTTCCCTCCCCGTCTCTGCCCCAGAGGGGGAAGATGCTGCACCCAAGTGTGGTGGAACCAGTGCTGGTACTGTGTGGCCATGCTGGGGAGCTGTCAGGAAAATTTGGCAAGTGGCCCGTGCCGACCGACGAGAGAGGCTGGGAGGCAAAGTACAGCATTACAAGAGGAATTCTTGCATTCGTGCGCACAAGCTGTCCCATTCAAACTGGCGCAGCCCGAATGTGGTCTGACACGTGGTTCTTAGACCATTCAAGCATTGAGGTCCAACGCAATTTGACAAATTGTTACTGAACACGCACACACACACACGCTGCTGTTTTGCAAAGCAACTCTGTCTCTGTGTCGTCATCATGTATCTGCTGCTTTCTTGATCCAGACGTCCCTGGAGTGGGTCTTGCTGCAGCTCCTTGTCTCTGCTGCCAGAGAAGGGGAGGGTTTCCCAGAGGTGTGGGAGGGTCTGGGATGCTGGCATGATCTGGGCAGTGCAGGGATGTGCTTTGTTCTTCAGGGTGGGGGCTGTCCTTCTCCTTGCAGAGAGCTGGGGTCATTGGGCACGCTGGCTGAACCATGGCGGTGCAGTATACGGTGTCAGCTCGATGTATCTTAAGAAAGTTCATACAAGTTCATAGTCTAAAGACTAATTGGTACAATAGTTAGGGAATGAGATTTTACTTCCTTTTCTTTGGACCATCAGGCTCACACTATACTATTCATTTTATAAGCCGGAAATTGAGTGCATAAGGTATACAACACTATAAACACACACATACAATTACAAAGCAAAATACGATAGTGAATGCAACAACCCAAATCCTTTTAGTTCACAGTCCTCTACCTGAGCTTGGGAGCCAAGAGGTTAACCAGCCAAAGAGATTTAGGGAAGATCCCTGCCTTACTTCATGTCATACAGTTAAATGAGTCTTTTTCTTTTTTTTCAATCAGTTTCATTTTTCTGGTCTTGATTTACATAAACAGCCCAGCAGCTGTGATTCAACAATGCACACACTGTGTCCTGTGCTGCTAAAAGGTGGTCTCAGGCTAATCAATTCTGTATTAGCATTTGTGGTGATAAGTTGATTTGTTCCTGTAGGGCTGTAATACTCCCTGCGGTTTCATTAATGGCTTTTTCTAATTCTCTTGACACATTCACAATAGCTCTTTCGAGTTTTGCAACCCATAAACGAGGGATAAAAGCTGTTACAGACAGGGGGAACTTAGTGCCACATTCCATCAGAGGGCTGTAACACTTCTTCCCATAACTATCAGTAGCTACGACCTCCAGAGGCAGAAGAGATAGCGGTTCTAACCTGTGCGGAAGGTATTAATGCACTTAGAATCCCCTTTTCAGCTCAGGTGGAGGGTAAATCCTGGAAAGCCCTTTCTTCACCTATCCCATATTGCCCTGGTAGTTGTGCAAATAGGGTAGTCTAATCTTCAGGTAAGTCTGAATGATGCAAATGATTTCCTGTGCAAGGGTTAGCATGTGCCGGATTGGGCTGTTCAGGTAAACCAGTAAGGTTGGGACCCAGAGGAGATGACTCAGAACAATCAGGATGCTCTGGGCCTGTAGTGGCAGCCAAACTCTTACCATTACCTTTAGTTTGATTGTGGCTTCCTGCAGAAAAGCAAGTGAATCTCTCTGCAAACATCCACGTTATGCGGCAGTGTGCAGGGCTGGATGAACTCCCTCCAGGAAAAAAATGGCCAGCGTGCTGGCTTATTCGAATGGGTTTCACGTAAGGGCTTCTGGAGAATCTCCCTTGCCCGCTCAGTGGATGTGGTAGACGGGAAGGTTTTGGAAGAAGGTGTGGAGGAATGGCGATTGCCTTTAGGGAGAGCTCAGGGTTAGGAGGAAGAGGGTGGGGCTGCCGTGCCCCCATGATGCAGGCCTTTTGCCGTAACACGCTGGGTGACATGAGGCACTGGAGGCAGCCTGTGCACTTGTCATCCAGGAAACCCCTGGGTGGAATGCTGAGGCCGGGCGCCCGAGTGGCCATAGCGAGCGGTCGGGCCTGGGAGCGCTGCATGTGAGAGAGTGAGCGGAGGAGGAGCCGGGGCCGCGGGGGCCACTCCCCATCGTGTGGCCGCCCGCTGGGCTGTGAGGAGGAGCATGCCGTGCGTCCACTACAAGTTCTCCTCCCAGCTGAGCTATGATGCGGTCACCTTCAGTGGCCTCCACATCCCCCTGTGTGACCTCAAGCGCCAGATCATGGGCCGCGAGAAGCTGAAGGCGACCAACTGCGACCTGCAGATCAGCAACGCCCAGACCAACAAAGGTGCATGGGGGCGGCGGGCGCGGGGCCTTGGGCACCTAAAGCTCCCTGTTTATCTGCAGATGTGTCCTGGTTTTGTCTGGGACAGAGTTGGTTTTCTCCCTAGTAGCTGGTGTGGTGCTGTGGTTTGGATTGAGAATGAGAGCATGAGAATAATGTTGATAGCACACTGATGTTGTAGTTGTTGCTCAGGAGTGTTTGTGGCAGTCAAGGACTTTTCCGCTTCCCATGCTCTGCCAGGTGCAGAAGAAGCTGTGAGGGGGCAGAGCCAGGAGAGCTGACCCAAACTGGCCAGAGGGCTGTTCCATACCATAGGGCGTCATGCTCAGTATAGAAAGTGGGGGGAGTTGGCTGGGGCTCAGCGATTGCTGCTCAGGGATGGGCTGGGCATCGGTCAGCGGGTGGTGAGCAACAGCATCACAAAGGGCATCACTTTGTGCTTTGTGTGTTCTTTTCTCATTAGTAGCAGTAGTATTACTACTTCTCTTCCTCTGCTGCCCTGTTAAACTACCTTTATCTCAACCCAGGGGTTTTACTTTTTTTTCCCCTGCAATTCTCTCCCCCATCCCTGTGGGGTGTGAGGGGAGGGTGAGTGAGCGGCTCTGTGGTGCTTAGTTGCCGACTGGGGTTAAACCACAACAAGATATTTAAACTATGTTCAGGAGAATGTCTGTGAAGAGACTTAAGAGCACAATGTTAGGGGTCCTAGGGGTGCCATTGGATTGCATGACACGCGTAGATAGAGATACATTTCAGGAGTCTTGAATTTTTCTATTTCTATTGAATGAAATTGTCAAGAGCTTTTGAAAAATGGTTAATTTGCCTGAAGGGCTTTTCTGCAGAAGGGTCTCTGAATTTTGTCTTCAATTGCTAAGGTACTGTCAGCTTCATGAATGCTAGCAGGCTGAATGGCCAACTGGCTGGCGTCACTACTGGAATAGTTGGGTCTGTGTCAAACAGAGCCTTAAAACCAGACTGATGGATGGTCATAAACTGTGATGGAGCCCAGTTATTATCCCCAGGAGAAAAAATGTTTTGAAATAGGCCAAACGTGGATTCTGTTACAGAAGGTGAGGAACAGAAAGCAAAGTTTTAGAAGAGAAAATGATGCTCATAAAGATTTTACCCCATAAAGTGTTACTGCAATATACATCATACCAGTTTTACAAAGTGTGTTGCTTTGTTTTCATCCGTACTCAGAATGCGGTGAAGAAAAAGTGTCTGCTTCCCTAGGTTCTGTTAAGCGTGGTGTTCCCTAAAGGTGAGGTTAAAGAAGGAGTATCTGTCATGCTTTAAAGAGCATCCCTCTTGTTCACCAGTGACCAGATCCTCCTCTAGGTCGGTTGTGTTGCCCGTTGACCTTTGTAAAAGGAGTCTAAAATATTAAACTTGGTGTATTAGTGACAGAGGTGCTTCCTGAAGCTTTCTTAAGGGTGTTTTCCATGTGAAAACACAAAAATCTCCCTGTGGTTTTCAGAGCAAAGCTAGAGAATACATTTCAGTGTAATGTATACGTATACCAAATTTTTGCTTGAAATGCATAACCATGAATTTCAGTTTTTATTCATCAGATGTAGATGCTTAAACTCGCTAAAAGGTAACAGGATTTTAAATGTCAGTGGAAAAAATGATCTGATGGACTCTTTTGAAGATGCTGGGAAGCTATACTGGATGGTTGGGTCCTATTTTAAATAGCAGGGGGGGCAGGGGTGTCCTCTTCCATGCTTACTCTAGAGGCACGTTCTATAAAGGCAGAGTTCTCTTCAAAAAGCCTGCACTCAGGAATGATGCATTTCAACTTGCCTCCTCTTAATTTGATCTGAATTTCTTGACCTGTCTTTTGGAATAGATGTTCTCACAGGATTGTGGAAGAACTGTAAACTCGAGGGCTCAGGATTCTGGAATGCTCTTTCCTGCCCTGTAACATTCTGACTGAAAACACTTGGAGCATGTGCTATTCTGCTTCTCAGGCAAAATACAACAGACCAACGTAAACAACAAACCCCAGCTGGGCCTCTGACCTGGTCTTAATGCAGATGGCAGGCTGTCTTCTGTGTTCTGTCAGTCCTGAGTGACCTTGGAGACCATTGTGCTGTTGGCAAACAACAAACTGTTTTAAAAGAACAGAAATGATTTTGCTGCTTGTGTTTGATGACCAAATCTGAAGACTTCTAGGAATGTCCCGTTAGTGTGTTGAGATGTTAAAAGCACAATGTTACCTCTAAAGTTTTGCTTTCATACCTGTGAAGGGATTCCCTGAAGTGATGTGTAATGTCATAGTACTATACATTCTTACAAAGTGACTACAGTTTTTGTCTGCATTTGTGTTGTTTTCAGAATACACAGATGATAATGCCCTGATTGCTAAGAACTCATCGGTGATTGTTAGGAGAATCCCTGTTGGAGGAGTCAAAGGTACCAGCAAAACCTATGTTGTGTAAGTATCCATACAGCATTGTACCCTTTGTTAGGGCTTTCAGTGTGTTAGCTGCTTTTGTGGATATATTAGTTTACAGAGGCATTCAGATTGCATCTTTGTTGTTAAAGCCACTGTTAATTTTTGTTGTCATGGGGTAGATTGTAATCATAGAATCATAGAATCATTTAGGTTGGAAAAGACCTTTAAGATCATCCAGTCCAACCATTAACCTACACTACCAAGTCCACACTAAACCAATCAAGGGTAGACTAGATAAACTAGGTAAACCATGTCCCGAAGTGCCACATCTACCCATTTTTTGAACACTTCCAGGGATGGTGACTCCACCACCTCTCTGGGCAGCCTGTTCCAATTCTTGACCACCCTTTCTGTAAAGAAATTTTTCCTAATTTCCAACCTAAACCTCCCCTGGCGCAGCTTGAGCCCATTTCCTCTTGTCCTATTGCTAACTACATGGGAGAAGAGACCAACACCCACCTCACTACAACCTCCTTTCAGGTAGTTGTAGAGAGCGATAAGGTCTCCCCTCAGCCTCCTCTTCTCTAAGCTAAACAATCCCAGTTCCCTCAGCTGCTCCTCATAAGGCCTGTTCCCTAGACCCTTCACCAGCCTTGTTGCCCTTCTCTGAACATGCTCCAGCACCTCAATGTCTTTCTTGTAGTGAGGGGCCCAAAACTGGACACAGCATTCCAGGTGTGGCCTCACCAGCGCTAAGTACAGGGGGACAATCACCTCCCTGCTCCTGCTGGCCACACTATTCCTGATACAAGCCAGGATGCTGTTGGCCTTCTTGGCCACCTGGGCACACTGCTGGCTCACGTTCAGCCAGCTGTCAACCAACACCCCCAGGTCCTTTTCAGCCAGGCAGCTTTCCAGCCACTCTTCCCCAAGCCTGTAGCGCTGCATGGGGTTGTTGTGACCCAAGTGCAGGACCCGGCACTTGGCCTTGTTAAACCTCATACAGTTGGCCTCGGCCCATTGGTCCAGCCTGTCCAGGTCCCTCTGCAGGGCCATCTGACCCTCCAGCAGATCGACACTCCCACCCAACTTGGTGTCATCTGCAAACTTACTGAGGGTGCACTCAATCCCCTCATCCAGATCATTGATAAAGATATTAAACAAGGCTGGCCCCAAAACAGAGCCCTGGGGAACACCGCTCGTGACCGGCTGCCAACTGGACTTAACTCCATTCACCACTACTCTCTGGGCTCGGCCACCCAACCAGTTTTTAACCCAGCGAAGACTATGCCCGTCGAAGTCATGAGCTGCCAGCTTCCCAAGGAGAATACTATGGGAGACTGTGTCGAAGGCTTTGCTAAAGTCCAGGTAAATGACATCCACAGCCTTTCCATCATCTACCAGGTGGGTCACCAGGTCATAAAAGATCAGCTTGGTCAAGCAGGACCTGCCTTTCATGAACCCATGCTGGCTGGTCCTGATCCCCTGGTTGACCTGCACTTGCCTGTTGAGTTCACTCAAGATGAACCGCTCCATAATCTTTCCCGGCACCGAGGTCAGGCTGACAGGCCTGTAGTTTCCCGGGTCCTCCTTCTGGCCCTTCTTGTAGATGGGCGTCACATTGGCAAGCCTCCAGTCATCAGGGACCTCCCCTGTTAACCAGGACTTCTGATAGCTGAATGTATCTGTCCCAAAGTCAACTTCCATGTTCAGGCCTGCTGGGACACAGGGTTCCAACTGCAGCAATGGTAACTTTTAAGATGATACTCTTGGGCTTGTTCAGGGGCTTGATTTTGCTGATACCCAGGATGTAGATCCTGTTTCCTCTGTCTGGAGAGATTCCTTGCTATGTCTGTTTGCTTTTATTGTTTTTATAGTAAAGACAGAGCCACATCGTAGTGGGAACTCAGAACTTGTTCCCATCTCAGAAGTGTCTGATTGTTGGGGTTTGACTCTTTCTTGCCTTTGGGGGAGGGAGGGTGGGATATGGCAGGTATTCTTATGCCCCAAGGCTGGGGGTTTTGCATCCTAGCTGTAGAGGAAAGACCAAGGGTTGCCAGCTGGCGAACCGTGCAAACAAGAAGTTCCATTCATAAGGGATTCGTATCAGTTTCCTAAAGACAACATCCATTTCAGGCAAGAGAAAAAGAACAATATCCCAAAGTGTATTGCCTTTTGTGCGAGTACGATGAAGGAATAGTTAATCCTTTCCAAACCTGAAATGCAGGAAGCAGTTTAGCACGTTGCCAACTGTTGCTAGTTCTCTTTCTAAGTCTGTTTTTACCCTAAGCTGATATCTGTGCTCCAGGTTTTAGTTCTGTATTCCTAAGATTTAGAGAGGACAGAGAATCAGGCGTATTGATTAAAATGACAGACACTCAAATGCAATCCTGCCTACAGCATTATTGCTGTCATTTCTGTATTCACACAGTTCAGTTGTGTATCAGCTACATTAGCATTGTTTGAATGGTCATGTTTTCCAGCCTTCTTAAAGATAGGCCTCTCCACCACAGTTAGTAGGTGTTATTAGCTTGTGGTTTTGCCATGTCCTTCTGATGTGGGTTCCCCATAAATAAAGTATACTGATGAGTTACAGTGTGTCTTGAACAAACAGTACAGCAGCATCCTGGTGCCTGTGATGCACTTGCCAGCCAAAAACCCTGAATTTGTGTGGCTCTGCCTGTAAACTTTGGGCATGTTACTGCAGCAGTTGTTGCAGTGCTTTCAGGCACTACTGAGTAATTGTGGACGCCACAGCATTGTGCTTATAAACATGGCCTTGTTTGGGGGGTTAATTTAAGTATGGATGCTCAGTGCTGCCTTGTGAATGCATCCTCCGTTTCTGGTTGGGTGGCACCCTCTCCTGGTATTGTAATGCTGCCCTAAAGTGAGAGGACAGATGCTGCTGGCATCAAAGCTCAACTAAATCCCTGTGTGTGGGGACAAGGAAAGAATGGCACTGCTGTTGTAACGTTGAAAACTAGCCGTGCAGATTAGCTTTTGATTCCTCTGTCTGGAAACATTGCAGAAACTGCTGGTAGAGTGGTTAATGTTTGGGAATGCTGACCGTATGCTGTAATGGTGGAGAGGCCTTCAAAAATGCATTACTTGCCTTGTAGTACGTTCTTGAAGGGAAATGTACGAAGAAACCACTGTGTGATAATCTCAAGCATTTCCTTGTACTTCCTCATCTTCAGGAGGTACGTGCTCTATTTTAAGTTCTGATCACCTCCATTTCTTCTTGCAGAAGTCGAACAGAGCCAGTGCGTGGACCATCAAAACCAGTATGTAAAACCACAGTCTCGCACTGTTTTTCTACACACGGCACTTAATTCTAAACAATGTAGCCTTGTATTAATTTTCCAAACAGTAATTTCATCTCTTTTGCAGTAAAACAGAGTATATGTTGTAAATAGAATGTATTTGATTCAGCATAATAGTTTGTATGTTTGTATCGGTTGTTGTGTGCTTTTTGATTCTTGCAATACAAATTGTCTGGAGTGCATTTTTTTGCCATTTTCACATTGTATCACTTAGCTGTTGTTTTTAAACACTTTTTTTTTGCCTAATTGTTTTTGAAAATGTGATGAAAACCCCCTGAGAAACCATTATTGTTCAACTTGGTACTGTTTCTTACTTTTGATTTGGGTGTTCAAACAAATACGATAAGCCACGTATCCCATATGTTTTGAGGACAGTTCTGTGCAGCTAAATGATTCCTTTCCATGTCCTTAAATACCTGGGTGTTTGTTCCTAAAACTGTATGATTGAAGTGATATTCTTTGGGCCCCTCTGAGTGAATAAATGTCTTTCATAGATTGCCGTGAAATTAAACATCGTTGCTACACAAAGTGCTATTGTAAAGTTCTGCATTTGATCTTTCCACTTTCTCAGATGAAGCAGTTTAGTTGAATAGTTTGTCTGCAAATGAAAATACCTAAACCCCAGTGTATAAATTTTGGCACAAGGTTAGAGCCTGGTGCATTTGTGGGTAAAATCCCTGTCATTTGTCTTCACTTCTGCCTGCAGTATGCTTTTGGAGCTGGGTGACTTCAGGGTTGGATGCTGCTTTAATTTCCCAGAAGTTAAGCCTTTCTTTAGTGTACCACCGTATGATTCTAAACATATAGAGAAGGAATGATGAACTGGAGTGAGGAATCATCTTCTGCATGTAGAGATTTTTTTCCCCAGAGTCTGCTAAAACTGCTCCCTTGAATTCTTCCACTGCGTTAGGCACTAAAGGACAAGAGCATTTTCCAAGGAAGGGTTTTACTCTCTTCTGATCCAGTTAGTGACCCCTTGAGGAGAGCTGTTCATTTTACATTGTGAAATGTTATTCTACGCTTTTGAACAACTTCAGGCATAATAAGCAGTGATTCAAGTGTCTTTCTGGTAATGTTTTACTAGTGTAAGCTTAAGTGCTGCTTGTGGCATAATAGACTTGAGTATACTGGAAAAGGAGCAAGCGAAGAGTTCCCCTTTTTCCTTGTGGAAAAATTGCCCTCCAGTCATTAGTTCTCAACAAACACAGCAGTCCATTACGAACCAGTGGCCTGAGGACTTCATTCCTGCAAGCTGTTCCATAGGTAGCTGGGAGGGAGGAGTGTGGCTGCAGTTTATTCTCAGAAATTCCTTTTTAGCTGAAAATTGGCAGCTTCCTTACCCCTTTGACTCTTAAGCAGTTGTGAGCATTTGACAAGGGTCCCTCTCTGAGATAGTCTGGAGCAGTAAGTTGATCTCAGGCGGGTTTGGTGAGTTTGGTTTCTTCTCATTAACCACAGAGGCACTCTGGAGCTGTCACAGGTTTGGACACTTTTTTGAACAAATACAGATTACACTGGGTTGGAAATGCCTCTTTCTGTGACACTCAGAGGATACAATGCAGCCTTTCAGGCTACAGTAGAGGTGAACTATTGCTGTGTTTTGATTGTAGAACTTGAATATGTGTTTAATGTTTTGTGAACAGATTGATGACTCTTCTGGATGTATTTCTCTGACCCAGCTTATTAAGGTGTGTATATATAGATACGGTCCTGGTTTCAGCTGGAATAGAGTTAATTTTCTTCCTAGTAGCTGGCATAGTGCTGTGTTTTGGATTTAGGATGAGAAGAATGTTGATAACACACTGGTGTTTTAGTTGTTGCTAAGTATTGCTTATGCTAGTGAAGGACTTTTCAGCTTGCCATGCTCTGCCAGGTGGACACAAGCTCTGCTGCCCAGCAGAGTGCCGTAGTGCAGGGGTTTGCAGATGGCAACATAGTGGTCATAGGCCATGACAGTGAGAAGAAAAAGCTCTGCTGAAATGAAAAAGACAGACAGACAGAGTTGGGCAGCACATCCCAAGCAGGAGATGGCCCTGGAGTCCCACAGGGAATTGGCCATGGCTTTAGGCACAGTGGTGGAGATGCAGACCAGGTCAAGGAGGGAGAGCTTGAGGAGGAAGAAGTACATGGGGGTGTGGAGGCGGTGGTCACAGGCTATGGTGGTGATGATGGGGCCGTTGCCCAGGAGGGCAGTCACGTAGATGCCCAGGAAGAGCCAGAAGTGCAGGAGCTGCAGCTCCCGCGTGTCTGCAAACACCAGGAGGAGGAACTCAGTGATGGAGCTGCTGTTGGACATCTGCTGCCTCTGGGCATGGGGACTGTCATTGGAGAAAAAGATAGTGACAAGTTAGGGGAGACTTCTCTGAGCAAAATGAAAGCCATTTCCCATAGACACTCCCCCTGTCATACATAGACACCCTTTTCTTTTTCTAGCAGACCTTCCTTGAGCTCTGTGCCTGAAGCCCTGGTTGGTGCTGGCCGTGTGGGCCATGAGGAGCAGGGCATCTGCCCACAGGCTCTTGAGAAGTCAGCCCTATTCTGCAGCAGTGGGCAGGGACAGGGACCAGTCCTGGCTGTTCAACTGTGTCAGATGACTGTATCCTGTAAGATCCTGTAAGCTGTGGGATGTACCAGCTTCAGGAGATCCCTCCAGGAACTGCACCGGTATTGTCCTACAGCCAGTGACTTACCATGTCAAGGGCTGTGAAGATCTCTCCTGCAGTGAGCTCTCAGCATCC
Source organism: Pelecanus crispus (assembly GCF_030463565.1). Classification (NCBI taxonomy): domain Eukaryota; kingdom Metazoa; phylum Chordata; class Aves; order Pelecaniformes; family Pelecanidae; genus Pelecanus; species Pelecanus crispus. The sequence goes on along the minus strand of NC_134667.1, from coordinate 127,238 downwards.
TCCCACCCCACACTGCCTTTAACCTCTCTCTGCCTCCCTCCTCTCCCCTCCCTGCCTGCAGGCACTGCGCTCAGCCCTGCTGCGCTTGGCACAGGAGCTGCTCCTGGGCAGAGCTGTCTCTCTGCAGCGCTGCCCGCTTGCCAGGAGCTGCCTGTGTCCCAGGAGCCCGGCCCAGCTCAGCAGCACAGCACCAGCCCAAGGCAGCACTTGCTCTGCCCCTCTGGGCTCCCTTGTGTTGTCCCTGGGGCTGCAGGGGAACCTGCTGTGACACAGCCTGAAGCCATCACTGATGCTCCCTCCCTCAGCTGAAAAGAGGGACTTAGTTTCAGTTTTCAAGATCCCAGCTTCTTGTTTAATTCATTACAAGAGTTGGCTGTTCACTTTGCAGTGCCTCTCTCTGCCTGTGGTCATTTGCTTGTACACCCCCCTCAGCTTCCTTGACTCCCGCCTTTCTCCACCCTTGCCTCCTCCCAAACAAGGGACCTACCCCTGCTTATTTCCCCCCCCCCCCTTGCTCCCATGTTTGCCACACCTGGGAACAGATGTGGTCATTCAGGCGCTGTTAGCTAGGTCGTCTTGGACTTCCATGCCATTACTGATGGGGTTTCCTGGGTACTGCTGTCTCTGCCAGATTCCTCTCCCCAAAGTGACCACAAGTCTTCCTTCAATTTTCTGTCAAGTGTGGCCACCTCTCACATCAATCCCCCTTAACCACCTGCAAAATCTGGGGCTGCAATAGCAGAGTATCCACAGGAGACAAGCTGTCCGCTCTAAGGCCGCCTTCTGTCTGCTCTGAGCAGATACTGGGCACCACCTTCAGGTCCATTCCAAAATCCAAAGCAGCCTTGAGCCAGTTGGTTTGGGGCCCAGCTCTGGTGCCCATGAAGCCATGCTACGCCTCAAGGGCCCTGAGAGCAGCTCTTCCACTTTCAGGCAGAGCCTGCCCTGCCATCCTAGGGACCAGGCTGCACTCGGCTGGGTGCCTCAGCTCTATCCCCACAAGCCAGGGTGGCAGCAGGAAGCTCCCGCACCTTGCACGCCCTTTGAGGCTGCCATTCTTCAAGCCACTGCTCTCTGCCCTCCGGGGACCCAGCCCTGCTCAGCAAATGCAACGCACGTGCCTGGCTCCTGCTTTTCTCCCAGGACTGCCCTGCACTCCAGCATGTGAGCAGCTGTAGCTGACACCCGGCTGCCCCACCAAGTCTCACTGATACCAATGATATCCTAGCTCTGGGAATGGACCCAGGCTTGTAGTTCATCTTGGTTGTTTCTCACACTGCCTGCCCTGCTGTACAAGCATTTCAGATATGCTCCTGAGCCCTCCCTGCTCCCAGGAGCAGGGTAAATGTTTCCATCCTCAGGCGATGTATGCAACTTGGATGAAACCCGAAGATAATAATGCAGAAGAATTGGGAAAAAAAAATAGAAAAAGAAAAGACAAACCCCAAAACCCAGAACTGACAGTCAATGTATTAACTCCCACTTCCAACAGAAGACTAAACAGAAACTAACACAAAGCAAGTGGGGAAGGGGACAGAAAATAGCAGGAAAAGGCTAATCTCACTGCTGCAGTGCTGCATGTAAATTACAGTGGTTTCCTAAAACCCAATGGCTTGGCTAAACTCAAAGTTCAGCCAGGAAGGATCACAGCTGTGCTTGACCGCGCTAAAACAATGGGCATGACTCTGCACTTCTGCAGCCTCTAAGGACAAATGCCAACCAGAGATCCCTGCACTTACTGAAATAGTCATACTAAACCAAAAAGGATCCACTTGCTTGCTTTGGCTGCAGGAACAGCAGGACAAATTTGCAAGTGTAGAATGACAGTGAACATAAGGCAACACAATGAAGAAATACACAAAGCATAAGATTTTGTGCGTCTTCTTTTCAAAAACAACTTCACTAATTTTAGTTTTGCTGCTTTAGTGTTCAACAAGAATTGGTAAGCTTTCCAGTGATTTATTCCTGCCACACACAGATCCAGGTTCTGCTTTGAAGTTCATACAGGGATATGTGTATGAAAAAAGAGAAACCAAACCAAAAGCAAGACCAAAACCCCTCTCTGTAGACCAAGACCTGAGGTAGCTTTAAGAATGCAGCTCATTGTGCCTCCAAGACCAGAAGCACCTGAGGCTGCAGAGCTTTTACAGGGGGAGGGAGAGAGGACTTGTGAAGAGAGATGCAAGGCTTCCACCCTGCGACAGCCACCCACAGCCCAAATCAGGGACAGTCAGAGCAAACAAGAAGGGAATGGGTTTGCTTTCTCTTTCATTTACTTGAATTACTTCTAACTAACTCTAAGTCTTCCCTCCCACTCCAGGATTTTTCCTTTGGTTTGATTTTTTTTTTGAGACTTCTATGTTCCCTTATGGTAAGATGCTACTTAGAAATGTAATACAGACATGCCAGGGAATACACGAGGCTAAAAGAATCTTAACTTTACTTATGAACGTGTGATTTGAGTTTATACACAAAGTATAACTAGTAAAGTATAGCTAGTAAACAAAGAGAAAAATAGCCATGCAACTGTCCATGTTCCAGAATGGCTTCTGCAACACCCCCCTCCCCAAAAGGTACTCCCCTTCTAGCTTCCCAAAATGGGAACTACTCTTTACAGGATACTATCAAAGTATTCTCATCCTTTTAAGAGGAAGATGTTCTAACACTGTCTGTGTCTGGCTACTCCTTCTTCACTTTTTTCACAGCAGGTTCCATGTGAGCAGATTTTTCATGATTGGTGTCCACCTTCCTCTCCCACGCGCTGTATCTTTCCTTTTCAGATGGATGTCGGAAGGCAGCAGATCTGCCATAGGGAGCTTTCTTATCGTATGGTGGAACTTCTCTGTGTCTCTTAAAATACTCCCTTTCTCCTTGCCCTTGAGGTGTTGTCCATTTAGTGGGAGACTGGGCTCTAAATACTGGAGATCTTGACCATGAATGGGATCTTCTGGATGGGGGTGACCTGGACCTTGACCTGTGATAACCATGTGCCCTTGACCTAGAATGAGAGCTGCCACTCTTCCCTTTGCCTCTTCTTGGATATGGTGGTGATCTTGAGTAGGAACGAGGACAGGAACGTCTATATGATCGAGAGGAGGAGCGAGTGCAGGAAGAATTGGATCTTGATTTGGAGTCGGTATATGAACTTCTAGAGCAAGATGAAGTACTGCAAGGAGACATGGACCTTAGTGAAAACAGAACACACAAAAAAATACTGAAGGTAGTTCAAAACAGTCACTCTCCCCAATTTTTTTCCTCCCAAATTTGGTTTGGGTTACTTTTTCCTCTCCGTATACTTACATCAAAGCTTCTTTCAGCTGCTGACATGATGCTACTGCAAAGTGAAGAACTTGCTAACATGTAAGAGTTTCTGCTTACAAGACACAACAGCTGCTGCTTTGTTAGTGTAAAAACATCCAGGAAGGGTAAGGCTATTTCCACTCACTTCTATCACATGAACTACCACAGCTGTTGATTGGTTTCATGTGACTTAATGCCATTACTCCAGGAAAGATCCTGAGAGCATGAATAACAGAGTTATTCAGACTCCTGCCCAAGTGATTTTGAGGGATAGAAAACATCAGCTACCCTGAGTTTTTTCTTCACAAGTTTTTCTTTTATTAGTTTTTTAAAGAACCACATCACATTATTCCACCTATGGCCATTAGCGTCATTCCTCCTCTCAAAGTCCTTCACCAATTTAAGATTTCCTTAAACAAGCCTGATCTTTTAATTCCTACGAAAAGTTCAACAATGTCAACAGAATACTAGCGAAAGCCACCAGTTTGCAGTCCAGGTTAAAATCTCTCCATGTATCCTCCAGAAATAAACAAAAGAGGAAAGGAAGACAATTTCTCTCACATACCTCCTCCAAAGTGCCTTGAGGTCATGGTTACACTCAGAATAGGGAGACACAGAAAATCCAGCAACTCCACCTCCTCAGTTTCCAGCCTCTCACGGCTGTCAGGAGGTGAAGGATGTCACTGCAGAGAAGCTTTAGTAAGAGACGCCTGTTCCTTAACAACGGCTGCCAAAGGACAACTATCGGTCAACCTGAATCTCTGCCAGAGTTGAGCTAGCAACCTACATGTGCAACTCCTATCAGTGCTGATCCCTTGAGTCACCCAATCCATCTAACGAGAGAGGTGGAGTGGAACTCCTCCTGGTTCTTCCAGACAATCTGCTTCTCCTTTACGGACATGGAAAACAGTTATCTGGAAAACGAATGCCTATGCTCTTCTTGAATCTTCTTATCGTTCATCAGTTCCTTAGCAAAATCACATGTAAACAGCGATCTGTGCATACTCAGTTCATTATAAACCAGCTGCTGTACAAGTCATGTGTTACGGCCTCGTTTAACAGGTTACAAGTGGTCATCTACTGAATTTCTGTAGAATACTCATAGTTCCCAGCCTGCTCTGCCACCTGCTGAGCGAATTGTTCTGGCTCTCATTGGAAGATCTTGTGGAGTGGGGAGACAAAAAAGGAAAAAAATCCATTCAGTTGGTCTGAAGATCATTCTTTTCAGGAAATCCTGAAGTTATAGTTACTTACCAGCTGTGGGTATTGGTTGTCCTTGGGGGCCCAGAACACTTGCTACTGCTGGCTGTCTCTGTACAGGAACCTGGTAGCCCTTGTGAATAAATGCAAACAGTTGGAAAATAAGCTCTATGAAAATACAAGAATCAGCACATATGTTGAAACAAAACTTACCTTCTCTTCCAACAGACTGCTGATTGACAGAGGGGAAGGTTTAGACAGTTGAGTGGCACTCACCAGAGCAGCAGGAGGTGTGACGGGCAGGAGTGGTGGTGGTGGTGGTGGTGGCGGCTGCTGCTGCTGTTGCCGAATCTGGGTATGGAGCCTTTTTGTGTAGCCAGTTCCATTTTTGAAGTTGTTCACAGCCTAGAGGCAGAAAAACATTTACAAAAAGGTCATATGGAACTTCAGGAGATACACGAACAAAAGCCTCCACAGAGTAAAATTGCTTTTGTGTTCTTATAAATGCTATCAACCGTAAAATAAATCACCATACAGATATATGAACACATCCCATTAGACACTGATATTAATGACTGGTGACTCAGAGTATCTGTATTTAAAGTCCTTCAGTGTTAACACCAAATCAGAAAGTGAGGCAATCATCTTAAACAAAAGTGTGACCTGAATGTGCCAGGCTGTAAGCTTCTGTAACAACAGATCATGTATTTCAGATCATGTTGTTCAATTTAGCCTTGCTTAAAGGAGATGTAAATTAGTATTTGCTTCCCTTTCACCTTTTCACAAATAGACTTTTCTTACAAACAGTTTACGTAAAAGGCATCATGGTACCTGGTGTAGAAACTTGTTGGCAATTAAAGAATCAGGTGAAACGTCTGTCTGGTGGCACGTTGGGCAGGTATGCTCCTCAGATTCCAGCAACGCTGTTCTAATGCCTGTGAATAATTAGAACCATCAAAACAGGTTTTAGCCAAAGTGAGGACATTTGTTGGCTTCTAATCAATTCTCAAAACACATCTATGATTAATGGGTGAATGTGGTCTTGAATTGAGAGCATGAAGCTATAAAAGTTCAATAGTGTCACAAATGTCTCGTATGCAGCACACAACCGTACAGTTTTGATATTTCACTACTGTCACACCTGAAGATGTAGAGTAGGCTGTGTCTTGATGTCCCCACTAGTCTTTTTTCCACTGTCTAGTACAGCAAGAAGTCACCAACCTCAAGTTAATGAACAAAACACATCTCAAAAACTCATTAGTACGTTTGAGTTGTGAAGGTTTAACCTTAACCAGCTCTCCCTTGGAGAAGAATGTGTATTAAATGCCTAACTCTCCCTTTGTTGCAGACCACAGTCAGGCACCAGAGCTGGCTGTATAATTTTGCATGAGGGAAAGGGCTGTGGACAAACTAAATGCATTCCATATCTAATACTGTAATCACCTGCAGAGTTACGCACTCTTCTCTTACTCGTCCTTTCCCATGTAAAGCGGACTTAACTAGATACATAAAAGGGGACAAAAGCTTTCTTCCTTTTTCTTTTTTTTTTTTTCTTTATACAAGAAGAGTCCTTTCCTGTTCAGGGTATACTGAAGTATTAAGTAGAAGTGGTAACAACGCAATTTCGTTATCTCCTATTTCTGCTTTCCAAAGATCAGATGTGATGTTTTGAATGAACAGACAGGGCAGTAACACTTACATTCGTCACAGTAACTGTTCCCACAGCAGGGAAATAACAGCTGCATCCGTCATGAGATCTTTACAGATGAGACACAACAACTCCTCTGGAACAGGATCATCTGAGGAGGAGGAGGAGGAGGATGGCTCCACTGGTAGGAAGGGAGGCTTTTCCTTCTTGCCTCTAGTATAAGCTTCCCTGGAGGCGGGGTGGGGAAGGAAAAAGGAAGGAGTTAAAGATGACTAAAGGAAAACTTTTCCAAACTTTGAATTTATCAAAGGAAGAGAATAGATGGAATCCTTCTCGTACCCCATTAGCCTTCTAACACGTAGGCATTTTGTTTGAACTACTTTCCTGTAGCCACAGCACTAAAAGAGGGAGGGGGGAAGAATTTTCCTTCTGCAGAACTCTCCCATTCATTGGATCAACTCAGAAACCAGCTCAGACTGGAAAAAGAATTCCTTGACACCTAGAAATCAGGTGAAATGAATCCCACCTCTCCTTTGCCAGAGGGTAAGTGTAAATTGCAGGCTCAGGGTAAAGTTAGTCTCTGAGTAATTACGTTTGATTAATGGAGGAAGTCTGTGTTACAGCTTCTACAAAAGGAGATCCACGACAGAAAAACACAAGTGCTACCAAGTGCATTTGAAAACAGCCACTCTTGTCAGCACACAGTAGTGTTTTCTTAGTTTATAGCCACAGGAAAGCTTCAGCCTGTTTCACACATGGGATTGGATAAAAGTCAGGGGGGCAGGAAAGCTCAGTCCAACAGCTCTTTGTTACATTTTGCAGGAAGTCTTTGAAGCATAACCCAGAAGCAAAATGAGCGTTCACAGAGACCGACTCCGCTGTAAACACTACTGAAACGTTTTGCAGAAATACAGATTCTTAGCATACCACAAGTTTCACCAACTTGCAGGGGCAGGAACAGAAGGACTGCCCTATTTTAATGGTAGAAAGTATCACAGATTTTAAGGGTAAGCTACAATGACAATGCTTCCTCCCCCGTAATTCCAGATGCCAGCCAACTTGGTTGCATTGCCACTCAGACGTTTACACATGGTTTCTCTCGTTCCCTTTGTGGTCAGTCCAATTAATTCCCTACTTACGCATTAATAGCTGGTATTGCATATTTTCCACTTTTCGTCAGCATAGCACCCTTGGTGTTGGGATCTTTCACCTCCACCATGAAACTCCTGGGAATTCCTGTGCTCTTTTTAATTCTGGGAACAGACTCAAATTGTTTGTCCTGTTAAGGAAAGAAATGCAGACATATCTCATGTCAGGACCCACAATTAAAATGACATTTCAAGGACTATTTGAAGCAGCAAAAGCCTGTAGTGCTCTCCTTGTACCTAGCGTAAGGGTTGCTCAACTAAAATACTTCTTTTCCTAAAAGAACAGAGCCAGGACGTTCAAAAGGCTTGAGCAGTGTTTTGAACTCATTTGACATTCTTTGGCTTAACTTCAGGTTCCTGAAGGGGGAAATACCCCTGCGCTCGCCATCCACTCAGAGAAGAGACACAAACCCGCTCCTCCTCCCCAGCGCAATTCAGCGCGAGAGCTCAGTTCGCTGCTCTGAATCACTCGCTGGGGAAACTTGTGTTCACCATCTCTAGATGAAGGCTGAATTCAGACCTCATGCAGATACATTCAGTGACGAACGTTCAATAGCATGAATACTCAACCAGAGGCTTGTGTACCTAAAACACGCACATAGTCACAAGATGGGGTCAACAGAAACATCTTGGGTTTAGACCGAATCCTGAAACCTGTCTAAAACCAGTCATTAAAAAGAGTTAAAACCAGAAACATTTCCAGTGATATTGAAATATACAAAAATGTGCGTGAAAGTCCACAGAGAAAGGTCTATGGACATATTCAATGTCTATGACCTGGAAAAAAGACATTTTTGCATTTGTAATTGCAGGTTTCCCTGGAAGCTTGAAGGGCTTTGCAACATTGCCAGGTAACCTCTGTGTTTCACCCCAAGAGAAACAACTCTTAATAGGAGTGTTTCTGTATTGTTACATGACTGCCAAGGTAAAAACAATGACAAACTACCGAACACCAGCAGTCCCCCACAATCTTACCCCATGTGTTGGGCAGTTCTTCCTATAGTGGCCATGTTTTCCACAACGGAAGCAAGTGTAAGATGGTGGAGGTGGACCCAAGGCTTTCTTCAGGTAACTGAAAGATTTTGGGGAAAGAAAGAAAAAGGTATGCAAAGGCGTCTCTCTTGTTCCAACAAGCATCTCTGCAGCTTTTCCATCATCTTCAAAGAACAGATCTGACATCAGCAACACTTACTTGGATGGATCATATTCCTGGCAAGACTGTATCATCATCGCTGTTATTTTATCTTCCTCGGAAGCATCGGCTTCAGCCAGATTGGCAGTCTGTTTAACAGGTCAGGATTTGACACATGCATGAGAAACACAATGCAGCCCACATGGCCAAACACCACAGCACTCACCCAGTCCTGTCAAGAGCAGCACAACGCCAGCTGAGGCTGCACCAAAACAGCTACTCATATAAAACAGAGTTGTGCTGAAGATGTTCTGGGGAGTCCTTACGCCCTTACGTGGGGGTTGGGTGCCCGTTAACCTGCTTGACAAGAGCATTCCTGGGCACCCAAAACCTTGGGCTCTGTCTGCACCTTACATAAAGGCTTGTGGAACCAGTCCCATTTTCTTCCACGTGGACTCAAGCTCTGCGTAGAAACAACTACACTGTCCAGTATTTTTGAACTGATAGTAAGCTCCAGACTATGTGAAGGAGAAGATCTCCGCTGTACATTTAACTGAGAAAGATGTATGCCACTATCATGATTTACGTTTTGCAGCATTAAAAGGACACTCAACTTAGCAGTAAGGGAAGTTGTTTCTGCTTGCTGAAACTGAGTTTCGGACACAGAAGCATGAAAGGAATCAAGCTTTTTAGAATCCCTCAGCAAGACAAAGGATTCTTTTCAGTAGAAATGTCACCATCATGTGCTGTAGGCAGTCCAAACTGCATGTTCCCCCCTACTAACTTCTTCATAAACCTTACGCACAACGAGATCTTCAAATTCTTGAAGCCAGCTGCTTTTGTTTAACCAGTATTTGGTCAGATTTTTTTATTGCACACTAGTCCAGACATAAGCAGGGACGAAGGGAGGGACTGTAAATGACTTGGACCTTCAAGCACCTATCTTTCAGATCAACAGCGCATATTTTTGCTTTTAGATGCATTCATTCACAAAAGCAACCATCTAGTTTCAGTATTTTATTAAATGGTTGTTTCATATAGACAGTTTTTCTCAACTGTAACATCATTCACATCAACATCTGTCAAGTCATTCATATAGACAGTTTTTTCTCAACTGTAACATCATCCAGATCAACATCTATGAAGTCACTGCCATTAACATTTATAGACAACTTTACAGATACTTGACTAGTTTGTTTGAATCCAAACGGTTTACAGAACACTTCCAAAACACAAAAAACACATTCTAGGAATAGACCAAAACTCAAATATGGCATTTAATACATAGGAATAACAAACTGGAAAACTTTTTACAACACATTGCCTCCATGCTAAGCCAGTCTGCACTCAGGAGGTCAGAGCAAGTAACAGTTCTGAGCTGCTTTATGTTATTTTCCTGTATTTTTCTTTAAACGTTCTCAAAAGCTGAAATGTCTACACCACTTGGACAGTTTTTCACATTGCAGAGGAAAACTTCACATGAGTTTACAGAACCAAGGACACATTTAGGCACAGCACTAATGGAGTCCAATTTCTTCTGGTGGATACCTTCCAAACTAATTTTTTTTTTTTTTTTTGGCCAAATGTACACAGTGTAATTTCTGCAGTGAGTGAGGGAAGAAGTTACGAGTGGGAAGAGATTTCTCTTTCTTGGAAATGAACTCCAGCCTTTATTTTCAGAAGAAAGAAGCAGCTCTTCTGCACTAGGCCCGGCCTTCTCTAATCTTTGTCACTCGAAAGACCACTCATTCCATTGGCTAGCACTACGCCTTTGCACAACGTGCAATCACTAGTGCAATCACCAGGCAAAGCTACACATTGTTGAGCACAGAACACAAGCAGTTCCACAGCAAAACACGGCATTGCAACAGTTTCAGAAGGTCCCATCTGCTAATATGCCACACATACACATTGGCATATTCCTATAAACGGTCAGGTACATTTACACAATTGACACAGCCTGCGCTCAAACAAATTAGATTGTGCTGTCCACTGTAGATGTACTATGATGTATGAAACTCTGCAGCATTCACAGAACGGAATTGTAACTATCGTGACTAGAAATTCAAAAATAGCCATGCAATCGTCCATGTTCCAGAAACGCTTCTCGTTTGGCTGCTGCAACCCGCCCTGAAATGTCCATAACTTACAGACCATATAATTCTTCTCTGAAAGTTGTGTTAGTTTCCAACACAAAATGAATGAAACGTATGAAAAACGGTAAACAGCTTCTGCAGTGCTGCTTCTTTGCGTCTTGAAGGTGAGTAATACGGCAACATTACGTTGAGGCTGATAAGGTACTCCCCTTCTATCTTCCCAGACTGGCAACTACTCTTTACAGGACAGTATCAAAATACACACATATTTTACAGTTAAAATAAATACTTTTAAATTAGTAAAATCTAAATTAAAGTTCTGTTCACATTACAAGAGTTATCCAGCTATAGATCACAGTATAAGATTTAAAAATACAAAGCAAACACTTTTGGTTTTAAGCATTTGACAAGATGTCCTGGTTTCGGCTGGGATAGAGTTAATTTTCTTCCTAACAGCAGGCATAGTGCTGTGTTTTGGATTTAGTAGGAGAAGAATGTTGATAACAGGCTGATGTTTTTAGTTGTTGCTGAGTACTGCTTATGCTAGTCAAGGACTTTTTCAGCTTCCCATGCTCTGCCAGGCGCACAAGAAACTGGGAGGGGGCACAGCCAGAATAGTTGATCCAAACTGACCAAAGGGCTATTCCATACCATATGACGTCATGCTCAGTATATAAACTGGGGGGGTTGGCCAGGGAGGGGCGATCGCTGCTCGGGAACTGTCTGGGTATCGGTCGGCGGGTGGTGAGCAATTGCATTGTGCATCACTTGCTTCGTGTATCATTATTATTATTATCATTATTATACTGTTACTATTAGCATTACTATTTTACTTTATTTCAATTATTAAACTGTTCTTATCTCAGCCCAGGAGTGTTTCTCACTCTTACTCCTCCAATTCTCTCCCCCATCCCATCGGGGTAGGGGGGAGTGAGCGAGCGGCTGCGTGGTGCTTAGTTGCTGGCTGGGGCTAAACCACGACAGTCCTTTTTGGCGCCCAACGTGGGGCTTGAGATAACAACAGATTAATCAGAGTGTATTAAGGAGTCTGTTAACAGTTGCCGGTCACGATATTAGTTCTTCTGATCTGCACCATGTTCTTTTTTTTGCAGCACGCGTTAAAGCTTGCTGTCAGTTTGTGTAGTGTGCTATGCTCTGCAGTGATTCATGATCTTTTGCTTGGGAGGCTCCTTATCAAAACCCTGACCTTGAGCATTCTTTGGTATTTGGGTTTCATACAGAAGTCACTACTGTACTTCGGGTACTACCTCATAGAGAGAGTTAGCAATTATACTTCTTACTCTGAGAGGCTTGTTGTGGAGGAAATACAGAATGGCACCTTTGCTGCTTTCTTCTATGATGTTTCCTCCTTCATTACAACAACTTTCCTGTATCTTGAACACCCCTGGGCAGTTAAGATACTTCTATTGATAATTCTTGGGAATGTTGTTTCCATTTTGATAAAGGTCAGTAAGCAGTTTAAAAATACCATCCAGAGATCTACCCCAAGGCTGGATAGTTATGAGTGGCAGGGTGTGTGGGAACGTATGCGCAAGTACCTAGGGCAGTGGGGACCTCCAGTGTTTTGGAACTTCACCCCTGAACAAGTGCAGAATCCTGAAGAATTAGTAAAGTATTTGGAAGAAGTATGTTGTCACCCTGGTAGCTCCAGAGAGACACAAATCATTGCAACATGCTGGGGACTGGCCCATGCCTATCGAGCCGTGGTCAACGCTAATCAGTACCCTCAAAAGAAAGAGAAGGTCTCTGGATCTGATGACAAAACAACAAGCACTGTGGCTACTCAAACCCCCACTACAGGCCCTGCGGCTACTCCAACCCCCACTACAGGCCTTGCAGCTACTCAAACCCCTGCCCCAGGCACTGTGGCTACTCCAGCCACAGCCATGAGCACTGCGGCTACTCAAACCCCAGTGACAGACACTGTGGCTAAACCAGAGAACCAACCTGCGCCGGTATCAGTTGCCCCTATACAGAAGAAAAAATACACGAGGAAATCAGTTCGTTTAGTAAGGGATGAAGATGAACCAGGGCCATCACGAGAACCAGAGGAGGAAGAACCCATAAATGAGATGGTGACCACCCGATCCCTATCCCTGAGTGAGCTGCGAGATATGCGAAAAGATTTTGGTCGTCATCCAGGCGAGCACATCATCACCTGGCTGCTCCGATGCTGGGATAACGGGGCCAGTAGCCTGGATTTAGAGGGTAGGGAAGCCAAGCAGCTGGGATCCCTTTCCAGGGAAGGGGGCATTGACAAAGCAATTGGAAAAGGGGCAAAACCGCTCAGCCTCTGGAGGCGACTTCTGTCAAGCGTGAAGGAAAGGTATCCCTTCAAGGAGGATGTTTTATACCGCCCAAGCAAATGGACCACCGTAGAGAAAGGTATCCAGTACCTGAGGGAATTAGGCGTGCTGGAGGTGATTTACAGTGACCTGAATGATGAGCGGTTAACCAAAGACCCAGATGAAGTCAGGTGCACACAATCCATGTGGCGGAAGGTGGTACGGAGCGCACCAGCATCGTATTCCAACTCGTTGGCAATACTAGCCTGGAAAGACGACGAGGCACCAACGGTGGATGAAGTGGCTAGACAACTCCGGGACTACGAAGAAAAGCTCTCTTCCTCCCTACGGGCCTGTGTCTCGGCTGTGGAAAAACTGTCTGAAAAAATATGCCAAGAGTTCCAACAACTCAGAGAGGATCTGTCCTACTCCCCACCTGCACGGACCAGTGTCTCAGCCATTAGGAGTCAACGTCCCTATGCTCAAGAGAGAGGATATAGAGGATACACACCACGGGGCACCCTGTGGTTTTACCTGCGTGATTATGGAGAGGACATGAGAAAGTGGGATGGAAAACCCACCTCAACCTTAGAGGCACGGGTGCGTGAATTGCAAGGAAAAACTATTAGAAAAGGCGGTTCTCCCAGGAAAATTGCAGCTCCAGTTTCCAGTGAGCAGTTCCCGAGACAGAGTAAGAGGGCTAATTTTACTTCCGACCTTGATCAGGGAACTTTTGATTCACATTTACAGGAAGTGAACAATGAATACTGTGACCAGTGTTAGAGGGGCCCTGCCTCCAGCCAGGTGGAGGAAAGGGACAACCGGGTTTACTGGACTGTGTGGATTCGATGGCCTGGAACGTCAGACCCACAGGAGTATAAGGCTCTAGTGGACACTGGTGCACAGTGCACGCTAATGCCATCAAACTATAGAGGGGCAGAACCCATTTGTATTTCTGGAGTGACAGGGGGATCCCAACAGCTAACTGTACTGGAAGCTGAAGTGAGCCTAACTGGGAATGAGTGGCAAAAGCACCCCATTGTGACTGGCCCAGATGCTCCGTGCATCCTTGGCATAGACTACCTCAGGAGAGGGTATTTCAAGGACCCAAAAGGGTACCGGTGGGCTTTTGGTATAGCTGCTTTGGAGACAGAGGAAATTAAACAGTTGTCCACCTTGCCCGGTCTCTCAGAGGACCCTTCAATTGTAGGGTTGCTGAAGGTTGAGGAACAACAGGTGCCGATTGCTACCACAACTGTGCACAGGCGGCAATATCGCACCAACCGAGACTCCCTGATTCCCATCCATAACCTGATTCGTCGACTGGAGAGCCAGGGAGTGATCAGCAAGACTCGCTCACCCTTTAACAGTCCCATATGGCCAGTGCGAAAGTCTAATGGGGAGTGGAGACTAACAGTGGACTATCGTGGCCTGAACGAAGTTACACCGCCGCTGAGTGCTGCCGTGCCAGACATGCTAGAACTTCAATATGAACTGGAGTCAAAGGCAGCTAAGTGGTATGCCACAATTGATATTGCTAATGCATTTTTCTCCATCCCTTTGGCAGCAGAGTGCAGACCCCAGTTTGCTTTTACCTGGAGGGGTGTTCAGTACACCTGGAACCGACTGCCCCAGGGGTGGAAGCACAGCCCCACCATTTGCCATGGACTGATCCAGACAGCACTGGAACAGGGTGAAGCTCCAGAACATCTGCAGTACATTGATGACATCATTGTGTGGGGCAACACAGCAGAAGAAGTTTTTGAGAAGGGAAAGAAAATAGTCCAAATCCTTCTGAAGGCTGGTTTTGCCATAAAACAGAGTAAGGTCAAGGGGCCTGCACAGGAGATCCAGTTTTTAGGAATAAAATGGCAAGATGGACGTCGTCAGATCCCAATGGATGTGATCAACAAAATAACAGCTATGTCCCCACCAACTAGCAAAAAGGAAACACAAGCTTTCTTAGGCGTTGTGGGGTTTTGGAGAATGCATATTCCAAATTACAGCCAGATCGTAAGCCCTCTCTATCAAGTGACCCGGAAGAAGAACGAATTCAAATGGGGCCCTGAGCAACAACAAGCCTTTGAACAAATTAAACGTGAGATAGTTCATGCAGTAGCCCTTGGGCCAGTCCGGGCAGGGCAGGATATTAAAAATGTGCTCTACACCGCAGCCGGGGAGAATGGCCCTACCTGGAGCCTCTGGCAGAAAGCACCAGGGGAGACTCGAGGTCGACCCCTAGGGTTTTGGAGTCGGGGATACAGAGGATCCGAAGCCCGCTACACTCCAACTGAGAAAGAGATACTGGCAGCATATGAAGGGGTTCGAGCTGCTTCAGAAGTGGTTGGTACTGAAGCACAGCTCCTGCTGGCACCCCGACTGCCGGTGTTGGGCTGGATGTTCAAAGGGAGGGTCCCCTCTACACATCATGCAACTGATGCTACATGGAGTAAGTGGGTTGCATTGATCACACAACGGGCTCGAATAGGAAACCCCAGTCGCCCAGGAATCTTGGAAGTGATCATGGACTGGCCAGAAGGAAAAAACATTAGAATATCACCAGAGGAGGAGGTGACACGTGCTGAAGAGGCCCCACTGTATAATAAATTGCCAGAAAATGAAAAGCAATATGCCCTGTTCACTGATGGGTCCTGTCGTCTCGTGGGAAAGCATCGGAGGTGGAAAGCTGCTGTATGGAGTCCTATACGACAAGTCGCAGAAACTGCTGAAGGAGAAGGGGAGTCGAGTCAGTTTGCAGAGGTGAAAGCCATCCAGCTGGCTTTAGATATTGCTGAAAGAGAAAAGTGGCCAGTCCTTTATCTCTATACTGACTCATGGATGGTGGCAAATGCCCTGTGGGGGTGGCTGCAGCAATGGAAGCAGAGCAACTGGCAGCGCAGAGGCAAACCAATCTGGGCTGCCGCATTGTGGCAAGATATTGCTGCCCGGGTAGAGAACCTGGTTGTAAAAGTTCGTCATGTAGATGCTCATGTACCTAAGAGTCGGGCCACTGAAGAACATCAAAACAACCAGCAAGTAGATCAGGCTGCTAAGATTGAAGTGGCTCAGGTGGATTTGGACTGGCAACATAAGGGTGAATTATTTATAGCTCGGTGGGCCCATGATGCCTCAGGCCATCAAGGAAGGGATGCAACGTATAAATGGGCTCGTGATCGAGGGGTGGACTTAACTATGGACAGTATTGCACAGGTTATTCATGAGTGTGAAACATGCGCTGCAATCAAGCAAGCCAAGCAGTTCAAGCCCCTTGGGTATAGTGAACGATGGCTAAAATATAAATATGGGGAGGCCTGGCAGATTGATTACATCACGCTCCCACAGACCCGCCAAGGCAAGCGCTATGTGCTCACCATGGTGGAAGCAACCGCTGGATGGCTGGAAACATATCCCGTGCCCCATGCCACCGCCCGGAACACCATCCTGGGCCTTGAAAAGCAAGTCCTGTGGCGACATGGCACCCCAGAAAGAATTGAGTCAGACAACGGGACTCATTTCCGAAACAACCTCATAGACACCTGGGCCAAAGAGCACGGCATTGAGTGGGTATATCACATCCCTTACCATGCACCAGCCTCCGGGAAAATTGAGCGATACAATGGATTGTTAAAGACTACCCTGAGAGCAATGGGTGGTGGGACGTTTAAACATTGGGATACGCATTTAGCAAAAGCCACCTGGTTAGTCAACACCAGGGGATCTGCCAATCGAGCTGGCCCTGCCCAATCAAAACTTTTACGTACTGTAGAAGGAGATAAAGTTCCTGTAGTGCACATGAAAAATATGCTGGGGAAGACAGTCTGGGTTACTTCCCCCTCTGGCAAAGGCAAACCCATTCGTGGGATTGCTTTTGCTCAAGGACCTGGGTGCACTTGGTGGGTGATGCGAAAGGATGGGGAAGCCCAATGTGTACCTCAAGGGAATTTGATTTTGGGTGAAAATAGCCAATGAACTGAATTGTATAATATTAATTGCTTTATAATACTGTATGTTATCTCTTAACTATATGTTATCTCTTAACTGCATGTTAATATAATAATATAGTAGGTTAATATTAAGTATATAATACTATATATTATGATTGCTATATGCCGCATCAATGGTATTGCAGTAAGAATTGCCCAGCCTAAGGAAAATGAACTTTGATGAAACCATGTTGGAATGAGAACTGACTTCAGCATGCAACAGTCCAACACTGCACACCACCTCTCCTGCTCTGAAAGACTGTGATGACAGATGGAACCCAAAGTCATGGGCTAAATGAACTCAATGGACATTTTAGAGGGATGGGCCATAGACGAAGGGAATGATATCTGTGTGTATATCAAGATAGGGAAAGGGGTGGTGATTAATTGGAAAACATTGGAAAGGGGAGGGCCTGTGCATGACGTAGATGGTATAGAATAAGGGGTGGATACTGTCCTGGTTTCGGCTGGGATAGAGTTAATTTTCTTCCTAACAGCAGGCATAGTGCTGTGTTTTGGATTTAGTAGGAGAAGAATGTTGATAACAGGCTGATGTTTTTAGTTGTTGCTGAGTACTGCTTATGCTAGTCAAGGACTTTTTCAGCTTCCCATGCTCTGCCAGGCGCACAAGAAACTGGGAGGGGGCACAGCCAGAATAGTTGATCCAAACTGACCAAAGGGCTATTCCATACCATATGACGTCATGCTCAGTATATAAACTGGGGGGGTTGGCCAGGGAGGGGCGATCGCTGCTCGGGAACTGTCTGGGTATCGGTCGGCGGGTGGTGAGCAATTGCATTGTGCATCACTTGCTTCGTGTATCATTATTATTATTATCATTATTATACTGTTACTATTAGCATTACTATTTTACTTTATTTCAATTATTAAACTGTTCTTATCTCAGCCCAGGAGTGTTTCTCACTCTTACTCCTCCAATTCTCTCCCCCATCCCATCGGGGTAGGGGGGAGTGAGCGAGCGGCTGCGTGGTGCTTAGTTGCTGGCTGGGGCTAAACCACGACACAAGAATATATCTAGATATACCTTAATAAGCTGGGCCAGAGAAATAGATCCAGAAGAGTCATTGATCTGTGCACAAAACATTAAATACATATTCAAGTTCTACAATCAAAACACAGCAATAGTTCACCTCTACTGTAGCCTGAAAGGCTGCATTGTATCCTCTGAGTATCACAGAAAGAGGCATTTCCAACCCAGTGTAATCTGTATTTGTTCAAAAAAGCGTCCAAACCTGTGACAGCTCCAGAGTGCCTCTGTGGTTAATGAGAAGAAACCAAACTCACCAAACCCGCCTGAGATCAACTTACTGCTCCAGACTATCTCAGAGAGGGACCCACAAGGAAAAAGGGGAACTCTTCGCTTGCTCCTTTTCCAGTATACTCAATTCTATTACGCCACAAGCAGCAGTGAAGCTCACCCCAGTAAAACCTTAGCAGAAAGACACTCGAATCACTGCCTATTATGCCTGAAGTTGTTCAAAAGCGTAGAATAACATTTCACAATGTAAAATGAACAGCTCTCCTCAAGGGGTCACTAACTGGATCAGAAGAGAGATTAAAAGCCTTCCGTGGAAAACGCTCTTGTCCTTTAGTGCCTAACGCAGTGGAAGAATTCAAGGGAGCAGTTTTAGCAGACTCTAGGGAAAAAAATCTCTGCATGCAGAAAATGATTCCTCACTTCAGTTCATCATTCCTTCTCTATATGTTTAGAATCATATGGTGGTACACTAAAAAAAGGCTTAACCTCTTGGGAAATTAAAGCAGCATCCAACCCTGAAGTCACCGAGCTCCAAAAGCATACTGCAGGCAGAGGTTAGGACAAAAGACAGGGATTTCACCCACAAATGCACCAGGCTCTAGCCTTGTGCCAAAATTTAAAAAAATACTTAATTTTGTTTGAGAAGTAACCATCACTACAGGAAAATCATTTTCAGTGTACTTTGTAAAGTATTCAGTGACTTACTGTTTGGAAAATTAATACAAAGCTACATTGTTTAGAATTAAGTGCAGTGTTTAGAATAAAGTGTGAGATTGTGTTTTTACGTACTGGTTTTGATGGTCCACTCACTGGCTCCATTCGACTTCTGGAAGAGAAATGGAGGTGATCAGAACTTAAAATAGAGCCCGTACCTCCTGAAGATGAGGAAGTACAAGGAAATGCTTGAGACCACCACACAGGGGCTTCTTCGTACATTCTCCTTCAAGAACAAACTGCAAGGTAAGTAATGCATTTTTGAAGGCCTCTCCACCATTACAGCATACGGTCAGCATTCCCAAACATTAACCACTCTACCAGCAGTTTCTGCAATGTTTCCAGACAGAGGAATCAAAAGCTAATCTGCACAGCTAGTTTTCAACGTTACAACAGCAGTGCCATTCTTTCCTTGTCCCCACACACAGGGATTTAGTTGAGCTTTGATGCCAGCAGCATCTGTCCTCTCACTTTAGGGCAGCATTACAATACCAGGAGAGGGTGCCACCCAACCAGAAACGGAGGATGCATTCACAAGGCAGCACTGAGCATCCATACTTAAATTAACCCCCCAAACAAGGCCATGTTTATAAGCACAGCGCTGTGGTGTCCAGAATTACGCGGTAGTGCCTGAAACCACTGCAACAACTGCTGCAGTAATATAACCAAAGTTTACATGCAGAGTCACACAAATTCAGGGTTTTTGGCTGGCAAGTGCTTCACGGGTGCCAGGATGCTGCTGTACTGTTTGTTCAAGACACACTGTAACTCATCAGTATACTTTATTTATGGGGAACCCACATCAGAAGGACATGGCAAAACCACAAGCTAATAACACCATATAACAATACTAACTGTGGTGGAGAGGCCTGTCTTTAAGAAGGCTGGAAAACGTGACCATTCAAACAGTGCTAATGCAGCTGATACACAACTGGACTCTGTGAATACAGAAATGATAGCAGTGATGCTGTAGGCAGGATTGCATTTGAGTATCTGTCATTTTAATCAATATACCCGATTCTCTGTCCTCCGTAAATCTTAGGAATACAGAACTAAAACCTGGAGCACAGATATCAGCTTAGGGTAAAAACAGACTTAGAAAGAGAACTAGCAACAGTTGGCAACGTGCTAAACTGCTTCCTGCATTTCAGGTTTGGAAAGGATTAACTATTCCTTCATCGTACTCGCACAAAAGGCAATACACTTTGGGATATTGTTCTTTTTCTCTTGCCTGAAATGGATGTTGTCTTTAGGAAACTGATACGAATCCCTTATGAATGGAACTTCTTGTTTGCACGGTTCGCCAGCTGGCAACCCTTGGTCTTTCCTCTACAGCTAGGATGCAAAACCCCCAGCCTTGGGGCATAAGAATACCTGCCATATCCCACCCTCTCTCCCCCAAAGGCAAGAAAGAGTCAAACCCCAACAATCAGACACTTCTGAGATGGGAACAAGTTCTGAGTTCACACTACAATGCCTATCTCTCTTCACTATAAAAGCAATAGAAGCAAGAAGATATGATAAAGACCAGTCCACGTAGAGGAAACAGCATCTACAACTTGGGTCTCAGAAAAATCAAGCCCAAGAACAAGCCCAAGAGAATCATCTTAAAAGTTACCACTGTTGGAGTTTGAACCCCATGTCCCAGTCGACTTTGGGACAGGTACATTACAATCTACCCCATGACAACCAAAATTAACAGCAGCTTTAACAACAAAGATGCAATCGGAATGCCTCTGTAAACTAATATCCACAAAACCAGCTAACACACTGAAAGCCCTAACAAAGGGTACAATGCTGTATGGATACTTACACAACATAGGTTTTGCTGGTACCTTCTACTCCTCCAGCAGGGATTCTTCGAACAATCACTGATGAGTTCTTTGGAATCAGGGCATTATCATCTGTGTATTCTGAAAACAACACAAATACAGAACAAAACAGTATTCAGTTTGTAAGAATGTCTATTAAGATGTCATTACATAGCACTTCAGGCAATCCCTTCACAGGTATGAAAGCAAAGCTTTCTATGTAACACTGCGCTTTTATCGTTTCAACACACTAACGGGACATTCCTAGAAGTCTTCAGGTTTGGTAATCACACACAAGCAGCAAAATCTTTTCCACTCATTTAAAACAGTTTGAATGCCAACAGCACACTGGTCTCCAAGGTCACTCAGGACTGACAGAACACAGAAGACAGCCTGCCATCTGCATTAAGACCAGGTCAGGTCCCAGCTGGGGTTTGTTGTTTGGTTGTTTGTTTGTTGTCTCTTGCCTGAGAAGCAGAATAGCACATGCTCCAAGGGGTTTGAGTCAGAATGTTACAGGGCAGGAAAGAGCACTCAGGAATCCTGAGCTCTGGAGTTCACAGTTCTTCCACAACGTTGTGAGAACATCTATTCTAAAAGACAGGTCAAGAAGTTCAGATCAAATTAAGAGGAGGCGGCAAGTTGAAATGCATCATTCCTGAGTGCAGGCTTTTTGAAGGGAATTCTGCCTTTATAGAACATGCCTCTAGAGTAAGCATGGAAGCGGACACCCCTGCCCCCCTGACATTTAAAATAGCTCCCAACCATCCAGTCTGCCTTCCCAGCATCTTAAAAGAGTCCATCATATCATTTTATTCCAGTCTGTCGTGGTTTAGCCCCAGCCAGCAACTAAGCACCACGCAGCCGCTCGCTCACTCCCCCTACCCCGATGGGATGGGGGAGAGAATCGGAGGAGTAAGAGTGAGAAACACTCCTGGGTTGAGATAAGAACAGTTTAATAATTGAAATAAAATAAAGTAAAATAATAATAATAACAATATAATAATAATAGTAATAATAATATACAAAGCAAGTGATGCACAATGCAATTGCTCACCACCCGCCGACCGATACCCAGACAGTTCCCAAGCAGCGATCGCTGCTCCCCAGCCAACCCCCCCCAGTTTCTATACTGAGCATGACGTCATGTGCTATGGTATGGAATAGCTCTTTGGTCAGTTTGGATCAACTATTCTGGCTGTGCCCCCTCCCAGTTTCTTGTTCACCTGGCAGAGCATGGGAAGCTGAAAAGTCCTTGACTAGCATAAGCAGTACTCAGCAACAACTAAAAACATCAGCGTGTTATCAACATTCTTCTCCTACTAAATCCAAAACACAGCACTGTGCCTGCTACTAGGAAGAAAATTAACTCTATCCCAGCCGAAACCAGGACACAGTCATATTTAAAACCCTGTTTACTTCTAGTGAGTTTACGCATCTACATCTGATGAATAAAAACTGAAATTCATGGTTATGCATTTCAAGCAAAAATTTGGTATACGTATACATTACACTGAAATGTATTCTCTAGCTTTGCTCTGAAAACCATGGGGGGATTTTTGCATTTTCACATGGAAAACACCCTTAGGAAAGCTTCAGGAAGCACCTGTGTCACTAATAGACCAAGTTTAAAATTTTAGACTCCTTTTACAAAGGTCAAAGGGCAACACAACCGACCTAGAGGAGGATCTGGTCACTGGTGAACAAGAGGGATGCTCTTTAAAGCATGACAGATACTCCTTCTTTAGCCTCACCTTTAGGGAACACCATGCTTAACAGAACCTAGGGAAGCAGACACTTTTTCTTCACCGCATTCTGAGTACGGATGAAAACAAAGCAACACACTTTGTAAAACTGGTATGATGTATATTGCAGTAACACTTTATGGGGTAAAATCTTTATGAGCATCATTTTCTCTTCTAAAACTTTGCTTTCCGTTCCTCACCTGCTATAATAGAATACATGTTTGCCCTATCTCAAAACATTTTTTCTCCTGGGGATAAGAATTGGGCTCCATCACATTTAGTACCATCCATCAGTCTGGTTTTAAGGCTCTGTTTGACACAGACCCAACCATTCCAGTAGTGACGCCAGCCAGTTGGCCACTCAGCCTGCTGGCATGTGTGAAGCTGACAGTACCTTAGCAATTGAAGACAAAATTCAGAGACCCTTCTGCAGAAAAGCCCTTCAGGCAAATTAACCATTTTTCAAAAGCTCTTGACAATTTCATTCAACAGTAGTAGAAAAATACAAGACTTCTGAAATGGATCTCTACCTACGCGTGTCATGCAATCCAATGGCATCCCTAGGACCCCTAACATTGTGCTCTTAAGTCTCTTCACAGACATTCTCCTGAACATAGTTTAAATATCTTGTTGTGGTTTAACCCCAGTCGGCAACTAAGCACCACACAGCCGCTTGCTCACCCTCCCCCCACACCCCAGAGGGATGGGGGAGAGAATTGGGGGGGAAAAAGTTAAAACCCATGGGTTGAGATAACGGCAGTTTAATAGGACAGCAGAGGAACAGAAATAGTAATACTGCTTCTACTAATGATAAAAGAACATACAAAGCACAAAGTGATGCACAATGCAGCTGCTCACCACCCAACGACCAATGCCCAGCCCGTCCCCGAGCAGCAATCGCTGAGCCCCAGCCAACTCCCCCCACTTTCTATACTGAGCATGACGCCCTATGGTATGGAACAGCCCTCTGGCCAGTTTGGGTCAGCTCTCCTGGCTCTGCCCCCTCACAGCTTCTTCTGCACCTGGCAGAGCATGGGAAGCGGAAAAGTCCTTGACTGCCACAAACACTCCTGAGCAACAACTACAACATCAGTGTGCTATCAACATTATTCTCATGCTCTCATTCTCAATCCAAACCACAGCACCACACCAGCTACTAGGGAGAAAACCAACTCTGTCCCAGACAAAACCAGGACACATCTGCAGATAAACAGGGAGCTTTAGGTGCCCAAGGCCCCGCGCCCGCCACCCCCATGCACCTTTGTTGGTCTGGGCGTTGCTGATCTGCAGGTCGCAGTTGGTCGCCTTCAGCTTCTCGCGGCCCATGATCTGGCGCTTGAGGTCACACAGGGGGATGTGGAGGCCACTGAAGGTGACCGCATCATAGCTCAGCTGGGAGGAGAACTTGTAGTGGACGCACGGCATGCTCCTCCTCACAGCCCAGCGGGCGGCCACACGATGGGGAGTGGCCCCCGTGGCCCCGGCTCCTCCTCCGCTCACTCTCTCACATGCAGCGCTCCCAGGCCCGACCGCTCGCTACGGCTACTCGGGCGCCCGGCCTCAGCATTCCGCCCAGGGCTTTCCTGGACGACAAGTGCATAGGCTGCCGCCAGTGCCTCACCTCACCCAGCGCATTATGACAAAAGGCCCGCGTCATGGGGGCACGGCAGCCCCACCCTCTTCCTCCTAACCCTGAGCTCTCCCTAAAGGCAATCGCCATTCCTCCACACATTCCTCCAAACCTTCCCATCTACCACATCCACTGAGCGGGCAAGGGAGATTCTCCAGAAGCCCTTACGTGAAACCCATTCGAATAAGCCATCACGCTGGCCATTTCTTCCTGGAGGGAGTTCATCCGGCCCTGCACACTGCCAGACAACGTGGATGTTCACAGAGAGATTCACTTGCTGTTCTGCAGGAAGCCACAATCGAACTAAAGGTAATGGTAAGAGTTTGGCTGCCACTACGGGCCCAGAGGATCCTGATGTTCTGAGTCATCTCCTCTGGGTCCCAGCCTCACTCGTTTACCTGAACAACCCAATCCGGCACATGCTAACCCTTGCACAGGAAATCATTTGCATCATTCAGACTTACCTGAAGATCAGACTGCCCTATTTGCACAACTACCAGGGCAATATGGGATAGGTGAAGAAAGGGCTTTCCAGGATTTACCCTCCACCTGAGCTGAAAAGGGGATTCTAAGTGCATTAATACCTTCCGCACAGGTTAGAACCACTATCTCTTCTGCCTCTGGAGCTCCGAGCTACTGATAGTTATGGGAAAACGTGTTACAGCCCTCTGATGACATGTGGCACTACGTTCCCCCTGTCTGTAACAGCTTTTATCCCATGCTTAGGGGTTGCAAAACTAGAGCAAGCTACTGCAAATGTGTCAAGAGAATTAGAAAAAGCCATTAATGAAACCGCAGAGATTATTACAGCCCTACAGGAAGAAATCAACTTACCACCACAAATGGTAACACAGAGTCGATCAGCCCGAGACCACCTTTTAGCAGCACAGGACAGAGTGCCCAGTGGAATGAGCTCATTTTCCCGCCCTGTCCAGCCCACAAACCCTTTAAAACCCCCACTGTCAGCCTGTCGTTGTTCTCATGTTGACACAAGAAAAGGGCATATGGAAAGCCGCTTCTAAATGGGGAATCCCTTCATCTATCACCAGCTCCAGGAACCCAACAAACCGGGTTGTGATGACCCCATCACAGAGAATTAACAGGAGGACAAACAGGAGGAGGAGAACAAGAAGGAAGACAAACAGGATGAACTGATGGACGGCAGGAGGAGGAGGAAGGGGACGAAGCAGACAAGGAACATAGAAAGAGAATGAGAACAAGGAGGAACAAGACACAGAACAGGAGGAGGAGGACAAACATGAGGAGCGAGAGGAGGAGAAAGAAGAGGTGGAAGACGAACACGAGGAACAGTCAGAAGAGGAACAGGTGGCACCAGGAGCAGGAGGAAGAATAGGAAGAGAAGAAGGAGGAGCAGGAGGAGGAGCAGAAGATAGGGGAACAAGACACAGAACAGGAGGAGGAGGACAAACATGAGAAAGAAGAGGAAAAAAGAGGAGGAAGAGGAGAAGGACAAGGAGGAGGTAGAGGGGCAGGAAGAGGAGGAAGAGGAAGGAAAAGGAGAAGGAGAATTAAGAGGAATGGGACGATGAGGAGGAGGAAGATGAAGAGAAGGAAGAGGAGGATGACATACAGGATGAACAGACGAACAGAACGAAGAAGAGGCAGTGGAGGAGGTGAGGGAGAAACAGAAGGCGGTGGAGGAGAAACAAGAAGATGAGCAAGGGGATTAACAAGAGAATAAGGACAACTAACAGGAGAAGGAGGATTAGGATGAAGTTGTGGAGAGAAGTGGGAGGAAGGGGGAGGAAGAGGAGGAGGATGAGGACAACTACAGCAATGACAAACAGGAGGACAGAGAGAAGGAGGAGAAGAAGGGTAAAAGGATGACAGTGAAGAGGAGTAGGAACAGCAGGTGGAGGAAGACGATCGGGAGGAGGAAGAGGGGGAGGAGAGGAGGAAGTACTGCGAGCTAAATGTTGCACGGCACACATACAGCAACGTACAATGAGAAATTACAAATAAATGTACTTGGTAACAAGTCCCCATGGTCACCTTTGTTCCCTTTCCCTTCCAGGTGACACCAGCCAAGCCCCAGGCACCTGCAGCCATTCGCTGTACACAGCTCCCCTGATGCTGGATATCTGATACACGTTTCATAAAACAACGTCCCCCCAGAGATTTTGGCTGTTCACCTGGAGCTGGGGGGAAGGTGTGTGCATGGGTGAGGATGATCTGCTTTAGCCCTTTAATTTTTATGCCTCAGCAAAACCACTGCAAGATTCAGACTAGAGGACAGCACTGAAATCAAAGGGTAAGCAACCAAGAGGGTTCCAGCCGCACACTGCCACCTGATTGGTGGTGTGGACCATTCCCCACTTGCTCCTCTGACAACAAAGGCCCATGCGTGCTCCCACCAGGAGGAGAAACAACTTCCACTTCTCCAAATCCCCATTTATCAAAGGCTGTCAACGGAGATGGGGCTGTCCATGAGCACGAGACCCACAGGAAGGACAGAAGACAGCAAAGGCACCTGGTCTGACCCCACCACAGCATGCCTGCTCCAAAGCTGGCAGCCTCCTGTCGCAGAGGAGGCAACTCTGCCTTCCCCTGCCCCGCTGCTGTCAAACATCGGTCTCCAGATGTCAGGGCTCGGGCTGGCGACACTTGGGGTAGCAGCAGGAACACCTTGGCCTGTGTGCAAAGTGTTCCCAGAGCTTTCTGCTGGCATTTGCACAGCTCACGGCCCAGGACAGAAGTGTCTGTGACTGCCACGTGCTTTTCAGTTTGCCTTCCCAGACCAAGCCAAGCTGTGATACAGGAGCTTTGCTCCTCCCTGTCTCCTAGGGAAAGCTAGAAATGGCATTATCACCATCGAGCTCCCGTGGGATATAAAGAAAGCTTGTCAGGCAGTGGTTACGTCCTGCTGTGCAGGCTTTGAACTAGCCCGGGTGAAAAAACTGACCAGCACATTGCAGTACATAAGAAAAGCTCCTATGTAAAGATGGCTTCAAAGACATGCGCAAGAGAACTTGACCGACTGTGACCTCGCCTATACAAGTGGCTCTACTGTTAGAAGAAACCAGACGGAAACCAGCTGAAAGCAGCAAAGTTGCACCAAAAGAGTGCCAACTCAGCTAGGAAATATGCATTAAGCATTCTTGCACAGGGCTTCATGTGAAAAAATACTCAAAAGTGAATGCTAACAGGCCACCTGATGGTCAAATCCAAGAGAGTTTTTTAGACTGTCAAAATGAATACGTGAGTAGCCTTAAGACTGCATATAAGGAATCAATTGTAACACGGCGTCCTTCTCAGGCTCCCAGCCAAGAGGCACCTTTATGGCCGGCAATAAAAAGGGATTTGACCTAGTGTATACGTTTGCTGCCTTCTTTCCTGTACCCACACATGAACTAGAAGAGAAGTGCAAGCAAATCCATTGTGGTAAAAGTTCAGGTCCACATGTAAACAGCCAGAACTCTGAACGCTGACCTTACTCAGATATTTATCTTCCTTTGATATGCAACTAAGCACATTCCCTCCTACCCACAGCCTGTCCTCCCAGCCTCACAGCTCTCCTACATAAGAAACATAAGCTACAAAAGCTACAAAAGAAAAAACTGCTTTGGTGAACACCAAAACACCTGTGACTTTCTCAAACTCTTCATTGCCCCATCTGAGGGTCAAGGGACAGCATCTCCTAAAGGCTCGTTCACAGGCACTGCCCTGAAACCCCCCACCGCTTCTCTACTAGTGCACAAAGAGATGAGGAAGACTTCATCTTTAACTCTATGCAGACAATTTCTGAAATTAGACAAGTCATTTTTAATGAGGATAAGCCCTTTGCCTTGCATCTGGCAACCAACAGGGACGTGGACCCAGCAGCACAGAGCAGTGCCATGCGCAAACCACCACCCTACGCACAGGGAAAGACAGACAAGTCAGATGGGGCACCCAATATCGCCAAAAAATGGCTCTTCACATCAGTTCTCTCTATCATCAGCTTAGTCCTTTCAGGCAGACACAGAAATCCAAAGTGATTTCCTCTTCTTTTGCTGAAGTAGACTTTTAAGTAGATATTGCCAAAGAATGCAAGAACAACCAAAAAAAGCTAAAGCAGGTCTCCCGTTAAGTCCACTACCCCTCACAAAACAGACAAGTGGCTTCAAGAGATGCCTGCAAAGAAACCACCGATGGAAGAGAATCCTGATAACTCCAGCACAAGCGGTCAATGTGGAAACGGCAGCACTGACCCTTCTCCCGCTCCTCCTACGAGCTCTTCGCCAGCCACATGAAGATGCAAGACCAAGGATGATGGAATCAGATCTGACAAGAAGTTCACCCCCCACTACCCAAAACGATCAAGAAATCTATCTGAAATACAGATTCACATCCACTAGCATGGATGATGAACCTCGTCCTAAGCACATGTTGTGCCTTGAGACAGGAGCTAAGACTGCATGCAGTCACCACCACGAGCAGAAGTTCAAACCCGAAGCATCCACAACACCCAAACCTCCACCATTTTGTCAGCAATGCTTCAAGTCACACGAAACTCAGTCCAGGACTTGACAAAATGTCACTAAAATTAATGACAGCAGCCTCTTTGCAGGTTGCTCACTCAAAAGCAAAAACCAGAAAGCCACGTACCCTTGGGGAAACCCTTGTCCTTCTGTGCGGCTGGTGTCTTCCCAGGGCTCTTCCTCAAGGCACGAGAAATGACCATGCATTTGGAAGTCCACACAAGCTCGAAGCACACTTAGTCCTCTGGCCGTCATTACCCATGGGCCAGAAGTCCTCTCACCCCTCCCCAGAACTGCCCGTTAGTCGCTGGCAGTCATTCTCCATGGACCACATGGACCTCCCTACCCACCTACCTACCAACACAGCTACCGACTCACCAGAAATGAGTCAGACTGCACCAGAAGGGACACTGCCTGACATGAAGTAGACATATTAGACCAGAAATGATGCTTTCAAGACAGAAAACACAGCACAATCCACCAGAACAGCAAAAAACAACCAGAAGAAACTTCGCACACAAACCAAAGGCTCCTTTCCAAACCCTAAAAAGGCAAACAAGCTGAAAAAAAGGACTCTCCACAAAAAAAGACCACGCAGAACACAGGATAAGGCAAAAACAACCTAACCCCAGGAACCCAGGGCCAACAAACACAGATTCTCTCCATAAAAGTAACACGCTTTACCTGTAACTTGCTTAAACTCCGGCATACTACAACCCTGTCACCCCATAACCCTAGCACATTGTAGCCCTACAATACCAGAAAATGGATCACAAACTCCCTGGAGATCTCTGCCAGGGCCTTCACGTGGCCCCGGATCTTGGACATCACAACTTTGAAGTGGGAGTGAGACGGAGCCACCAGGACGTCACCACCATCCATCTTCACATCCTGGAAAAGTGCCCAGCTTAAACGCCCCTGGGGAGAATGGCTGAGACACTCGGAGACTTTGATCCGGCCAGCCATGACCACGGGGCTTCAGCTCATCGTTTCTGTGCCACAGCCACCAGGCAGATGACCCCGTCCTCCCCGCAAGACCCCTCGGGGCAGCCGTGGCTGCTCTGGGGGCCTCCAAGAGAACAGCTCACCTGGGCTGCTCTGCGGCCACCGCGCGCCTTGGCTGTCAGGCGGGTCTCAGCGCTGCTCTGCAATCCGCTGTCACCTCCCTGCAGGACGCTCTCCAGCACACGGGACGTCTCCGCTTGCTCACCCTGGGGACAAAGAGCAAAAGAGAGCGATGGCGTTTGCTTTGTCCCCATTCCCAGGGTGCCACAAGAGAGACCTGCCACCCCCAAATCACACGCTGGATGCTGCGGACACAACAGGACAAGCTGCAGGCGTGGGTCAGGACGGCTGTGGGGAGCGGGCAAGACATTCTGCGGTGCCCCGGCCCTGGCAGAAAGCAGAGCTGGAGAGAACAGCGGGGGAAGCCCAGGGCAGATGGCGCTGGGGCCCGGCAGGGTGCAGCACCCACAGAAATGCCTGGCTCCTTGAGCCTTGGCCCCGGGGCTGCTTTTGCAGGCAGCACATTTCTTTATGAAAGGCTGTCAACAGAGATGGGGCCGTCCATGAGCACGAGACCCACGTGAAGGCCTGGGGACAGCAAAGGCACCTGCTCTGTCCCCACCACAGCACGCCCGCTCCACAGCCTGCAGCCATCTCTTGAAGAGGAGGCCACTCCGCCTTCCCCTGCCCTGCGCACATCAGACACCCACCTCCAGCTCTCAGGGCTCGGGCTGGCGACCCTCGGGGCAGCAGCAGGAACCGCTCGGACCCTGCCTGTGGCCTTGGCCCTGGGGCTGAGCACTCGGGGCTGGGCTGGGGAGCTGGGCCATGCTGGGGCCCAGGGCACTGAGGTCTCCAGGTCCCTGCCCCCAGGCCCACCCACACGGGGAGATACCTGCTCCTCCTTCTCCTTCTCCTTCTCCTTCTCCTTCTCCTTCTCCTTCTCCTTCTCCTCCTTCTCCTTCTCCTTCTTCTTCTCCTCCTCCTCCCGCCACCGCAGCTCCCCGGCCCCCCCCCCCCCTCCACCCCGCCCCGCTCCCCCCCTCCCCCATTTCTCCTCAGGCTGCTCGGCCTCTGCCCCCTCCGGCCCCGCCCCAGGCTGCCTGGGACTGACAGGCCGCCTCCGGCTCCGCTCATTGGCTCAGCTGTGGCCAATGGCGTGGCTGTTGCCAGGCGGGCACAGGCAGCCCGCGCCTCTCCTCCCAGGGCTGCCCTGCGCCCGCTGCCCCCCAGCCCGCAGCGGCTCCTCAGCCCGCCGGGACACTGGGCCTGCGGAGAGACGGCCTGCGAGAAGGGCCATGGCCCTGGGGCTGTTCTCTCAGCAGCGCAAGGGCTGTGCACAGCCCTGCCCTCCCTCAGGGCTCTCCAGCCCACCTCCCAAATTGCCAACGTCCAGGGGTTTCTCCCACGCCAAAGGTGCCAGCACCCAAAGCTCTGCCCAGCCCTCACCCTCCCTTGGCGCCGCTTCCACAGCACCACAAACACGGGGGCTCTGGCTTTGCCTTGCCTCCCTACGGCCCTGACATCGCTCGCACGCTCAGTCGAGACAACAAAAAAAAACCTAAAAGAAAAATCACTTTTATAAAAAGAAAAAAAGCAGCAGGAGAAAGTTACATACTACCTGCGAGTAAGCATTAAAAAAAAAATAAATTAATTTTACTCCCAGGGAGCATGGCATTTTCTACTGCTGCACCAGACTGATTATTTTTAATTTTTTTTATACCTTAATCTACACAATCATTAGCGTTCCAGCCAGGACTACTGACATCACACCCACCACTGTCCCCCACAGATTACCATCACCACTGATTAATCCCAGCGGGAATGCAAACTACATCACCATTAGGAAACTTCACCCATCAAATATGCAAACAAGAGTCAACAAATCTGTTAACCGACCTGCACACCAGCACTCCTACACACAAACAAAATAACATCTACACCCATAAACCCAAGTAAAAACACCCACTGCGAAACAAAAGGCACATCCAGCACACAAAGGCTCAACAAAAGGAGCGAACAACCTAAAAAACCAACACCACGCTCTGCCCGTGCAGGACTCCCAAACCACAGACAGCGCCTTCCAAACGCTACCGGCAAACCGCCACGATCGCTGCGGGCCATCCCTGGGAGCCAGACCATGGAGCTGCACCTCCGGGTACGAGAGGGGCTTCTGGCGCGCCGCTCTGTGCTGCACAGGGCCGACTCTATAGGCCGTACCATGGAGTTGGACCTCCAGGATCGAACTTGATGGTGCAGGTCATAGAGAGGAGCTTTTGGTTTCCAACTCTACGATCCAGAAGTTCCTCTCTATGGTCCGGAAGGCCTCCAGCATTACCGAAAGTCACACATTACTACCGGAAACACCACCAAAAAAAAGTGAGTGGCCCCAATATGACCAATAAGTCCCCCCAAACACAAGGAATTAGGGGTTTAGGGCCACAGTGTAGGGGTCTGGGCCTGCTTCACGGAGGGAGGGGAGGGGAGGGGAGGGGAGGGGAGGGGAGGGGAGGGGAGGGGAGGGGAGGGGAGCTGCCAGGAGGGAGCTGCCAGGAGGGAGCTGCCTGGAATTGCTCTGGGCCCCAAGGCTTTCCCAAAATGCAGGTCTGTCTGTGCTGCCAGCCACAGCCCTGGGCAGGGGGAGCTGCGTGACGGGAGCTGCTGATTTGACTTTCTGGGCAGATGATGGAGTAGGCAGACACAGGCTGTAAGCCTGGGCTGGTCTGTACCTGCAGAGCTGTAGGCTGAGCTTTTCTACCTCTGAAGGCTGGAGAGATACGGGCTATGGGCAGAGTTACTGTTTGCCAGTTACCATTTCTTTTGGGGTCCTGTGACGGTGATGGTAAGGTTGTCAGCCTGCAGCTCTGTGGCAGTTAAAACTATGACTGAAAGAGTTTTGATGGTGGATGCTGTTCTGTGTGTTTCATTTTCAATAATTGTTTCACTGAGCTAGAATTATTTCTGTGCGATTAGGTGACGGGGGTCTTCTTGTACTGGTCTTCTGGAGCACGTCCTGACAGCCTTTGTCATGCAGAGCTTTCCCATCTGTTCCTGAGAGGAGTGATGGTCACGATGCGGAATGAGTCCTGTGAGTAGTGGCTTCACCAGTAAGCTTGGATTTAGTGGATCCCTGTGGACAAATGGATGCAGCAGGTGCTCCATCCAAGAACTTTGATGTGCTGATGCTCTAGAGTGAATTTGGAGCTGTAAGGAGCGAAGCAAACACAGGCACCACTGTGTCCGATCAGCAGAGCCCTGCTCCGAGACTGCAAACATCCAGCGATTTCTCCCACAGCAAAGGTGCCAGCACGGACAGTTCTCGCTCCTCCTTACCTTTCCTAGCCACCGCCTTCACAGGGAAACACACAATGGTGATGTATCCTTGCCTCTGTGCCAGGCACTCCGAAGACATGTTCTCAAGCTCACTCTCACTCTCGGCAGAGACCAGCTCCCAAAGTGCAAATGTTCAGAGATTCCTCCCACCGCAATAGTTGAAGGCCTTAGTGCTGTGAAAGCGGTGGCACGGGAAGGTGGGGAGCAACAAGAGCATTCAGTGCTCTCATCTTTGCTGTGGGAGAAATCACTGGATGTTTGCAGTGTCGAGCAGGGCTCTGCTGATCATGACAGTAAGACAGAGCTGGCAGTGTAAGGAAATAAGCAAGTATGGAGCGCCACTCTGTGTTTGGCTGTGAAACAACACACAATGAAAGCTGATGAACAGCAAGAGCTTTGAGTGCTGGCAGCTTTGCTGTGGCAGAAAGCATTGGAAGTTTGCAGTGGTGGAGCAGGGCTCTGCCAAGCGCACACAGTGGCGCTCCATGCTTGCTTAGCTCCTTACACTGCCAACCCTCCGTGTCACTGTCATGACAGGCAGAACCCCGCTCCGATACTGCAAAAGTCAAGTGATTTCTCTCACAGCAAAGGTGCCAGCACAGAAAGCTCTCGCTCCTCCTTACCTTTCCCGGCCACCGCCTTCACAGCGAAACACACAATGCTGATTTGCACTTGCCTTTCCACCAACAACTCCAAATACACATTGTCAAGCTCACTCTCACTCCTGGCACAGACCAGCTCCCAAAGTGCAAACGCCCAGCGATTTCAAACACACAGTATGGGAATGTGTATTGGGAGTGCTGGGAGGCAGGGCAAGGGCAGATGGCCAGAGTGTGTTTGGCTGTGAAAGCACTGTCAAGGGAGGTGAGGACCAGCAACAACTCTTAGCCCTTAAGCCTATGGTATAGGAGAAATTGGTGGATGACTGTAGTTTGGGAGCTGGTCTGTGCCAAGAGTGAGAGTGAGCCTGAGAATGTGTGTTGGGAGTGCTGGGAGGCAAGGCAAGGGCAGATGGCCAGAGTGATTTTGGCTGTGAAAGCGCTGTCAAGGGAAGGTGAGGACCAGCAACATCTCTTAGCCCTTTGGCCTGGGGTGTAGGAAAAATCGCTGGAAATTTGCACTTTGGGAGGTGGTCTGTGCCGAAAGTGAGAGTGAGGTTGTGAATCTGTAATGGGAGTGCTGGGAGGCAAGGCAAGGGCAGATGGCCAGAGTGTGTTTGCTGTGAAAGCGCTTGCAAGGGAAGGTGAGGACCAGCAACAGCTCTAAGCACTTAGGCCTATAGTATGGGAGAAATTGGTGGATGATTGTACCTTGGGAGGTGGTCTGTGCCTGGAGTGAGAGTGAGCCTGAGAATGTGTGTGTATTGGGAATGCTTTGAGGCAAGGCAAGGGCAGATGGCCAGAGTGAGGGCCGGCAAGAGCTTTGGGGGCTGGCACCTTTGGCGTGGGAGAAATCCCCGGATGTTCGCAAGACAGAGGTGTCTCGTGGCGTGTACATCTACATGTGATGCCTGTGGTGGCAGTGTATGTAGTAGGGCAGAGCATGCAGCTGTATATTGGCGGTGCTTGTGATGTCATGTGGAGCTGTGTAGGTGGTATGGCTGGAGCAGGAACGTTCCGGGTACCGGTCATTATGATGTCAGAGATGTCTGAGGAGTTGGCAGAGCAGGAGCAGGAAGTTGTGTTGCACAGCTGCTTGTGATGTCAGTGGTGTGCTGAGGGGTGAGCTGCCCTGCGCACAGCGGTAGAGGCCCGGAACAGCGCTGTCCGCTCGGCACGCTCAGGGTGGTTCCCGTGTGAAGGAAGGACGCCATGGCCTTGGGCTTGTGCTTCCAGCTTTAATCCAAAAGAGCCGTTGTCTTGAGGAGAGCTTCACTTCTGCCTGGCTGTGCAGGGCCAGCAGCACAGCGCCCACAGGCTCCGCCCCGCTGTTGGCTGCTCCCTTGGAGCTCTCAGGATCAGCAGGGTCTGGGCTGCCAGGGACGAGAGCGAGGGCTCGGCATCTTTCTCCAAAAGCTGGAGGGCTGCAACAGAAGGAAAGAGAACAGAGCTGAAACCCACCTATCTGCAGAGACCCCGCGGCATCCCCTCCAGACCATGCCAGCCCCAGCCATGCATTTCCCTGGCCAGGAGGAGCAGGTGGGACACATGGATGAGCTGGAAGCTGCTGCTCAGGAATGCCCCGGAGGTGTTCCTCTGCCCTGAAAGTGTTTCCCTG
Source organism: Pelecanus crispus (assembly GCF_030463565.1). Lineage (NCBI taxonomy): Eukaryota > Metazoa > Chordata > Aves > Pelecaniformes > Pelecanidae > Pelecanus > Pelecanus crispus. Next base: position 92,210 of record NC_134667.1, on the reverse strand, counting down.
GAGCAGGGCGAGGCATAGCAGCAGCACACTGCCCAGGCTCTGTGGGCCTGCCCCACCAGCCCCGGCACACACAGCACTGCCCCTGCTCACCGCTGCAGATCTCAGACAGCTTCTCCTCGCTGTTGTCCCTCAGGTGCTGCGCGGCAAGCCCTAGGCACAGAGCTGCGTCAGACCTCCCGCTCCCCAGCATGCTCCCAGCAGCGCAGCTCCCGGCTCTGCCGGTTTGGCTGCACACCCTCCTCCCCCTCAGCAGGGTGAGCCCAGGGAAGGACAGTAGGCGAGGGCGGGTGGGACTGAGCAAGGCTGCCAGCAAGCCCACCTGCGTGGGCAGGGCTGGGAGAGGGAGGCACAGAGCCCCTGGCTGCCCAGGCCCTGCACAGGGCAGTCGGGGCTGTGGCAGCCGCAGGGCTGCCCCTTGCTGCCAGTGCAGCGGCTGGGGCTGGGGCCAGGCTGCCAAAAGAGGGACCCCATGGGGCACAGGGGCTGTGGCTCACCAATGAAGCTCACGGCCGCCTCTCGCAAGGTGACCTGAGCATCGGTCAGGTATGGCAGGCTCTGACTCAGGTATTCTTCAACTCTGCTCCTGTCCTGCAGCAGCTGGAGAGAGCACAAGGGCATGGGGCTGAGGTTGAGAGGCAGGCGCAGGCAGAGTGGGCTCTGCAGGTCCTGAGAGCCTCTGAGCCAGGGCGCAGCCGGGCTTGCAACATGCTGAGGGTGGGGAGGGGAGAGGGGCGTGGAGAAGAGCCCTTGGGGGGCTCTGTGCCTGAGGGCAGGGAAGGAGGATGCAGCTCCGGGCTGTGGGCTCTGGGCTGGAGCAGGGCAGGTGAGGCAGAGCTGCACAGGGGGCAGCCCTCGTCCAGCGCGGGCCCTGGGGCTTGGGGGTTGTCCTCACCAAGCACTCCCCAATTCTGCATGCCTGCTGGGTCTTGGTCAGGTGCTTGAGCTGTTTCCACTTGAGCAGCTTTGCAGCGACGAGGAGGGCTTCCCGAGAGGCCTGCAGAGGGGGACAGGGATTGGGGGGCTTGTGGAGAGGGACTGGGGGGCTTGTGGAGACGGATTGGGGTGCTTGTGGAGAGGGATTGGGGCTCAAAGGCCTGGCCTCCAAGACCTGCAGGGGCAGCTGGGAGGCCTCTAGGGCCTCTCATGTTCAGGCCTTGGTGGCCATGGGCTGCTGCTGAGCCCGGCTTGACCAGGTAGGGCAGGTGTGGGAAATGTCCGTGCCAGCTTCTGCGCCCTTCCTCACGCTGGGGATGGCGGGAGCCTTCCTCTGGGGTGTGCTGGAGGAGGGCGGAATGGGGGGAGTGGGGATGGGAGGGGACCCCACCTCCCTGTCCTCCTCTGCAGCAGGAGGCACAGAGGGAGGAGGAAGGCAGTGGGGGGAGCGGTGCAGGCAAGGAGGGGAGCTCTGCCCAGAGTCCAACTGCCAGCAGCCCTTGCCCCTCCCTGATGCCCAGGCCACCCCTGTGGTGTCAGCACGCCCTTCTCCGCATGACCGCTGGGGCCTGAAATCTGTACCTCGGCCACGCTCTCGGTCCGGTCACTCATGCGGAAGAGCAGTGGGAGCAGGCTTCTTTGCACGCTCTTCTTCAGCTGCCGCTTGTCGTTCCCCACCGCCATCTGCATGACATCTTTGAAGAGGCAGATGGAGAGCTCTCGCAGCTGGCTGGACTCCTGCTAGGGAGGAGGACAGGAGGACTTTAGCAACAGGCGCTCCCTGAGCAAGGGCGTGAGCGTGGCTGATGTGAGGGGGGCTGCTTTGGAGTCGGGTTCTGCACACAGGAGCTGTGGGCCAGATCTGCAGCCGCGGCTGAATGGCCCCGGGGGGCTCAGGTTGCCCGGAGGCATCAAGCTGTGAGGGAGAAGGCGTGCGGGGCTGCAGAGCCCAGAAGCCATCCCCACGAGAGCGCAGGGGCGTGAGGAGGGGAAGAGCCCTGGCCAAGGGCTGCCGCAGGGCTGGGCTGCTGGGAAGTTGTCCTTGCGGAGGGCCCATCAGTGGGGCTCAGGCTCCCACAGCAGCCTTACGTCATCAAAGAGCGGCAGGAGCTTCTCCGCCAGCTGCAGAGCGGTGAGGCTGGCCTCCTTCCTCTTCATATGGCCCATGACGTTTCTGAGGACAAGCAGGGCCTTCCTCTTGTTGTCAGTGCTGGCATTCTGCTGGCTCTCCAGGATGTCCGGCAGCAGGACCAGCATCTTTCTTGCCTGTGTGAAGCACAGAATTTCCTGGTTGCGAAGCGGTGAAAGACCACCCTGGCAAAAGTGCTCTGGCCACTAAGCAGCAGCCTCCCGTCGGGCTTCCTGGCAGGGCAGGCGGCACAGGAATCCCTGCAGCAGCCTCCTGGCAGGCGGTGGCCATGGGCGCGCTGATGGGGACACGGGGATAGCAGTGGGGAGGGAAGTTAGGGCAGGAGAAGAAAGGCTGCGTGTCCCCTGCTCAGCCACCCCCTTTCCTGACTGGCCCAAACGGGCACAGGGGTTAGTAACCCTCCGGGCCTGGAAAGCTCCCCAGGCAGCCACCAGGCCCCTCCATGGCAGCGCTCTGCGGACCCCCACGGCTTGTGCACCGCATGGTGCGGGGAAGGGCAGCGATCTCCAAGCTGGCAACGAGCGGGCTGTGACCCCTTCGTGACAGAGGCCCGCTGCCCCAGGCCCCAGAGGCAGCCCGTAGCATTGGCTGTACCTCATCGTCCCCCTCTCAGCAGGACGCTTCTTCTGGGGACAGCGCTCCCGCCACTGAGGCACTTTGGCGCTGGCTGCCTCGGTGCGCAGCAGAAACTCCTGCCCAACAGCGCAGGGATGCGCCAGGAGCGAGAGCTCCTGCAGCTGGCTGAGGGAGCCTTGCTCCTTGCGCTGCAGCGGCAAGGTGCGAGCCTGAAGGACACTGTGGCCCGGGAAGGGGACAGCGAGGGCATTTGGAGCCGTCACCCCACCTCCTGACTGCCAGCCCAGGCCAAGCCCCCGTGCGTGTTACCCGCTGCCCCAGCCCCACGCTGCCAACGTGGGGCTTCACTTGACTCTGCCCTGCTCACCGTCTCAGGTCTCTGCGACAGCGTGAGGAGGCCTCTGAGCACCAGCGAGAGCAGCACCAGGCTTGGCCGCCTCAGGTACCTGTGGACTTTGTACAGGCCAGCAAAGTCCCCTGATTTAATGTCGCCGGAGGCCAGCAGCTGAAACAAAGGCGGCAGTGAGAGACTAGCAGAGCCCGCAGGGCTCCCCGCACCGTGTGGCTCCTGGTTCCCCCTGGCAGCTCAGGGCAAGGGCAGCGGGGCCAGACAGCCTGTCCTGGGGGCAGCTCTGCCCGCGGAGGGCCGCTTGGCACCCCCGTGCCCTGCGCCTCGCTGCACACCACGTGGTCGTCTGTGCCAGCTCCTCCTGTCCTCTGAGCATCGGCAGCCTCTTGCTCTGACGCCTCTGAGGAGCGCTCGAAGAGCAAGAGCTGCCACAAAGGAGGCACGAGATGCCAGTGGTGAGGAGTGTCTCCTGTCCCCAACCTTGCAGCCCACTCAGCCTGTGCAGAGGCCATGGCCACGTCTCTGCCCCTGCCCCGAGGCAGCCCTTGCCCTTGCCCTTGCCCTGGCCCTGCCCCAGGTTCCCAGTGTGCAGAGCGGGGTGGGGGGATGCAGGCAGCGGGGAAGCTGGATGTCCTGGAGGAGGTGACCATTTGCGGGCAGATGGGAGGGGAGAGGGCCGTGCCTGTTTTCCTGGAGAGGCAGGCACAGCCCTGAGGCAGAGCAAGGACTGGTCTGGTCACTCACAGCCAAGTGCGGGATGCAGGCGTCCTCTGTGTTGCAGCCGAACATCCTGCGCAGCCGCTGGTCCTCGAGCCTGTTGAGCAGCTCCCTCAAGACCTTCACCAGCGTGTGGGGCTGGGAAAGCATCACATCCCACATGGCCAGAGCAGCACTGCGGGCCCAGAGCGCTCTGTCAGCAGGGCTGCCTCGGCCACCACACTGTGCCCGGGCCAGCCCCGCCGGACCCAGGCTGTGCTGCAGCCGCGGCCCTTCCCGCCCCCTGGCTTGGAGTGCCCGGGTCCCTGCCTGGGCAAGGAGGAGGGGGCTGAGAGAGTGTTCCCCATGGGGCAGGGAGGAACCTCGTGGCGGGGCTCTGGGCTGGCTTGGCCAGCTTTGGCTACTGCGGGCCTGGCTGCCCTGCCAGGGCTGGAAAGCGTGGTGGCGTGGAGGGCCCTGCTCCTCGGGGATGCCCTGCACTTTTCCGTGGGTCTGGCAGGCAGAAAGTCTTTTGGGGTCAGCACCTGTCGCATGACGACGGAGAGAGCTTCAGGAGGCTTGTGACCACTTCCCTGGGGCACTGGTCGGTCATCAGGAGAAGCAGCAAGTCCAAGCTGTGCCGGGCTGACGCTGTGCGGATGCACTCCATGTTTTCATAGATGCCCCTCACGATGTTTGGCACCTGGAGGGCACACAGGTGAGGATGGTGCTGCCACTGGAGCGCAGCCATTTCCTCAGCTGCCTCTGAAAGTGCTGGCCTTGCCATCCTACTCTGCTGGCTTAAAATGGCTTCAAGGTGCCTGAGGCGCCTGGGTTAGGGAGGCAGGGCAGCCACAGGCCGCTTACCTCCGTCAGCCAGGAGGCAGGTTCTCTCATGGCCACAGCCAGGATGCTGCTCGCCTCCTCCTCGTCATAGATGCTTGAGTCTCTCATGGCCTCAATGGCCATGAGGACGATGCCTGTCCTCTCCGAAGGCTGGAGGTACTTTCCAAACACCTGCGGGAGGGAGGGAGGAAGGAAGGCAGGGAAGAGCTGTCACACCGAGTGCTCTGATGGCGCTGCTTAGCTGAGCAGTGAGCGCAGCTCTGGCCAGAGATGGCCCGGCAGTGCTGGCAGCAGTGCCCGCAGCAAAGCTGGAAGCAGGGGCTGCAGTCAGTGCGTGGTGGAGAAAGAGAAGAAAGGGCCCTCAGGGGGAGGCAGGAGGGTTGGGGTGGTGGGCACAGCGTGCTGGCCCTACAGAGGAGCAGGGCTTGCTGGCAGCCAGGAGGGCTGGAGCTGCTGCTGGGGCACTGCAGTGCAGCCCTTTGTAGTCCCTGCTCAGGGACAGCAGCAACCCTCTCCCCAGGGACACTGGGGCCATGCCAAGCCCGCTGATTCTGGATGCCTTTGCTCACACAAGGCTCCTGCTGATGCCACGGACAAGAGGCCCAGCAAGGGAGTGGCTCATTACCATTGTAATGTTGCTGGTGCTGGGCAAAGCAAGCCAGGAGGTGTTCTCAGCTTCCCATTCCCTTTGACGCTGTGGATGCTCCGGGTTATCCTTGGGCAGCGTCGCGCCTAAACAGGAGGGGATGACAGAAGAGTCGGTAGGACACAGCATCTTTGCCAACAAGCTTACCAAATGGTGAGAAGAGCTTTGAACTAGGAATGGCTGAGGAGGGAGGTTACGACCCACAGTCAGGGGAGGTGCTGGTGGACAGGGCTACAAAGCAAAGGGTGACAGGCAAAGGGAAAAAGAGGGACCTCAGGGATGATGCAGAAGGATCTCTGTCTCTACACCTGCCTCAAGTGCAAACGGCCTGGGAACCTCAAAGGACCTAGAGCTCTGCATGCAGTCACACACCTAAAACATTGTTGGAATAACTGAGGTGCGGGGCACGGCTTGCACGGCTGGAGTGCTGCGGTGCAGGGATGCAAGCTCTCTGGGGGAGATGGGGAAGAGGAGGAGCGGGGCTGCCTCGTATTTGAAGGAGCAGCTCAGATATACGGGACGGTCGAGACCCTGAGAGAGAGCACGTGGCTCAGAAGCAGAGGAGAGGCAGTGCTGGTGACATCGTGGTGGCAGCGTGTTGCAGACCCCCCGGGTCGGGGAGAGCATGTGGGTGAAGTGTTCCTGAAAGTGCGTGGGGAAGTGTCACACACCCGGATCCTCATGGGGAACTCGAACGTCCCTGAGACCTGCTTGCAAGATGGCAGGACACAAGCAGTCAGGGAGGTTTCTGGAGGGCGTCAGGGTCAGCTTCTTGCTGCAGGCACTGGAGGGACCAGCCGGGGCGGGGTGATGCTGTTCTCCAATAGGGAAGAATTCTTTCTGGGACGTGGCAATCAATGGTAGCTTTGGCTGTGGGGCCCACGAAGCAGCCAGGTTGTGAGAGGTGCTGAGGGGAGTGGGGAAGGAGAGCGGCAAAGAACAGGTGCTGGACTTCTGGTGAGCATTCAGCTGCTGCGGCAAAACAATAGCTGGGATGCTACGAGAAGTGTCTGTGAGGGGCAAAGGGGGTCAGAGAAGCTGGCCGACTTTCATGGACAGCCTCCAGCACGCACAAGAAGGGTCCGTTGCAATCCTCAGGGAAACAAGCAGGCACGTGAGGAGCTGGCTGTGTGTGGAGGGACGCAGCCCGCCACAGCTGCTTCTCTTACGTTTTTGCTGCAGGATGAATCTGAAGAGGTGATGAAGAGCATCCAAAGCCCCCCAGCTGATCTCCCACTCCTTGCAAGTGCGGCAAAGGATGAGGCGTCCCAGCAGCTGTCCCAGGATGGGGATATGGATCTCTGTGTGGCAGGCAGGGCTGTCATCATCTCCGCCAAAGATGCTGAAAACCTGGGTGAAGGAGGCAGGACAGGTAGAAGGGCTGAGGGGCAGCAGCTGCGACCAAAGGCCTGAAGCCCCTAGTGTGCCCTGGGAAGGATCCCCGGAGAGTGAGAGCTTTGGAGGGCCCTCCCAAAGCAGCTAGCTGGGCAGCAGGGCACGGAGAGCTGCCAGGCTTGGGCTCCCGCCAAGCTCCTTGGGCAGTCCTGTCCTGCACAGGACTGGGGCCGAGATGGCTCCTGGCAGGGAGGGAGCTGGGGAGAGAAGACCATGGGAAAAAGAAAGAAACCCAGACCCTCGCTCCAGGGCAGAGCCTTGTTGAATGCCTCAAGCGGTGCCCAGGCTTGCCTGGCAGGCGTCTCTGAGCTGCAGGCTGCTCCGGTGTGCAGGGAAGGGGAGACAGCCTGGCTGCAGGGTGCCTGGCTCCTTACCTCCACTGAGGAACAGCTGGCCAGCAAATCGCTCAGCTTCCCAATCCTCCCCACGGCCCTCTCACACACAGCTGCGCTCTGGCACTGGGCGAAGGTCAGCAGCATCTGGGAGGAGAGAAAGTGCTGATGTGCCCTGGGAGCTGGCGCCCGCGGCAGCAGAAGCAGCACTGCTGAGGTCCTGGCTGGACTCGTGCAGTCCTTGAGGCCAGGCAGGTAGGCAGATGCCACCCCCAGGGCAGAGTCTGCTCCTTTCTGTGCCCTCCCCCAGAGCACAGCCCTGTGTCCCCTCTCCGTCAAGGCTGGGCTTTTGGGCAGGAGCCTGCCTGTGGGGTCTGCAGTGGGGGAATGGGGCTACGGCCACTTGGTTTTTAGCAACATGGAAACTTCTGCCCTGTAGCACAGTAGGAAATACCACTCTCTGCATTAAGCAAGTGCCATGGGCAAGGCTTTGGAGCAGGCTGCAGAGGGGAAGGCCCATGGACTGCAGCCAGGGGACAGCGGGCTCCCAGCAGAGCATGGTGGGCCAGCCCTGGCTCCCCCAAGGGAGCCGGGCACCCTCCCTGCAGTGTGCTCTGTGCGTGGCACTGGGCTGGGGAGCCTCCACTCAAGAGTGGACACTCCCTTCCCTCCAGGGTGAGAAACAGCCCCTGCCACCTGCACTCTTTGCCAAAGCCAGACCTGTAAGATTTTCTGCAGCTCCATGAAGCCGGAGGCAGGAGAGCTGAGCACCAACGTGCGCAGCATGGTGTCCATGGCATCCAGGGTCTGCAAGGAGGACAAAGGGTTGTGGCAGTCTTTCTGCGGTCCCTCTCAGCCCCGGAGACGCATATGAACTCCCCACGCCAAGGGAGGACAGCCGTGCTGCCTGGCGGTGCCCAGGGGAGGCCTCGGGGCAGACAAGCTGCTGTGGGCAGAGCAGCCTGCGGCACTGGACGTGGCCAGGCCCCCGGGAAGGGGCCGAAGGGCTGAGGGTGGGAAAGCAAAGCTGAGCTCCTGCCCTGCCTTGGATCTCCGCTTGTCTCTCAGCACGCGGCGGCCAGGGAGCAGCCCAGAGGGACCGGGGGCTCCTGGAGCACGGCCAGCACTTACGTCCAAGTAGAGAGTAGCGTCCAGGCCCTGCATGTCCGCCTTTGCAGGAAGCGAGAAGACGCTGCGGAAGCAGGCCTGTAAGAGGCTTTTCTTTTTGCCCTCCAGCACCGTCCCCGCTTTGCTGCCAAGAGAGAGAGAGCTCTGTCGGACACCGGCGCTGGGAGCGGTGCCTGGATGCCTTGGGCAGGTGGACACGGACCTCTGGAGCAGGGGTCCCCAAGAGGGATGGAGGGTGTGCAGGGAGCCCTGCCAGGAGGCACCTCCTCCCTCCCCGCCATGGCCTGGGCCAAAGGACAGTCCTGGCAGGCAAGCCTCCCGCCTCCCGCTTTGGGGAAGAGCCGAGGCATGCTGGGGAGCTGCAGGAGCCCTCGGCCCTCCCCTGCGCCCTCCCAAGGAGCTGCGAGCAGGGCAGGGCAGGGCAGGGCAGGGCAGGGCAGAGCAGAGCAGAGCAGAGGCCCTCTGACGGCACCACTGCACTCTGCCTGCATGGGGGATGCCCCCGGCCAGGCCCAGGGCCACGGGCTGTGGAGAGGTGCCAGCCAAGCCAGGGGCTGGGCAGGTACCTCAAGGCGGCGATGGCAAGCATGGCTTGCTGCCGCACCGCTGTGTGCAGCTGGTCCCTGGGCTCCTCTTCCAGCAGCACCTGCAGAGCACAAGCGGCATGGGACCTGGCAGCCGCCAGCAGCCAGTGCCAGCAGACCCAGCACCAGGCTGGCGGACACCCTCTGCCCCTGCCCCAGCACCGGTCCCCAGAGTGCCCCCTGCCACCCCCGGTGCTGGTGTCTCTGCTGGCAGGGCTTCTCGGCGGCACCCGAGTCCCCTCGTGGCAGCTCAGTGGCCACGCACGCTTGTCCCTGCCCTCCCCCTGCCCATGCGCTGTCCTCACAGCGTGCCGCCGGTGCCTGGGGACCTTGCCCCGCTCCCCATGCCTGCCGGCTGTCCCCTCACCTTGATATTCTCTGCCAGCTCAAATCTCTGGCAGAAGGCATTCAGGCTCCGTGACAAGCCCTTGCGCCTGGCAGCTTTGCACAGGGTGCAGACGCTCTCTAGGAACCGCATCTTCTGGGCCTCCTCCTGGCAGCCGGGCGACAGAGAGACAAACGGGGAGCGTGAGAAGGTAGGCACAGGGCCAGCAGGACTGGAGCACTGGTGCTGCAGTGCTGTGGAGGAGACCCTGGGGGGGAGCAGCTCTGCCCAGCCAGCAGCCCCCCAGCAGCCCCAGCAGCAGGCAGCAGAGCCGGCGGCCCCGTCAGGAGGCGCAGGCACAGCTACCATGGGAATGGCCGCGGTTACCTTTGCTGAGCTCTTCAGGAAAGCCCGGATGAACTGCATCGATTGCTTTGCCTGTCTGTAGAGAGCCCGCCAGCTGGGCTCACACCAGGAGGCACCTAGGAAAGGAGGAGAGTGCGGAAGGCTGTAGAGAGGGGCCGAAGGCAAATGTGAGGAGACGAAGGAGCTCTGCCCTCCGTCCAGCCCCGTGCCGGCTCCCCTGGCGCAGTCTCCCCGTGGGTGCCCGGGCTGCAGGGTGCCCGGCAGATGGGCTGCAATGCTGGAGTGCAGCGCGGCGTGGAAAGCCACGAGTGCAGCGGGCTTAGGATCTCGCTTGCAGACAGGCTGGAAAGGTCCCCGTCGCCCAGCACCGCTGCCTCCTGCCAGGCCAGCTGCCTCTTGCTGCCCGTACTGTATCGCGGAGCAGGAGCTGGGTCCCCTCTGCTCTCTCCCGCCCTGGGGGAGGCTGTGCGGGGGCGGCTCCCAGCCGTGAGCAGCATTCCAGCAGCGCCCTGCTCCCTGCCCGTGGGACCCCCAGTGCCCGTGTGCCAGGGAGACAGGACCCTGGCCCACGTGGATGAGGGTGCGGTCACTGGCCCCAGCCCTGCCCAGCCCGCCGGGGCCCCTCACTTACTGCTCTGCAGCGGCCTGGGCATGCACAGCTTGTAGGGCTGCGGTGGAGAGCTGCTCTCCTGGGGAGCCCCCTTCTGCTCCCAGGCCAGCCTGGGGCGGCTGGGGGGTCTCTGCGCCATCCCGCGGGACGGAGGAAAGGGGTGAGTGTGGGGAAGGGGGAGCTTTGGCGAAATGCCTCAGCACCGCGGGGCTGCCGGGGAAAGATGTGGGCTGTGCTCGGGGGCTCCTCGCCAGCTCCACGCTCCCGCCCTGTCCTGTCACTGTCCTGCCGGACACTGTGGGGTGGGGGCCGCGGCCACGTTGACCACATGCAGCGCCACAGGGTGTCACAGAGGCACGTCACAAAGGGCACCACTGTGACCCGCCACCCAGGCCGGGAGGGGCAGGGTATCCCCTGTGGGTGGCACGAGGCCCGCTCGGCCCTGGGCACTTGCGTCCTCCTGGGCTGCCCCAAGCCCCACATTTGCCCTCCTGTTCCCTGTTGCTCTCCAGCTGTCCCAGAGCCCTGTGTGCTCACGTCCCAGCGGACCCCCAGGACCTTCCGTTCCCTTCAGCGCACTCCAGAGCCCTGCCTCTCTCCCTCAGCAATGTTAGATGCCTGAGATTTATTCAGGCTTAACACAAGTCATATTTTTTGTTGCTTCATCGCTTCTCTTCCTCCTACCACACTGGAAGAGCTCATGCAGAAAAGAAGGAAAAGAAAATGAAGCGTCTTCCGCTGAGTTTGCCCTTTTGGGATTTGGGAACCTTCCAGAAGTGGAGATTGCTGTCTTGCTGGCCTGTTCTCGGTCTGTGTTTTGACCGTGATCAAAAACGCCTCATCACTGCGCTGGTGCTGGCTGACCACCATCTCCAACCCTCCATGGACATCTTCGGGGCCGCTTCTCCTGCCTGATGGCCTGCTCCCCATCCCGGCTTTCAGAACGGCGGGAAGCCCAATTCTGCAGGGGCTGCACAGAAGTTTTACAGTTTGAGTGTTTTGGCGTGTGGAGAATGTTATCTCCAGGCAGGGGTGCCTTAGGCTTGGTTTTTAGCAACATGGAAACTTCTGCCCTGTAGCACAGTAGGAAATACCCGTCTCTGCATTAAGCTCGGAGCCGGGTAAGAAAATGGAAGGCTAGTATCCTTACCGAGTGTTTCTATGGCAACTGACTTTTGATGTTGCTAATGAAATTTATCGATTCTTTGGCAATCTCATGCTAAACTTTAATCATTCCTGTGATGATGCTACACTGGCCACAGTGCAGAGTTCACCACAGAGGTTATGAGATGCTTTCCACAATGCTACAATGTCTGGCATCTTGCAATTCATATCCTTTCCTCCGTTCTGAAAATCTCTTTTAGCAAAAAGATGTTTACAACTGCTCCTCTCATCTGATCACTGATTGCTGTTACAATGTCAACGAAACGTCAACATGGTGTACTGATCACCAGATGCTTTCAGAAGAGGAAACCTGAAGCAAATAGGCACCTGAACTTTTCTAAACTGTCTTAACATTTTGAATCAGTCCCCTCATCTACCGTCCAAGAGACAGAGAGCTTGAAGGGTGGTTCAGAAATGTCTGCTTTAAACACACGGGTCTCACTGGGATCCAAATCAAAGTTGGCTGATTTGAACAGCATCTAAGCTGCTCCTTATTTGTGCCTGTAGAGATTTCTAGACATTTCTAAGGTGGGCAGCAGAGAGGACAAACAGTATTTGATGATGTCTGCAGTCACAGAATGACAGACCGGTTGAGGTTGGAAGGGCCCTTTGGAGGTCACTTGGTCCAACCCCCTGTTCAGGCAGGCACTCCCAGAGCCGGTTGCCCAGGACCATGTCCAGACGGCTTTTGACTATCTCCAAAGGTGGAGACTCCACAACCTCCCTGGGCAACCTCTACCAGGGCTCAGTCACCCACGCAGTAAAAAAGTGTTTTCTGATGTTCCAAGGGAACCTCCTGTGTTTCACTTTGTGCCCATTGCCTCTGGTCCTGCACTGGGGGCCACTGGAAAGAGCCTGTCTCCACCCTCTTTTCACACTCCCTTTGGGTATTGATACACATTGATGAGGTGCCCCCTGAGCCTTCTCTTCTCCAGGCTGAGCAGCCCCAGCTCTCTCAGCCTTTCCTCACAGGACAGGTGCTCCAGGCCCCTCACCATCTTCGTGGCCCTTTGATGGACTCTCTCGAGTATGTCCATGGCTCTCTGGTACTGGGGAGCCCAGTACTGGACACAGTGTTCCACGTGTGGCCTCACCAGTGCTGACTATGGGGGAAAGATCACCTCCCTCGACCTACTGGCAACAGCCTCACTGCTTACAGAAGCTCTCATTCACTTCTGACTTCCCTGGAAAAGAACTCTTATTATTTATTATTGTCCAGAGCTATGCCAAAGGGAAGAAAAATGAGATATCACATGCCTCTGGGTTGTCTTCCTTGTTTTCTGTTGTCTTGTAGATATTAAAAATGCCCAAAGGAAAAATAAATGAGTTCATTAGAAGAAATGAGTCACAGGAATGTGTCCTTGTTTTACATCTCTTTGTCTTCAAAATGGTTTCAAATGACACTGAAGTTGTAAAGGGATTGGCCTGGAGTCATCCTCTTTGTACTGATGGGCTGAGAGTGCCCGTGCTAAGACAGCAGGTGGAAACTGGCTGTGTCTGTACTCCCATAGGGACTCTCCTTTACTGTCTGCTGACCAACACGTGTATTTACTGTGTTAGATGTCAGCTTGCTGTCCACTTACGAATGGCCCTCACTGCAGATCACAGACCTGAGCACAGGTCGCGCATCCTTTGGTTTCTCTTTCTTCTTGCTCTGTTTCTTTTCCTTCTGAACATCCTTGCCGAGATCTACACAGAAATCTGAGCGTGACATCAGTTTGCCATCACCGTGCAGAAGGATGATTGCAGTTGCAAACACAATCCTCTGTCTCCCTCCAAGTGTGGACAGCTTGAGGTAGACTGGTAGAAGATACCAGATCTTCTCTGGATTCTGTTTCGTTCTTTGCTTGTGAGACATGTCAGTATTTTTTTAGATATTCCTTAGGGAGACCTATTTCTAGCTAACATTCCCAGGATAATGAGAGGGGTGACTCATCACCCACCCTATTGCTATTTTTATATGTTTATTGCTATTTTTATAGCATGATGCGACTACAGGGGAAGGCTCTAGAAAAAGATGTTACATGACTGTACGTTCAGCTAAGAATCAGAAATTTGACATGAAGTGCCTAGTTCTTTCTCATTAGTGCAGGAGAAGTCTACCTCCATTGACTGGGAAAAAAGTGATATCTAACCTCAAAAGCAAACTTTCAGATGGCAAAAGTTAGGAAAGATGGCTCTGCCCATGGTATCGCTCTCCGGATTCACAAGCACGCCCACCTTCACGGATCCCTCAAATGTCAGCGTGGGCCCTCCGTCCATCCAACATCCCAGCCCAGATGCTGGGCCCTCTCACTTGGCGTGTGCGTCTCCTCCTCCTTGCCAGCTAGTCCAGTTTGACCATGGTTGCCAGCAAATGGGTGCATGCAGTCACCAGCTTGTCTCCCAAGCACCCGCACACTCCTGGATCCCTGGAGGATTAGTCCAGGCTCTCAGCCAGCCTAATACCCATTCCCAGACCCCGGGCTCCCCTACCCACATCAGGCTCAGGCTTTGAGGCTTTCCAGATACAGATTTCCCCCCTGCTCGCAGTCTAATCCACTATGAATTTGCGAGTGATCTGTGCATACACCCCCACACACATAAGGTTAAACGTGCTAAGGAAAAATATAAACTCAGCCAAGTCCTTCCCATGACTGGTCCTTGGACCTGGCACACATACACGCATGCACCGGTCTCTCCAGCTGCTGACACACAGAGCTGTGAGCCCTGGGACCTGTGGCCGCTTCTCCACTTGCTGGCGTTTGGGCCTAGCAGCACGCACAGCTGGGACAGAGAGTGAAATTACACAGACAGACAGTTAAGAAAGGACGTCATAAGCTAGGATACACACTGCAGTGAGCAGGCACAGGGCTGTCGGACAGAAATACTGACTGGCCACATGAGACTCTATTCATCCTCCTCTCCATTTTCCATGCCATGTTCCTCCCCTCCCCTCCGCTCTGCCCACCTTCGACCCTTCCCCTAGCCATGTGTTAGCGTATTGTGCATGGTCTCACAGGCCACCCCCAACTCTCCGTAATCCTCACAGAACAGAATAGAATACAATCATTTAGGTTGCAAAAGACCTTTAAGACCATCGAATCCAACCGCTAACTCAACACTGCCAAGGCCACCACTAAACCATGGCCCTAAGTGCCACATCCAGACCTCTTTTAAATACCTCCAGGGATGGTGACTCAACCACTTCCCTGGGCAGCCTGCTCCAATGCTCCATAAGCCTTTCAGTGAAGAAATTTGTCCTAATATCCAATCTAAATCTCCCCTGGCGCGACTTGAGGCCATTTCCTCTCGTCCTCTTGTTCCAGCTACAAAGACCAGGCTGACCCTCCTCAAGGCTGTGCCTGTAGGTCCTTAACAGCTCCTCAGCCAATTAATGGCCAAAGAGTTTTGGTCTTTGTTAGTCTTGTGGCTTATGGTCTTTGTTAGTCTTGTGGCTTATCCCCTGTAGTCACACACTTGCTCCCTCCCCTGCTCCCAGTGGGATGGGGGAGAATCACAGAATCATAGAATCATTTAGGTTGGAAAAGACCTTTAAGATCATCCAGTCATCCAGAGAAGACAGGAAGGGCAAAAGTGGCAAGGTCAGAAAGGTTGGATTGTTGTAACTGCCATGGTGAGGAACTCAAGGCTTCAAGAGGAGAAAATCAATGGAAAAAACAATGAGTTGGAAGACAGTGACCCAGCAAGACTTCAGATCAGCCCAGTGCACGGAGCAGCGGACCCCCATCCTTCACCTCCTGCCTGAAGCCTGCCTGGCCAGCAAAGACTCTGAAGGCTCTCCTTCTGGGAGCATGCTAACACCTCGCATAATGCCTTGCTACTCTGTCCTATCTTTTGTGTTCACTCAAAGTGTAAAGCAGTTTCTTTGATTAAATTGCGTAGATCCTGCTTGCAAAGCCTCTGCACATGGCACGAGATGCATCAAAGGCACCCAGGAAGGGCAAGTGACATCAGGTAGCTAAAGTGATTTTTTTCAAGGTGGAGAAAATGCCAAGTGGTTTTTTCATACTTAGCCAAATCTCAATGCTCTTGCACAGTTTTTGCTTGGGTTCCTTTCAGCCCAAGCTCAGGGAGAGTTCACTCATGCAAGCCTCTCGCCATGTCTTTGCTGGAAGTCTTACTAGTAATAGTACTAGACTGACTACACTCTCTCTCCTCTGCATTTTCTCTATCAGATTGGACGGTTAGCTGACACCGTACACTAACAAAGACCACAAAAGCTCCAAAACCCAGCAACAACTACAACAGAAAGAGCACGTTAACAAGCAGGAGAGAGAGAGCATTTGGAGACAGAGCTGGGGGAAAATCTCAGGCAGCACAGAAACCTGGAAGAAGCAGTGGCAAAACAGCAGAAGAGGTATGAGGCCCAGGACGTGCAAGAGTTGAATACCGACGGTGACCAGGCCGCCCGCATCTCTGCCTCCAAAACGAACTGCTGCTGCAGAGGAGACTCTTCCTAAAGTACATCTCGGCGTGGTTTGAGGGCAAGCAGCCCACTTCCTGCAAGGAGGCCAGGTCTGCAGACCCTCCTGAGCACTGGGTCCATTGGGCCCTGCTCTTTGGAGAGCCTCCTGGCACCTTACTCCCACGATGGAGAAGGACAGCGGAAAACCCACAAGAACTTCAAAGATGCTCACCTCCAGGAGGAAGGGAAGAGTTTTGCTAGATACTGTGGGGCAAGACTTGGCGCCGCACTGCTTGGAATCCCCGCCACAAGGAAGGACCTGCAGCGGGCGGTCTGTGGCAGAGCGGGGTGTTCCAACAGTAGGGCAGCAGGACGACTGGCTGCCTGGTAGCACTTACATCAGGCTGCTGGAGCAGAACGCCCACCTGCAGAGTGTCCTGAAGGAGCCCGAGAGGCAATGCAGTGTCCTTCAAGAGAACTGTCTTCTGAGGAAGGCAAGCTCTCCTGAAGTGTGGGAGGAAGTGGAGAGGCTCAAGCAGAAGACTGCTAAGTTGGGTCTTATATGCAGATGACAAAATGAGTTCCTGCAGCACAAGTGATAGCACACGATGGGTGAACATCCTCATGTGCAGAGAGACGGCTGCAGGCTCAGCCAGTGTCCCAAAGGGCCATGTGTGTGGAAGACCTTTGCTCAGCTGACAGGGCTCAGGCTCTAAGTCTCTCTCCTGGCTGCGAGGTGGCTGCTGCCAGCAGCTGCCTGCCTCTTGCAGGGCCCAAGTGCCTGCTGTATCACACCACCACAGTCAGAAAGCCCATGCGAGTCAGTAAGAGCACAGGCACTGGTGGGCCCATCCCCACAGAAGGCCCAATTCCTTCCCCTCACAAGTCTGCTTCCCCTCCAAAAAGCCAGGTGTGGTGGGCCAATCTCCTCCCCACTCACAGAGAGAGAAGAAGAAAAGACCAAAATCTGTCCAGGCTCAAGAACTGCATGCCTGGAGATCCTGGCCTCCCCACAGGAGTGCACGAGCACTTGTCTGAGGTCACCCTGACTGAGGTCACCCAGCCTCAGCTTTTCAGGGGCTTTTCCCCTTACCCACTTTCAACGCACACCTCTTCTGCTTGGGACAGGACTGTTCCCAAAACCCCACCAACCACCACTGCTCCCTTGCACAGCGCCAGCCTGCAGGACATTTGGAAGCACAGCGCACGTCGACTGCAGGGAAGAAGATGGGGCTTTACTGAACAGATGGAAGCGTTGCTGTTAACAGCCTAGCCGGCCGATACTGGCACTCATCCTGCTGCAGGAGGCTCTTGCTGGATGGACATCTCTCTCGGGAGCCTCTGTGCCTGAGAGGCTCTCCTGGCACTCGCTGATGTGGGCTAGGTCTGCTCCCAGAGCTGAGGAGTTGAATACAAAGCTCTGTAGTCTTGTGTGCATGAAGAAGGAGCAGAGCAACACTACAAGTCTAGTCAGGACACATGTGGTGGCATCTGCTTCTGTCTGGAGCGAGCAGGCCCATGGTCCCTGTAATGCAATCCAGCCTGCTCCACGCCAGGAGGGCTGTCAGGAAAAGGCCCTCTTCGCCCAGGGGCTGCGGGAAGGCAAAGGAACGAAGGGGACTGCCGCGCAGGGGCAAACAGCGGGCATGTTTGGAGATTCTTACCTCAGGGACGACTCCTCACCACCAACGGCAATGGTCTCTTCCCTCCACCTTCTCGAGGAGGCAGGTCACTGCTCCTCGCAAAGCCTGGTCGGTCCATGGGGAAAGGCTCCTACCGCAGCAAGGACAAAGTCTCACATCTCGACCGAGACCCTCCTGCCTCTCCCAGTGACCCCCACATCCATGGTCCCATTCAGCCCCACAGCCCCCTCAGTGCCAGCTGTGCTTGGGGCTGCAGAGGGCACCTGGCATCAGGGACTGACCCGTGCCATTCCCATGGCATGAGAAAGGAGAGGATGCTGTCCATGTCCAGCCCCGTGGCGCTGAGATTTGCTTCCTCCACCCACAGCTGGGTCACCAGCTCCCAGCTGGCCCAGGTCTGGCCTGAAGCTGGCCCACACTCACCTTTTCAGAGGTGAGCACTCGGACAGGCAAGGACTCAACTTGTCCTCTGGGCTCTCCCCATCCTCCATGGAGGGCTCTGTTCTGCCTTCTCCCCACCACTCTGGAGTGCCCCGAATGCAGGAGTCCTGCACAGAGAGAGAGGGGTGAGCACAGGAGATGTCGCTGGGCAGCAGGGAAGGCACCTCGAGCAGGTACAGCCCCACACAGGACGGTCAGCCCCCACGCTCCTAGGGCTTAGGGACCTTCCCACCTTGGCTTCCCGGCAGAAGAGGAACGCTCTTTTCCTAATTGTTTTTCACTGCCTGCAGTACCTGGGCCACCCATTGCTCTCACTCTTCTGCCAAAGCCTTCAGGGGTGCTGCTTTTGCCCTTGCCTTCTGCTGGCACTTCTTGCGCAAGGAGTCCCAGAGCTTGCGTCCTTCCTCCTCCGTGCACTCCTCCCTGCAGGGCCACGGCAATGCAGCAGCAGGCAGCGTCAGTCTCCCCGGCGCAGGGCTGGGGCATTTTAGCTCTCCCCTTCCCTCCTGCCTCTTCTTTTCAGCCCCTCCATCAGCCCTGCTTTGCTCACAGTCCTCACAGGCCCCACTGCACAGCCTTTCTGCAATGACCCCTGAGCCAAGCAGCCATGGGGCTGAAAGCAACCCAGCTGCTTGCTATCCCAGACAAGCCTGGCAGTGCCGTAGCCATTACAAACACCACCAAATCAAGTCCTTGGCTGCTTCTGGAGATGGCAGAAGCAAAGGCTGTCTGCCAAACGGACAGAACAATCTGCTGCCTCTCGAGAAAGCCCAGGAAAAGTGCTTCAGCCTTCAGCTAAGCACACGGTAAGGGGTCTTGTAAGGCATGTCATCCGTATAACTGTGTTTTCTACAGGCAGATACGACACAGTCCCTCCAGGAGCCCATGCCACGTACCGCTCCTGCCCTCCTTTTCCCCGGACCAGCAGGGGGTGCAGCTTGGGGTCCAGCTTCCCGCAGTCGTTGCCTGCTGCGTGCCTCTTTCCCCGACCGCCGCCACTGCAGCACTGCCAGCTCGCTGCAGACACACAGCGGGAAGGAGTGGTGTGAGCACAGGGAGACCGCTCTGCAGCCGGGGCTGCTGTGGCTGCAGAAGGCGGCTCTGCTGAGAGGCCAGTGCCAGGCAAAGCGCCTCTCTTTCCCAGAGCTGCGGGGAGCGGGAGGAAGGGCACTGTGCGAGAGGAAGAACTGCCCGTGTCTGCAGAGATTTACCACTTGAGCTTGTCCTGCAGATCCATCTGGTCATCCCTCTGCCCCCTGCGCTTGCGGGCGACCTGCCCCAGGACGCACGTCACCACCTCCCGCAGGGCCTGGTGTGTCTGTGGGGAAAGGCTCCTGCAACAGCAAGGACAACGTCTCTCTGACCCTTCAGCTCTCACCCTCCTGCCTCTTCCCGCACCCAGCCCCACACGTACATGGCCCCATTCGGCCCCACAGCCCCTTCGAGGCAGGAGGAGTTTCAAGCACCTGCTCTGGCCCCTGCCATCGGGCTCTAACCCTGCTCATTCCCATGGCAGGAGAAATCCCTGGCTGCTCTATGCGGCCCCATGCCTCAGGGGTTGGCTTCCTTGACCCACCACCGGTGGCTCAGCACCACCCCACTCTCCCAGGCCTTGGCTGCAGCCGCCGCACTCTTACCGCTTAGGTGGGACAGCATCGTCCCCGTCGACCGTGGGTGGCTCTTCTCTGGCCTCTTGCCACTCCTCCATCATCATCTCTAGGAGGTCGGGGCTGGACTCCCCCGACTCCGTGCTAGTCGGAGGGCTGACTAATAATTCCTCAGAGGACTTGGACTCCTGCATAGGAAGAGACTCTCATACAACAGCCCCACACCCAGAGGGTGCTCTTTTTCTGCAGGAATTCAAAGTACCTGGGTCCCCTGCGTCTCCTCTTGTGTCTCAGTGTTCGCTTTGGGCGTCTCCTCCTCTCTCTTAGCCTTTGCTTTGGTCCCTGGCGGGGTTTGCCCTTTACTTCTTTTGTCTATTTTCTTCTTTTCCTCTTTGTCCAAGTATTTCTGGATGTGTTCTGGAAGCGTCTCCTTCTTCTTTGAGCGTTTTGTCTGGAGGGTGACCAAAATGCAACAGCAGGCAGCATTAGTCTGGCCTGCAGAGGCCGGAGCTCTTTTCATTCCTACCCTCCCTTCTGCCCCTTCTCTTTTGCCTTTCTGTCCACATTGGTTTGCTCCCAGGTTCCTGCAGGCTCCACCAAAGAGCCTGTCTGTAATGACCAGGGAGCTAAGCGAGAGACCACCAGGCTAAAAACCACCTGGCAGCTGGCTATGCCAGACAAGCCTTGCAGTTACGCTGCTGACAGAAACGTCCACAAGTAAGGTCTTTGGGTGTGTTCCAGGAGAGCAATGGAAGTGAAAAGTATATTCTCAAATGGCAGAGTAACCCGCCTCGCTTCAAGTAAGCACGAAAGCAACTGCTCAGTGGTCCCGTGAACACACGGTGAAGAATCTTGTGAGAAGCAGCATGCATGGAGCAACGCGTCTCTACCATCCAGTATGACATGCTCACTGCAGCAGCCCATGTCAGGTACCTTTCCTCTCCTCTCAAGAGCTCTGGCAATGAAGTCTATTGTTCTGGGCTTGACCAGGGGAATTAGTTTCTTTTCCTCTTCCTTTTCCTTCAAGGAGCTCCCCTGGATGGGCGGTAGCCGCCTGCAAAGACACAACAGCGTGCGTTGGCAGGAGTGCGCGAGGGGCTCGTTCCACATCTTGTGCTTCCAAGTGGCGCACCTGCTTCTGCAGCAGAATGCACTCTGCTGGCCTCCTTGTGATCAAGTCCACAGAGACGGAGAAGACCCCAAGCTGTCAGACCCAGATGTGCCCAACAGCTCCACTAAAACTCAGGATGCCCAGGTCTAGGCCCTCTCTTGCTGGAGCAACAAGAGGAACAGGGTCTGATGCCCGGACATACTGCTACGCCCTGCAGGTCAGTGCACTGGAGTCTGCCCAGTGGTCCGAAAGACAGAGGCAAGATCACAGGGTCACCCTCATCCGTTTATGCAAGCGTCTCACCTGGCACGAGGCTCACTCCTCTCAGCTTTCTGGCCCTGCTCTGGCCTTACAGTCATTGCAGGTAACTGCTTCGGAGAAAGCCTTGCTTGATGAAGGAGACACTTCTCGGCAAGATTCTCTAGAAACAGGAAATGAGACAAGTCTTCAGAACAGCATCTTGGTGGTGTTCTGGGAACGAGGTACCTATTGTGTCCCAGTTCCAGCGAGAGTGACGTGCAGGTGTGCTCAAGCCTGTGGTAACACTGATGAAGGTGGTCCTTTTCATCCCTTTGGATGAAAGCCATGCTTCCTGGGAGGTCTCAGGCCTTTTCGACACAGTTTTTTTCTCCAGCTCCTCATGCCTACAGTGCACCAGGATTCCCTGTGCTGAAATGGGGGGTTCCCTGGGAGATACTCGTGGTCTGCAGGACTCATTCTGGGGAGGGGAATCATTTAGCACAAGAGGAGGCGGCTCTTGCATTTCTGGATTGGTCCCGTGCACACAGATTTGCTGCTGGGGCAGGTTTGCACCAAAGGAATTGCTTCTGAGACATCTGAGAACATGCTGGGTAGAAGCAGGGTTAGTGCTTTGCACAGTTTGCAGCCCAGGCTGGGGAGTGGAGGCCACTGGGAAGGTGTCCTTCAGCAGTCCCAGCGGCCATTTGTGGTGCAGGGCTGTTCTGAGACCTTGTTGCACAGTGGGTCACTGGAGCTTTACCATGATGGGTACAGTCACAGGAGGTGCCTCTCCCTCTTCCAGGCATCCTGGGATAACCTCAGCTCTAATCCCCTCCACTTGTGGAGGAAGGAAAACCTACAGCCCTGTGCCAGCAACCCGCTGGTCCCTTACCTTTCTTTCCACTGTCACCACCTTTTCCCCAGCCCTGCTCTGGGGCGGCCTTCACATGTCCTGTCAGGTCTGCTTTCACTGTTGGCATTTTAGGCACAGTCTCAAGCTTGTACCTGGAAAGAGGAAGAAGGCACCAGTCTGAACAAAGGACATTGCATTGTTTCCCAAGGCAGCCCATCCTGGAGGACCATAGTAGGAATGCCAGTGACTGGAGGGGCAGGCGAGGCCCCGTAAGCCTGTGCCAGTGTTTTTCCATCCTTCCCGTGAGAATGGCCGTCCTCCCACAAACCCCCTTGCTGCTTCCGGGGAAAATGATTCCTCTCTTCCTCATAGCGCACATGGAGAGCAGACTAATCTCTAGGGCTCTGATTATCCAACACCTTTCTGAATTCTGATCTTGTCCTCCAAGTTTCTTGTAGAGCCTTGACAGCATTGTTGCTCTGCCATGTTCCTCCAGATGAAGGCAAACTGAACAAGAGCAAGCAGGGAGTTCCCTGCCAACAAGGCCTCTGAAACAGTCCCCAGTGCCATCACGAGTACAGTTCTGAGCGCCTGGCAAGGCAGCCCTCCCACGCATGAGCTGAGAAGCTGCTCGCTCTCTCAGCCAAGAGCTGCCAGAGCAAACACACCTTGGCAGGATGATAACACGTCCAGAAGAGGTCTGGGAAGCAGCAGTGTCATGGCCTGAGATGACCGAGTCCCTCATCGCTGGCATCTGCAAGGAGGACGGAGGCAGATGACGGGAGATGGGGACACTGGGAGGGGCTGGCTGCTCAGTCCGCCTTAGAGCAACGCAAGCAAAGAGCCAGAGCAGCCAAAGGGCTCTGGCCTCAGCAAGCCTTGCTCTACCTGTGCCTCTGCTCCTTACCCCGAGGGTGGGGCAAGCAGCGCTCCCCACCATCAACGCTGGCCTTCTGTCACAAAGTCAGGCCCCTCTGGGGGTATCTCTTGCAAAGCCAGACCATTGCACGCAAGGGAAGTGCTCTACAGAGAGCCTGCTCTACTGTAGACCACGAGGAGCCCAAGTGGCTGAACAAGGCACAGCAGGCCAGGAGAAAGCAGCCCCCAACCCCCACAACGCATCTCAGAAGAACCAGGAGTGCTGCTGGGAAACAAAAATCCTACCATGAGAACCGCTTGCAACATCTTGTCAGTCCCATTCAGCCTTTTCAAAAAGTCTGTGTAAAATTTCATTTTTACGTCTTTTCCCTGGATGATCAGCATGCCCACGTCCCTCCAAACCAGGGCAACGTTCTTCCTGTTCTCTACACAGACAAGGAAAAGACGCGTGGTCCTTTCCAAGCAAAGCTGCACTGTGCCCTCAGAGACGGCATTGTCTGAGGCTATCTGAGCATACGGCAGCGGCTCAAAATGTTGATGACCTGAAAAAGAAGAGAAGAGGAACACGTGGACTTGCAGAGCTGCTAAGCAGGCTACAATCAAAGGTCTGCAGCGTCCAGGCCCTCAGGCAATACATTGCTACCGAGCTGTCTAGCTGGTACAGCGCCTGTGAGGAGAAGCTCGGGTCTGTCGCCCCTTCCCGTTAGAAGTGGAAAGTGAGGTGCGGAGCGGACAGCTCTGATTTCTCGGATACAGAAAGGGAAAGAAAGAGTCTTAGGTGCTTGGCAGCAAGAAGAGCCATGACTGCAGGATGTGGTGTGGAGATAGGCGCCAGGCCTCACGGCAAGCTGGAGGGTGCCAGGCCATTGGAGCCGTGCCCACATTCGGTGCTCTCTTTGTCATTAGAGAGAAACGCACCCCAAATATAGATGCCAGCTCTTGGTGTCCCCCAGGGTCCTACTGCTGCAATGGCAGCAGCGACTAGAAAGCACAGGCATCATGGTCACTGGGGCTTGGAACAAACCATCTTTTGCCTTTGCAAAGAGGCTGTGAGAGCTGGGAAGAGCCCTGGCATTTGCCTTTAGGAGGTCTAGAGCTGAAGCTGTTGTCAGGACTGTGGCGGGAGCTTGGTACTCCAGAGGCTCAGTCACCTCTGCACACCAGAGCACACCTCCCCACTCTGCTCAAGGGCAAGTGCCGCTTTCAGTCTGTCTGCTTACCAGGAATGTCTATGCAACCATATCGGAGGTCATGTTCCCGTGCGATAGCGTTTGCAAGATGAAACACAGGTCTCTCCACAACCACCAGATCCTTCTCCTGGCTGGCTACTTGTTCTCTGACAACCGCAAAAGTCCCAAGTCCAGGAATGCGGACAGCCTGAAAGAGATGAGATGGCAGATCAGAAGAAGTCTTGGAGGGACAGACGGATGACTTGTCAGAGAAAGGTGATGGTGCTCAGTGCCCTGCCTGAGGTACAAAGGAGCAAGATGGGCTCTTTGGAAACCTTGGGAGAAGACAAACAGGGTCTGTGCCTTTCCCTCTCACTCCCTTCCACCTTCACCTTCATGAAGAACCAGGTAGTTCAGGAAAAGCTGCCAAACACCCTTTGGCTCAAGCAGATAAAAGGCAGGGGGGATCCCACACTTGGAAGAAACCCTGAAGTGTCACAGGCTTCCAAGGTTTGTCATGCAACTCTGACCGTGGCGACTCCAGAAGCCCCAGAAAAAGTCCAACCCCTTTTCTGACACTAGGCCTGGACCTTATGGTACATCTGAATGGACAGAGGAGGTGGTCCGTCGCACATCTGTGCATTGTAGTGTCGTGCTGGGGCATTGTTTGTGCTTTCAAAGGAGGGGAAGAACAATTGCACTCCATGGCAAAAGGCTGTCAGGACTTCATCAGCTTCCTCAGGATGTGAGGGGAGGAGAAGGAGGTAAGTCCCACCTGGTGGAGAGCCAGCTTTTGGCTGAGGTACCATGATGCGCTGGCCCAAATCTTTGCAAACTCTGCAAAAACAAGGGAAAGAGGTGTCATGCTCTGAGGCAGCAACCTCAAAACCATTCAGCCCACTCCTGTCCAAGGACCGATGTCTTTCTAACACAAGCATTTCACATGGTCTCCCTAGAGCCTGGCAAGAATCAAGGACACCTCAGCCTGCCTCCGGGACGGCTCCTTTCCTTTCAGGTGCAGCTCTCCAGGGTGTGACCCACTCCCATGGGAAACCAGCAGTGGATTGCCATGCCAGCAAGGGCATGGTGCTGTGCTCCACGGAAGTCTCGGAGGCTCAGGGCAGGCCCTGGTGGCTCCCCAGCAGGGGCAGCTCCAAACACACTGACTCCGCACAGCCCATGAGCACCTTCAGCTCTTCCACTCAGACATGAGCTGAGGGTGGGCAATGCCCACCAGCAGGCAAGGAGCAGCCCTTTGGGGCCAGGGACTTCTGCTTGGGGTGCCCCAGGAAGGCAGGGGCTGTGTCAGGAAGACAACCAGGAGCCCTGGCTGCCAAATCAGCCCCTCAGCCCTTAGGGATGGTCAAGCAGGTCCCTCCTTCAGTCCTCAGTCACCTCCCTCCCTCAGTCACCAGTCCTGAGCCACCACCTCCACAGCCCTCAGGGTTTCCACGCCTGTTTTCAGAGATGTCCTTGAGCCAAGAACGCTCATGAAATTGGGTCTCAAGGCCTTACCAGAACTCTTGAGCTTCTCAGTTGTTGGAGACAAGTGAGGCTGCAAGAAGAGGTCTTTTGCCATCTTACTTCCACCCTTGCTCGGGGTCAACCACTGCAGCAGGTGGCTGGCTGATGGCTTTCTTTCTCGCTGCAAAAAGCCTCCTCCTCCTTGCTCTCCTCCTCCTCCTCCTCTGCCCTTCACCACCCCCAGTGCTGTTGTGCTGCCTCTCTCTGCCTTCTGCTCCTCGCTGCAGAGCAGCTCCTCCAGAGCAGAGCGGTGGCGTGAGCAGCCCCCAGCGCCTGGAGTCCCCTCAGCCTCGCCGGGGTGTGTGTGGCAGATGCTGGTCACGATGGGGAAAGGGGGGCTGTCCCCACTGTGATGTGGGGCTGTCCCACTGTGACCGCAGACCGTGTCACAGAGGGGCTGCACACACCCGCCCCCCGCCCCCACCCACCCAGGCCCTGCCAGGGGGGCTCTGCAGTGGGGAGGGGCTTCAGGGAGCTGCCCTCACCTCACTGTCTCCTGACCAGGAGGGCTTTCCCCAGGCTGGGGCTCGGCCCTGCCATGTCCCCACAGGGGGACATGGGCTGTAAGTGCTTATGGGCTTCCTTCTACCCTTCACTGCTTCTTCCTGCCTGTCTTACCCAACGGGTCTGCAGCGAGGAGCGGTGGGCTCCCCTGGCTGGCGGAGCTTTGGCAGGCGATGGCTGCTCATGCCTGTTTCACAGCTGGCTGGAACTTTCTCCCACCGGCCCCAGCAGCACCTGACCTGCTCCCACGCGGGTCCCGCTGCAGCTCCCGCTGCTCACCCCTTGCCTCCCACGCCCAGCACAGAGCAGCCTTGCCCCTGCAAAACACGTTTTTAAGGAGCCTTGGGACACGCATCTCTTAGAAACTCTGCCTTTAGCGCCCTCACAGTGGAAATGAACTGCACCCTTCTGCCCTCAGAGCAGACCCACAGGGGTTACTCCTAACAGTGGGGCACATATATTGTTGACATCCTCCCCTGCAAACCCAGCTAAGGGGCTCAGTGTCATCACAGCCCTGAAGTTCATCAGCGCCCTGGGCACTTTCTCCAGGGTTGGTCCCACTATTGCACTGCCAGCCTCATCCACCATGCTGATCTCACCTCTCTTTCCCAGCATATTCCTCTCCAACACAGGTCACTCCTTGACTGTCTGGGCATCCCACCACCTCATCAGGCATTGCCAGAGGGGCATTACCTGTGTCTTATGGCACACAGGAATGGCCAACAGCTGTGACAAACCTAGTTGCTAAGGGAGAGCCTCTCTGTGCCCATTTTACTTCAAAAAGAATGATAACTGGTTTTTTTGGATCCACTCCAAATGTGCCGGGGAGACTGCACCATTGCCATGAATAGAGTCGGCAAGGTTTGGAAGGAAAAGGAACGCATTCGACTGGGAGAGCTTAGTGCTCTGGGATTTTGGTGTTTCTTTTTCTAGCTATATCAGTCCAGCTAATAATACATGGCTTCCTCTTTGTATTATTATTAGTTTTGTTGTTGTTGTTGTTGTCATTGTTGTTGTTCTTATTAGTAGCACTACTACAAACAAGTTCAAAGCTAGAAAGATTAAAGCGCATCTGGCTGTACAACACTTAGTAGCGCAACATGTAACCTTGAGGGCACCTGGTCTCTCCCAGAAAAATCACAGCCCTGAGCTGGGAGCCTAGGCTTCCTCTGTGCTGCACAAGAAGAATTAGATACCCAAGATGATGCCCATGCGTGCAGAGCAGGAATCAGCCCCAGGAAACAATGAGAAACAAGTTGGTCTGCTCTTGACTTGGCCTTAAACAATTTATCCTGGGTTTCACAGGTCTCCTTCCTCCTCGGCAAGGAGGAAGTCTCCAAGTCTCCACTGTCAGGAGAAGAGACTATTTCCATGAAGTGCATGGAAGGAGAGAGAGAGAGAGTAACTTTCTTTTATCTAGTAGCTCAGTATTGAAAATTCTCACCAAGATACCACAAAACTAGGATAATTTTCTTCCTTTGCCTGAGAGGTTGTAAATCGGTATCCCTCACCTCTTGCAAACACTCTAACCACCACAGGAATTCAGAAGGGAGGACCCTTCCTGCCTCTCCTTGAAAAGGCTTCAATTTGCAGGCAATGATAACAAATGCATTTGTGCCAATAGAAGGGCACAGTTTGGTATGAGAACACTTCCCTGCATGGGAAAAAAGACCTGGATTTCTGTCCTTCAATATCCTGTGTGATACCTGTTTAATATAAACTGTACACAGTGTACCTGAAACAGTGCCTGAAAGTGCTGTGGTAGGTATGCTGTGAGGTCACCACTTTCCATCTGGCAGTGCAGCCGAGGGAAGGCGTGAAAAGCCAGGTCCCGGGCTCACATTTAGTCTGGGATGCTTATTTGCACAGTACTGTCCAAGCTGCGGCTGCTGCAGGCACAGGTATGGTTTAGGTGCCTTTGGAACCAGGTACCCTGGTGCTTCACAAGGCTATTGAGCAGAGAATGTCAATTTTATCCGTATGTAATATTCCGCGTAGGTGCCAACACACCGACTTGCATCATCTCTTGAACCACAGGGGATGTTCCAGTTTCTTGGGCATCTTCACCTCAGGTGTGAAATCCTGGCTCTGCTGAATTGCAGAATTCCCTTGCTTTTCACAGGGCTGAGAACTTCCCTCTGAAGCAGAAAGAATGAGGAATAACAAGCAAGAAAGAATGGCCATCAGTTTGCGGAAGAAGAGCATCAGTGAAGACAGACCGGGCCATTCCTTTTTGGCTTTCACATCAGCTAAATTATGAAATCTATCTCCATAAGTCAGCTCTATGTATAGCTCCAGGGGCTTCATCATTTCTGCTGAAGCCATCCCCAGTATTCTGCTGACTTGTAGTCACATTGTCAAAATCCAAACCAAAATAGCAAATAAAATATTCAAATTAAAACAATATTGAGAAATGCAGCAAACTTGATCAAGACACTTAATGACTTCAAGACTTAATTTTTACAGGGAGAGAATGAGTAGGTCAGAATGCTTCACGCTATACAGCAAACGGGAGAAGGCTGAACAAAGGCATACTGTATAATAAAAGATGGCATACAGGATATAGAAAGGATATAGATGTTGGCCCTCCCCTAAAATAGAACGTGATCGTTTAAAACTGGCAAGCTGAATACACACGCAGACACATGCGGGCGCGCTCACAGTTTTCCTGTGGAACCCTTTGCCAAATGTTCAGGCACTTACACAGCTTATTTAAAAACAAGAGATGAAACCAAAGATTTCTGTTATAAGAAGAACAAAGAGATCCACAGGTTGCATGAAAGGAGATTAAAAGAACAAGCAAACCTCAAACTCCTTCTGTGTGGGGGACATACAGGCTCACCCCCAAATAGTCACTCATGCACAAAGAGCCACGAAATGCCTGAAGGGCCCTGCTGGAGAGGTTACTGATACCTGTCCACTACAGAGACTCCTCTGAGGCCTCTGGTGCCAGGTAGTGCCAGGGACAGGCTGTTGGACCAGACGGGCCCTGTGTTCAATGTGTTATGGCAGCTCCTGCATCCTTGGAGCTAAGCACTGACACTGTGATACGAAAGGCCCTTGGGGACTTTAGCTGGCTGCTTTGACAAAAATACCAGCTTTCAGACAGCTCAGAGTGTGCCCTTGAGAACTGGACAAACAATGTGTGACATCCTTGAGGGCTCATTAAAAGGCCTCGGTACTTCTCCAGTTACGCTCGAGATATTTCGGAGAAATATCACTCCAAGCATGGCACATATGTGCTCTCTCATTGCTTGGCAGTGATTTGGGGGTCCCGGCCAATCATTACCAGTCAAAAAAACCAGTTCAACATGTCTCTTGCTGCTTTTCCTCCAGTGCACAGGCAAACTTCTTAAAGATCATAGAATCATAGAATCATTTAGGTTGGAAAAGACCTTTAAGATCATCCAGTCCAACCATTAACCTACACTACCAAGTCCACACTAAACCAAACAAGGGTAGACTAGACTAAACCATGTCCCCAAGTGCCACATCTACCCATTTTTTCAACACTTCCAGGGATGGTGACTCCACCACCTCTCTGGGCAGCCTGTTCCAATGCTTGACTACCCTTTCTGTGAAGAAATTTTTCCTAATATCCAACCTAAACCTCCCCGGCACAGGTTTTGCTTGGGTACAGGATACTAGAAAAAAGAAATCTATTACTACAAGGTGACTGAACCCATAGGTCAATAAGGTAGATGTTTGGCTGTAAAATGTCCAGTAATGCTTGCCAGCATGAAATTTCTGTGTCAGCACCTACAAAATCAAATATGAGCAACGGGCATGTACCTAAGAAATGAATTGTGTCACTTCGGTGCCTCTGTGTCAATGTAGTGTAAACAGCAAGGGAAACCGAGTGAGGGACTGGCATATTATTTAAATGAAAACAAAGCGTACAGCCACCATAGTGTCCTCTAGGATGGCCCCAGGCACCACAGGTTAAGCAAGTCACAGTGAGAAAATAATTACTAAAAAATGCTGGTTTGTTTCAGATCCCTTCTACCACGTCTGTGCTGTCAGCCCGAGCTGAAGGCCAAATCACAATTTTCTACTGTCAACAGAGAATCTCATGAACAGATGGAGGTGTTTTCCGTATGTCGGAGTGCAGGTGAGGAGGAGGTGGTTCAAAGGGTACCTGAAATATTAAGGGACTCGACTCATATGAACACACTTGGACGCATAATAGGCATCAACGGTAAGAAGCTGAGCTAGATGGAGCTATGGCTCGACTGAGCTATCGCATGCTATATCGTTTCTGACTTACCCAAACAGGTATTCTTTCATTAAACATACCACATAAACCCAACGTGATTAGATGCAAATAAAAATGGTAGTTTAAGCCATTTGAACAAGCCCTACCAGTCTAATTTTCCCTCAAAACCGAGGACATGTTATAAACCCAAGGATTAAACCTTTCCTCTCAGCATGCCATAGTGTCTCAATTTCTTCTTTTATGTTAGTACAGCAGTATGAACAGGAATTATTCATGCACGTTTGTTAAAATAAACCTAAACACTGGTGCTCACAGCATCTCCCAGCCTTTGTAAAGTACAGTTAGCTGCATATTGGTGACAATCATCTTCTATAATTGATGTCTTTAGGAATTTCCTGTCATTGTTGTGAAAAAATGGGCAGGGCACTTTTCACCCATTGAGGCTTTCCTTAAGGAGCATTTTAATTTTTCTTCCATTTTTAAACTGTCTCTCCAGAAAATATTTAATGCTGGATTAGAACAGCCTGAGTTAAGGCACTGTGGCTTCTTAGGCAGTTTCCAATGATCCATTTTGCGTGACCTGATGAAATGCCTCGTGAAAGGCAGGCCTGGGTTCGCATGCTTCTGTTGGCCTTTGTGGTCTAGGTGTGGTATGGTCTTAGCTGCGCTGGCTGCATCTCTCTTCTTGTTAAAACAACATGGAAGAAAAACTCACAAGAGCTGTTCCATACGGAAGACTAGGATGCCAAGGGCTCTAACTGTGACGTGCCCAAGAGGAGAAACTGTCTGACCAAGATGGAATGAAACATGTCCACATTTTAAAATTCATTTTTCTCAGAGATTTTCATTTCAGGAAAAAAGAATGCTGTTTTGACTCCTCATGCTGATTAGGGATGAAAAGAAGATTTTAAATGGAATTTTCCTTCCAGTGTAAATTGAAAGTTTGCATAGCTCCCTGCAACATTAACATCTGTCACCGTTTGGTTGGGTTGTGCTAAAACACAAATGGAACTACATCAATTTTCTGGGGCTGAAGACCATAGAATCATAGAATCATCTAGGTTGGAAAAGACCTTTAAGATCATCGAGTCCAACCGTAAACCCAACGCTGCCGCGTCCACCACTAAACCATGGCCCTAAGTGCCACATCTAGACCTCTTTTAAATACCTCCAGGGTTGGTGACTCAACCACTTCCCTGGGCAGCCTGCTCCAATGCTCCATAAGCCTTTCAGTGAAGAAATGGTTCCTATCACTTGTTACTTGGGAAAGGAGACCGACACCCACCTCACTACAACCTCCTTTCAGGTAGCTGTGGAGAGCTGTGGTCTCCCCTGAGCCTCCTTTTCTCCACGCTAAACAGCCCCACTTCCCTCAGCCACTCCTCACAGGACTTGTGCTCTAGACCCTTCACAAGCACCTCTGATGGATACCTCTCCTTCTGAGCCCGCTTCCTCAAGAGCCCACCTTGACAATGGAATGGGAGAGAAGTTCACTCACTCTTTCCATTGTGCTGGTAAGATTACAAACATTTCAGAATTGAGAGCTCAGGCTAAGAAGTTCACCCTACCTGCAAGAACATTGCTTTGGCCTAGAAGCTAGCAGTCTGGGATTGTTTCCAACTGCCCACCTCTGAGCTAAGGTAATACCGGGCGCGCCACTCCTACAGGCTCCACCAAGAGCCACCTCTCTTGACTCTTTGATTCCTTCTTAGAGTTGTGGCAGTTAGCAAGCTGCGTAAGGAGGCCCTCCCTCCCAGGGACGGATACCTGCCTTTGTTAAACACTGAAACCAGTGCTTTTCCTCACCTCATTCCTGTTTTCTGAACCACTGCATAGGTGTGCTCATTTGTGAACCAAGCTGCAGCTGGATGCCCATTCAAAGACAGGCTCAAAGCCATAGGGTGAACTCTCTGAATGTCTAGATGCAACAAACCTGTCTCTGTAGAGATCCTTAAAACAGAAAAAGGAAAAAAACCCACCCCACGGTGGTGGGGAATGTCAGAAGAAACCAAGTCCTATGCTACATTTTAGTATTCAACCATCTTAAACCTCACATGTAATCTCTCCTTAGGCATAAATGGCTTCCCAAGCAGAACGGGACTTTATTTTACTGCTCCTGTATTTGCCCTTAAGACAATGGCTTAGTATTTTAACACTAAATGTTTGACTGTCACCAGCCATGGTTTCTAAAGAAGCAGAGGAATGACATAGAGGTTATTAACATTACCGAGGCATAGCCGAGGCATTACTTACTAAAATGCACCTTCCCTAGACACGTACAAATACTTACAGGCATTAACTGGCAGTCCTCAGAGCATCTAACCTTGCAGAAAGTTTTGCCTCTCATGTTAGCTCAGGTGTCTTTGCAATCAGTTCAGGTTTTTGCCAGAGAGGTGGGGGGGAACCTCAAAGGAACTGGAGCTCTGCATGCAGCAACACAACTAAAACCTGCACTCCGGGCAGTTTCTCTTAGAGCCAGTACACCAAGTTCCCCTGCTGTTGCCGACAAGCCTGTGTCAGCCCCGGAGCAACGTGGCGCCCAACATGAGGCCTGAGGCATTTGCCGTATGGGAGTATAGACACAGCCAGTTTCCACCTGCTGTCTTAGCAGGGGCACTCTCAGCCCATCAGTACAAAGAGGACGACTCCAGACCAATCCCTTTACAACTTCAGTGTCATTTGAAACTGTTTGGAAGACAAAGAGATGTAAAACAAGGACACATTCCCGTGACTCATTTCTTCTAATGAACTCATTTATTTTTCCTTTGGGCATTTTTAATATCTACAAGACAACAGAAAACAAGTCCAACAAGACCGGCCTTTCCCTGCCAGATGTTAAGGTCTGAATCATTGAAGAAGCCAAGACCAACAAAACCCTTGCTTAGGGAGGCTTCATCCCTCCTCTGTCCTCTGCGGCGTGCCCCTTCGCTGATGCTGGGGAGCACTCCAGGTCTGCCTGAATACAGAAGCAAGTCAAACACAAGCGGTACAGTCAACGCAGCAGCTTTATTGTCTCCTTTCGTGCTCTGCCATCTCCAACATTTTCTCACTTGGTTACACTATAAGTTTAACCTCAAGCTTAAACTTGCTTGCACATCCTAACATATTGTAACAAGGGAGACAACCCAGAGGCATGTGATAGCTCATTTTTCTTCCCTTTGGCATAGCTCTGGACAATAATAAAGAAATAAACAAACATAGATAGATACACACACATACATATCAGTGGACGGAGCTACAAACACATAAGAGTTCTTTTCCAGGGAAGTCAGAAGTGAATGAGAGCTTCTGTAAGCAGTGAGGCTGTTGCCAGTAGGTCGAGGGAGGTGATCTTTCCCCCATAGTCAGCACTGGTGAGGCCACACGTGGAACACTGTGTCCAGTACTGGGCTCCCCAGTACCAGAGAGCCATGGACATACTCGAGAGAGTCCATCAAAGGGCCATAAAGATGGTGAGGGGCCTGGAGCACCTGTCCAATTGCCAAAGAATTGGTAAATTTCATTAGCAACATCAAAAGTCAGTTGCCATAGAAACACTCGGTAAGGATACTAGCCTTCCATTTTCTTACCTGGCTCCGAGCTTAATGCAGAGACGGGTATTTCCTACTGTGCTACAGGGCAGAAGTTTCCATGTTGCTAAAAACCAAGCCTAAGGCACCCCTGCCTGGAGATAACATTCTCCACACGCCAAAACACTCAAACTGTAAAACTTCTGTGCAGCCCCTGCAGAATTGGGCTTCCCGCCATTCTGAAAGCTGGGATGGGGAGCAGGCCATCAGGCAGGAGAAGCGGCCCCGAAGATGTCCATGGAGGGTTGGAGATGGTGGTCAGCCAGCACCAGCGCAGTGATGAGGCGTTTTTGATCACGGTCAAAACACAGACCGAGAACAGGCCAGCAAGACAGCAATCTCCACTTCTGGAAGGTTCCCAAACCCCAAAAGGGCAAACTCAGCGGAAGACGCTTCATTTTCTTTTCCTTCTTTTCTGCATGAGCTCTTCCAGTGTGGTAGGAGGAAGAGAAGCGATGAAGCAACAAAAGATATGACTTGTGTTAAGCCTGAATAAATCTCGGGCATCTAACATTGCTGAGGGAGAGAGGCAGGGCTCTGGAGTGCACTGAAGGGAACGGAAGGTCCTAGGGGTCCGCTGGGACGTGAGCACACAGGGCTCTGGGACAGCTGGAGAGCAACAGGGAACAGGAGGGCAAATGTGGGGCTTGGGGCAGCCCAGGAGGACGCAAGTGCCCAGGGCCGAGCGGGCCTCGTGCCACCCACAGGGGATACCCTGCCCCTCCCGGCCTGGGTGGCGGGTCACAGTGGTGCCCTTTGTGACGCGCCTCTGTGACACCCTGTGGCGCTGCATATGGTCAACGTGGCCGCGGCCCCCACCCCACAGTGTCCGGCAGGACAGTGACGGGACAGGGCGGGAGCGTGGAGCTGGCGAGGAGCTCCCGAGCACAGCCCACGTCTTTCCCCGGCAGCCCCGCGGTGCTGAGGCATTTCGCCAAGGCTTCCCCCTTCCCCACCCTCACCCCTTTCCTCCGTCCCGCGGGATGGCGCAGAGACCCCCCAGCCGCCCCAGGCTGGCCTGGGAGCAGAAGGGGGCTCCCCAGGAGAGCAGCTCTCCACCGCAGCCCTACGAGCTGTGCGTGCCCAGGCCGCTGCAGAGCAGTAAGTGAGGGGCCCCGGCGGGCTGGGCAGGGCTGGGGCCAGTGACCGCACCCTCATCCACGTGGGCCAGGGTCCTGTCTCCCTGGCACACGGGCACTGGGGGTCCCACGGGCAGGGAGCAGGGCGCTGCCGGAATGCTGCTCAGGGCTGGGAGCCGCCCCCGCACAGCCTCCCCCAGGGCGGGAGAGAGCAGAGGGGACCCAGCTCCTGCTCCGCGATACGATACGGGCAGCAAGAGGCAGCTGGCCTGGCAGGAGGCAGCGGTGCTGAGCGATGGGGACCTTTCCAGCCTGTCTGCAAGCGAGATCCTAAGCCCGCTGCACTCGTGGCTTTCCACGCCGTGCTGCGCTCCAGCATTGCAGCCCGTCTGCCGGGCACCCTACAGCCCGGGCACCCACGGGGAGACTGCGCCAGGGGAGCCGGCATGGGGCTGGACGGAGGGCAGAGCTCCTTCGTCTCTTCGCGTTTGCCTTCAGCCCCTCTCTACAGCCTTCCGCGCTCTCCTCCTTTCCTAGGTGCCTCCTGGTGTGAGCCCAGCTGGCGGGCTCTCTACAGACAGGCAAAGCAATCGATGCAGTTCATCCGGGCTTTCCTGAAGAGCTCAGCAAAGGTAACCGCGGCCATTCCCATGGTAGCTGTGCCTGCGCCTCCTGACGGGGCCGCCGGCTCTGCTGCCTGCTGCTGGGGCTGCTGGGGGGCTGCTGGCTGGGCAGAGCTGCTCCCCCCCAGGGTCTCCTCCACAGCACTGCAGCACCAGTGCTCCAGTCCTGCTGGCCCTGTGCCTACCTTCTCACGCTCCCCGTTTGTCTCTCTGTCGCCCGGCTGCCAGGAGGAGGCCCAGAAGATGCGGTTCCTAGAGAGCGTCTGCACCCTGTGCAAAGCTGCCAGGCGCAAGGGCTTGTCACGGAGCCTGAATGCCTTCTGCCAGAGATTTGAGCTGGCAGAGAATATCAAGGTGAGGGGACAGCCGGCAGGCATGGGGAGCGGGGCAAGGTCCCCAGGCACCGGCGGCACGCTGTGAGGACAGCGCATGGGCAGGGGGAGGGCAGGGACAAGCGTGCGTGGCCACTGAGCTGCCACGAGGGGACTCGGGTGCCGCTGAGAAGCCCTGCCAGCAGAGACGCCAGCGCCGGGGGTGTCAGGGGGCACTCTGGGGACCGGTGCTGGGGCGAGGGCAGAGCGTGTCTGCCAGCCCCGCCGCCTGGTGCTGGGTCTGCTGGCACTGGCTGCTGGCGGCTGCCAGGTCCCATGCCGCTTGTGCTCTGCAGGTGCTGCTGGAAGAGGAGCCCAGGGACCAGCTGCACACAGCGGTGCGGCAGCAAGCCATGCTTGCCATCGCCGCCTTGAGGTACCTGCCCAGCCCCTGGCTTGGCTGGCACCTCTCCACAGCCCGTGGCCCTGGGCCTGGCCGGGGGCATCCCCCATGCAGGCAGAGTGCAGTGGTGCCGTCAGAGGGCCTCTGCTCTGCTCTGCTCTGCCCTGCCCTGCCCTGCCCTGCTCGCGGCTCCTTGGGAGGGTGCAGGGGAGGGCTGAGGGCTCCTGCAGCTCCCCGCCATGCCTCGGCTCTTCCCCAAAGCGGGAGGCGGGAGGCTTGCCTGCCAGGACTGTCCTTTGGCCCAGGCCATGGCGGGGAGGGAGGAGGTGCCTCCTGGCAGGGCTCCCTGCACACCCTCCATCCCTCTTGGGGACCCCTGCTCCAGAGGTCCGTGTCCACCTGCCCAAGGCATCCAGGCACCGCTCCCAGCGCCGGTGTCCGACAGAGCTCTCTCTCTCTTGGCAGCAAAGCGGGGACGGTGCTGGAGGGCAAAAAGAAAAGCCTCTTACAGGCCTGCTTCCGCAGCGTCTTCTCGCTTCCTGCAAAGGCGGACATGCAGGGCCTGGACGCTACTCTCTACTTGGACGTAAGTGCTGGCCGTGCTCCAGGAGCCCCCGGTCCCTCTGGGCTGCTCCCTGGCCGCCGCGTGCTGAGAGACAAGCGGAGATCCAAGGCAGGGCAGGGGCTCAGCTTTGCTTTCCCACCCTCAGCCCTTCGGCCCCTTCCTGGGGGCCTGGCCACGTCCAGTGCCGCAGGCTGCTCTGCCCACAGCAGCTTGTCTGCCCCGAGGCCTCCCCTGGGCACCGCCAGGCAGCACGGCTGTCCTCCCTTGGCGTGGGGAGTTCACATGCGTCTCCGGGGCTGAGAGGGACCGCAGAAAGACTGCCACAACCCTTTGTCCTCCTTGCAGACCCTGGATGCCATGGACACCATGCTGCGCACGTTGGTGCTCAGCTCTCCTGCCTCCGGCTTCACGGAGCTGCAGAAAATCTTGCAGGTCTGGCTTTGGCAATGAGTGCAGGTGGCAGGGGCTGTTCCTCACCCTGGAGGGAAGGGAGTGTCCACTCTTGAGTGGAGGCTCCCCAGCCCAGTGCCACGCACAGAGCACACTGCAGGGAGGGTGCCCAGCTCCCTTGGGGGAGCCAGGGCTGGCCCACCATGCTCTGCTGGGAGCCCGCTGTCCCCTGGCTGCAGTCCATGGGCCTTCCCCTCTGCAGCCTGCTCCTGTGTCACGGCAAAGCCTTGCCCATTGCAATTGTGGGCCAGCTCTGTCCCCAGACCTTTCCTTGCACCAGAGCTGGGGGAGGCATTTGACCCCTCTGCTTCAGCACCGCAGCAGTGGCAGCTGGTGCTGCTCTGCCCCTGCCTCGCGGTGCCCCGTGCTTTCCTCCCCAGAGCTGACGCGGCAGACGCCCACTGGGACCTGCGTGTCCTGCACAGGGAGCCCAGCCCTGCAGCTCTGTACGCCCGGCTCCCCAGGGGGCTGTAGCCCCATTCCCCCACTGCAGACCCCACAGGCAGGCTCCTGCCCAAAAGCCCAGCCTTGACGGAGAGGGGACACAGGGCTGTGCTCTGGGGGAGGGCACAGAAAGGAGCAGACTCTGCCCTGGGGGTGGCATCTGCCTACCTGCCTGGCCTCAAGGACTGCACGAGTCCAGCCAGGACCCTCAGCAGTGCTGCTTCTGCTGCCACGGGCGCCAGCTCCCAGGGCACATCAGCACTTTCTCTCCTCCCAGATGCTGCTGACCTTCGCCCAGTGCCAGAGCGCAGCTGTGTGTGAGAGGGCCGTGGGGAGGATTGGGAAGCTGAGCGATTTGCTGGCCAGCTGTTCCTCAGTGGAGGTAAGGAGCCAGGCACCCTGCAGCCAGGCTGTCTCCCCTTCCCTGCACACCGGAGCAGCCTGCAGCTCAGAGACGCCTGCCAGGCAAGCCTGGGCACCGCTTGAGGCATTCAACAAGGCTCTGCCCTGGAGCGAGGGTCTGGGTTTCTTTCTTTTTCCCATGGTCTTCTCTCCCCAGCTCCCTCCCTGCCAGGAGCCATCTCGGCCCCAGTCCTGTGCAGGACAGGACTGCCCAAGGAGCTTGGCGGGAGCCCAAGCCTGGCAGCTCTCCGTGCCCTGCTGCCCAGCTAGCTGCTTTGGGAGGGCCCTCCAAAGCTCTCACTCTCCGGGGATCCTTCCCAGGGCACACTAGGGGCTTCAGGCCTTTGGTCGCAGCTGCTGCCCCTCAGCCCTTCTACCTGTCCTGCCTCCTTCACCCAGGTTTTCAGCATCTTTGGCGGAGATGATGACAGCCCTGCCTGCCACACAGAGATCCATATCCCCATCCTGGGACAGCTGCTGGGACGCCTCATCCTTTGCCGCACTTGCAAGGAGTGGGAGATCAGCTGGGGGGCTTTGGATGCTCTTCATCACCTCTTCAGATTCATCCTGCAGCAAAAACGTAAGAGAAGCAGCTGTGGCGGGCTGCGTCCCTCCACACACAGCCAGCTCCTCACGTGCCTGCTTGTTTCCCTGAGGATTGCAACGGACCCTTCTTGTGCGTGCTGGAGGCTGTCCATGAAAGTCGGCCAGCTTCTCTGACCCCCTTTGCCCCTCACAGACACTTCTCGTAGCATCCCAGCTATTGTTTTGCCGCAGCAGCTGAATGCTCACCAGAAGTCCAGCACCTGTTCTTTGCCGCTCTCCTTCCCCACTCCCCTCAGCACCTCTCACAACCTGGCTGCTTCGTGGGCCCCACAGCCAAAGCTACCATTGATTGCCACGTCCCAGAAAGAATTCTTCCCTATTGGAGAACAGCATCACCCCGCCCCGGCTGGTCCCTCCAGTGCCTGCAGCAAGAAGCTGACCCTGACGCCCTCCAGAAACCTCCCTGACTGCTTGTGTCCTGCCATCTTGCAAGCAGGTCTCAGGGACGTTCGAGTTCCCCATGAGGATCCGGGTGTGTGACACTTCCCCACGCACTTTCAGGAACACTTCACCCACATGCTCTCCCCGACCCGGGGGGTCTGCAACACGCTGCCACCACGATGTCACCAGCACTGCCTCTCCTCTGCTTCTGAGCCACGTGCTCTCTCTCAGGGTCTCGACCGTCCCGTATATCTGAGCTGCTCCTTCAAATACGAGGCAGCCCCGCTCCTCCTCTTCCCCATCTCCCCCAGAGAGCTTGCATCCCTGCACCGCAGCACTCCAGCCGTGCAAGCCGTGCCCCGCACCTCAGTTATTCCAACAATGTTTTAGGTGTGTGACTGCATGCAGAGCTCTAGGTCCTTTGAGGTTCCCAGGCCGTTTGCACTTGAGGCAGGTGTAGAGACAGAGATCCTTCTGCATCATCCCTGAGGTCCCTCTTTTTCCCTTTGCCTGTCACCCTTTGCTTTGTAGCCCTGTCCACCAGCACCTCCCCTGACTGTGGGTCGTAACCTCCCTCCTCAGCCATTCCTAGTTCAAAGCTCTTCTCACCATTTGGTAAGCTTGTTGGCAAAGACGCTGTGTCCTACCGACTCTTCTGTCATCCCCTCCTGTTTAGGCGCGACGCTGCCCAAGGATAACCCGGAGCATCCACAGCGTCAAAGGGAATGGGAAGCTGAGAACACCTCCTGGCTTGCTTTGCCCAGCACCAGCAACATTACAATGGTAATGAGCCACTCCCTTGCTGGGCCTCTTGTCCGTGGCATCAGCAGGAGCCTTGTGTGAGCAAAGGCATCCAGAATCAGCGGGCTTGGCATGGCCCCAGTGTCCCTGGGGAGAGGGTTGCTGCTGTCCCTGAGCAGGGACTACAAAGGGCTGCACTGCAGTGCCCCAGCAGCAGCTCCAGCCCTCCTGGCTGCCAGCAAGCCCTGCTCCTCTGTAGGGCCAGCACGCTGTGCCCACCACCCCAACCCTCCTGCCTCCCCCTGAGGGCCCTTTCTTCTCTTCCTCCACCACGCACTGACTGCAGCCCCTGCTTCCAGCTTTGCTGCGGGCACTGCTGCCAGCACTGCCGGGCCATCTCTGGCCAGAGCTGCGCTCACTGCTCAGCTAAGCAGCGCCATCAGAGCACTCGGTGTGACAGCTCTTCCCTGCCTTCCTTCCTCCCTCCCTCCCGCAGGTGTTTGGAAAGTACCTCCAGCCTTCGGAGAGGACAGGCATCGTCCTCATGGCCATTGAGGCCATGAGAGACTCAAGCATCTATGACGAGGAGGAGGCGAGCAGCATCCTGGCTGTGGCCATGAGAGAACCTGCCTCCTGGCTGACGGAGGTAAGCGGCCTGTGGCTGCCCTGCCTCCCTAACCCAGGCGCCTCAGGCACCTTGAAGCCATTTTAAGCCAGCAGAGTAGGATGGCAAGGCCAGCACTTTCAGAGGCAGCTGAGGAAATGGCTGCGCTCCAGTGGCAGCACCATCCTCACCTGTGTGCCCTCCAGGTGCCAAACATCGTGAGGGGCATCTATGAAAACATGGAGTGCATCCGCACAGCGTCAGCCCGGCACAGCTTGGACTTGCTGCTTCTCCTGATGACCGACCAGTGCCCCAGGGAAGTGGTCACAAGCCTCCTGAAGCTCTCTCCGTCGTCATGCGACAGGTGCTGACCCCAAAAGACTTTCTGCCTGCCAGACCCACGGAAAAGTGCAGGGCATCCCCGAGGAGCAGGGCCCTCCACGCCACCACGCTTTCCAGCCCTGGCGGGGCAGCCAGGCCCGCAGTAGCCAAAGCTGGCCAAGCCAGCCCAGAGCCCCGCCACGAGGTTCCTCCCTGCCCCATGGGGAACACTCTCTCAGCCCCCTCCTCCTTGCCCAGGCAGGGACCCGGGCACTCCAAGCCAGGGGGCGGGAAGGGCCGCAGCTGCAGCACAGTCTGGGTCCGGCGGGGCTGGCCCGGGCACAGTGTGGCGGCCGAGGCAGCCCTGCTGACAGAGCGCTCTGGGCCCGCAGTGCTGCTCTGGCCATGTGGGATGTGATGCTTTCCCAGCCCCACACGCTGGTGAAGGTCTTGAGGGAGCTGCTCAACAGGCTCGAGGACCAGCGGCTGCGCAGGATGTTCGGCTGCAACACAGAGGACGCCTGCATCCCGCACTTGGCTGTGAGTGACCAGACCAGTCCTTGCTCTGCCTCAGGGCTGTGCCTGCCTCTCCAGGAAAACAGGCACGGCCCTCTCCCCTCCCATCTGCCCGCAAATGGTCACCTCCTCCAGGACATACGGGCACAGCCCCTTAGGGCCAGCGGGGACCTGCCCAGCGCCAGGTTCCCCTGGGCGAGCCACGCAGGGCCACCCCAAACTGCTTGGGGCCTGGTGCACAGGCACAAAGCCCAGGCAGCCCCTGCCTGCCCAAGCAGCGCTCTGCTTCCCCGCTCCCTGCATCCCCCCGCCCCGCTCTGCACACTGGAAACCTGGGGCAGGGCCAGGGCAAGGGCAAGGGCAAGGGCTGCCTCGGGGCAGGGGCAGAGACGTGGCCATGGCCTCTGCACAGGCTGAGCGGGCTGTAAGGTTGGGGACAGGAGACACTCCTCACCACTGGCATCTCGTGCCTCCTTTGTGGCAGCTCTTGCTCTTCGAGCGCTCCTCAGAGGCGTCAGAGCAAGAGGCTGCCGATGCTCAGAGGACAGGAGGAGCCGGCACAGATGACCACGTGGTGTGCAGCGAGGCGCAGGGCACGGGGGTGCCAAGCG
This sequence comes from Pelecanus crispus, assembly GCF_030463565.1. Lineage (NCBI taxonomy): Eukaryota > Metazoa > Chordata > Aves > Pelecaniformes > Pelecanidae > Pelecanus > Pelecanus crispus. Next base: position 50,889 of record NC_134667.1, on the reverse strand, counting down.
GCCCTCCGCGGGCAGAGCTGCCCCCAGGACAGGCTGTCTGGCCCCGCTGCCCTTGCCCTGAGCTGCCAGGGGGAACCAGGAGCCACACGGTGCGGGGAGCCCTGCGGGCTCTGCCAGTCTCTCACTGCTGCCTTTGTTTCAGCTGCTGGCCTCCGGCGACATTAAATCAGGGGACTTTGCTGGCCTGTACAAAGTCCACAGGTACCTGAGGCGACCAAGCCTGGTGCTGCTCTCGCTGGTGCTCAGAGGCCTCCTCACGCTGTCGCAGAGACCTGAGACGGTGAGCAGGGCAGAGTCAAGTGAAGCCCCACGTTGGCAGCGTGGGGCTGGGGCAGCGGGTAACACGCACGGGGGCTTGGCCTGGGCTGGCAGTCAGGAGGTGGGGTGACGGCTCCAAATGCCCTCGCTGTCCCCTTCCCGGGCCACAGTGTCCTTCAGGCTCGCACCTTGCCGCTGCAGCGCAAGGAGCAAGGCTCCCTCAGCCAGCTGCAGGAGCTCTCGCTCCTGGCGCATCCCTGCGCTGTCGGGCAGGAGTTTCTGCTGCGCACCGAGGCAGCCAGTGCCAAAGTGCCTCAGTGGCGGGAGCGCTGTCCCCAGAAGAAGCGTCCTGCTGAGAGGGGGATGATGAGGTACAGCCGATGCTACGGGCTGCCTCTGGGGCCTGGGGCAGCGGGCCTCTGTCACGAAGGGGTCACAGCCCGCTCGTTGCCAGCTTGGAGATCGCTGCCCTTCCCCGCACCATGCGGTGCACAAGCCATGGGGGTCCGCAGAGCGCTGCCATGGAGGGGCCTGGTGGCTGCCTGGGGAGCTTTCCAGGCCCGGAGGGTTACCAACCCCTGTGCCCGTTTGGGCCAGTTGGGAAAGGGGGTGGCTGAGCAGGGGACACGCAGCCTTTCTTCTCCTGCCCTAACTTCCCTCCCCACTGCTATCCCCGTGTCCCCATCAGCGCGCCCATGGCCACCGCCTGCCAGGAGGCTGCTGCAGGGATTCCTGTGCCGCCTGCCCTGCCAGGAAGCCTGACGGGAGGCTGCTGCTTAGTGGCCAGAGCACTTTTGCCAGGGTGGTCTTTCACCGCTTCGCAACCAGGAAATTCTGTGCTTCACACAGGCAAGAAAGATGCTGGTCCTGCTGCCGGACATCCTGGAGAGCCAGCAGAATGCCAGCACTGACAACAAGAGGAAGGCCCTGCTTGTCCTCAGAAACGTCATGGGCCATATGAAGAGGAAGGAGGCCAGCCTCACCGCTCTGCAGCTGGCGGAGAAGCTCCTGCCGCTCTTTGATGACGTAAGGCTGCTGTGGGAGCCTGAGCCCCACTGATGGGCCCTCCGCAAGGACAACTTCCCAGCAGCCCAGCCCTGCGGCAGCCCTTGGCCAGGGCTCTTCCCCTCCTCACGCCCCTGCGCTCTCGTGGGGATGGCTTCTGGGCTCTGCAGCCCCGCACGCCTTCTCCCTCACAGCTTGATGCCTCCGGGCAACCTGAGCCCCCCGGGGCCATTCAGCCGCGGCTGCAGATCTGGCCCACAGCTCCTGTGTGCAGAACCCGACTCCAAAGCAGCCCCCCTCACATCAGCCACGCTCACGCCCTTGCTCAGGGAGCGCCTGTTGCTAAAGTCCTCCTGTCCTCCTCCCTAGCAGGAGTCCAGCCAGCTGCGAGAGCTCTCCATCTGCCTCTTCAAAGATGTCATGCAGATGGCGGTGGGGAACGACAAGTGGCAGCTGAAGAAGAGCGTGCAGAGAAGCCTGCTCCCACTGCTCTTCCGCATGAGTGACCGGACCGAGAGCGTGGCCGAGGTACAGATTTCAGGCCCCAGCGGTCATGCGGAGAAGGGCGTGCTGACACCACAGGGGTGGCCTGGGCATCAGGGAGGGGCAAGGGCTGCTGGCAGTTGGACTCTGGGCAGAGCTCCCCTCCTTGCCTGCACCGCTCCCCCCACTGCCTTCCTCCTCCCTCTGTGCCTCCTGCTGCAGAGGAGGACGGGGAGGTGGGGTCCCCTCCCATCCCCGCCCCCCCCAATCCGCCCTCCTCCAGCACACCCCAGAGGAAGGCTCCCGCCATCCCCAGCGTGAGGAGGGGCGCAGAAGCTGGCACGGACATTTCCCACACCTGCCCTACCTGGTCAAGCCAGGCTCAGCAGCAGCCCATGGCCACCAAGGCCTGAACATGAGAGGCCCTAGAGGCTTCCCAGCTGCCCCTGCAGGTCTTGGAGGCCAGGCCTTTGAGCCCCAATCTGTCTCCACAAGCCCCCCAGTCCCTCTCCACAAGCCCCCCAATCCCTGTCCCCCTCTGCAGGCCTCTCGGGAAGCCCTCCTCGTCGCTGCAAAGCTGCTCAAGTGGAAACAGCTCAAGCACCTGACCAAGACCCAGCAGGCATGCAGAATTGGGGAGTGCTTGGTGAGGACAACCCCCAAGCCCCAGGGCCCGCGCTGGACGAGGGCTGCCCCCTGTGCAGCTCTGCCTCACCTGCCCTGCTCCAGCCCAGAGCCCACAGCCCGGAGCTGCATCCTCCTTCCCTGCCCTCAGGCACAGAGCCCCCCAAGGGCTCTTCTCCACGCCCCTCTCCCCTCCCCACCCTCAGCATGTTGCAAGCCCGGCTGCGCCCTGGCTCAGAGGCTCTCAGGACCTGCAGAGCCCACTCTGCCTGCGCCTGCCTCTCAACCTCAGCCCCATGCCCTTGTGCTCTCTCCAGCTGCTGCAGGACAGGAGCAGAGTTGAAGAATACCTGAGTCAGAGCCTGCCATACCTGACCGATGCTCAGGTCACCTTGCGAGAGGCGGCCGTGAGCTTCATTGGTGAGCCACAGCCCCTGTGCCCCATGGGGTCCCTCTTTTGGCAGCCTGGCCCCAGCCCCAGCCGCTGCACTGGCAGCAAGGGGCAGCCCTGCGGCTGCCACAGCCCCGACTGCCCTGTGCAGGGCCTGGGCAGCCAGGGGCTCTGTGCCTCCCTCTCCCAGCCCTGCCCACGCAGGTGGGCTTGCTGGCAGCCTTGCTCAGTCCCACCCGCCCTCGCCTACTGTCCTTCCCTGGGCTCACCCTGCTGAGGGGGAGGAGGGTGTGCAGCCAAACCGGCAGAGCCGGGAGCTGCGCTGCTGGGAGCATGCTGGGGAGCGGGAGGTCTGACGCAGCTCTGTGCCTAGGGCTTGCCGCGCAGCACCTGAGGGACAACAGCGAGGAGAAGCTGTCTGAGATCTGCAGCGGTGAGCAGGGGCAGTGCTGTGTGTGCCGGGGCTGGTGGGGCAGGCCCACAGAGCCTGGGCAGTGTGCTGCTGCTATGCCTCGCCCTGCTCCAGGGAAACACTTTCAGGGCAGAGGAACACCTCCGGGGCATTCCTGAGCAGCAGCTTCCAGCTCATCCATGTGTCCCACCTGCTCCTCCTGGCCAGGGAAATGCATGGCTGGGGCTGGCATGGTCTGGAGGGGATGCCGCGGGGTCTCTGCAGATAGGTGGGTTTCAGCTCTGTTCTCTTTCCTTCTGTTGCAGCCCTCCAGCTTTTGGAGAAAGATGCCGAGCCCTCGCTCTCGTCCCTGGCAGCTCAGACCCTGCTGATCCTGAGAGCTCCAAGGGAGCAGCCAACAGCGGGGCGGAGCCTGTGGGCGCTGTGCTGCTGGCCCTGCACAGCCAGGCAGAAGTGAAGCTCTCCTCAAGACAACGGCTCTTTTGGATTAAAGCTGGAAGCACAAGCCAAAGGCCATGGCGTCCTTCCTTCACACGGGAACCACCCTGAGCGTGCTGAGCGGACAGCGCTGTTCCTGGCCTCTACCGCTGTGCGCAGGGCAGCTCACCCCTCAGCACACCCTGGCCCCATTAGTGGTTCAGAATTTCACCCTTGTCTTAGGCTTTCCCCCAAAAGAAGCCATGTTTGTTCACCTCCTCTGGAAGTCTTTTCTCTCGGGAGGCAGAGGGCAAAAGCAGGCCCCGGAAGGAACCAGGATTGCCCCGAGAGCTGCCTCACGCCCAGGCTTTGCAGCAGCCCGTGGCAGCACAGCACACACTGACCCAGGCTGTCCTTGCAACAAAGCCCCAGCTGCCCTGCTGGACTGCAAAAGCAGGAGATTTCCTCCTGCTCTTCAGACATGGCCACCTCTGGCATGCCCTGGCCTTGCACATGTTTGCCCAGGAGCCAGGGCAGAAATTTCCCTGGGGACAGGGAGGAGCTGTGCCCCCAGGAGCACCCTGCCCCACCTCCTCTGGGCTGCTGGGGCCGGGCTCGCAGCCCTTTGGGCAGCTGGGCTGCTCTGGCCTTCTCCTGCCGCAGCAGCAGCTGTCCTCTCCCCTGACATGGTCCCCTGCATCACTGTCCTGGTTTCAGCTGGGATAGAGTTAATTTTCTTCCTAGTAGCAGGCATAGTGCTGTGTTTTGGATTTAGTAGGAGAAGAATGCTGATAACACACTGATGGTTTAGTTGTTGCTAAGTACTGCTTATGCTAGTCAAGGACTTTTCAGCTTCACGTGCTCTGCCAGGCACACAAGAAACTGGGAGGGGGCACAGCCAGAATAGTTGATCCAAACTGACCAAAGGGCTATTCCATACCATATGATGTCATGCTCAGTATAGAAACTGGGGGGGGTTGGCTGGGGAGCAGCAATCGCTGTCAGGAACTGTCTGGGCATCGGTCGGCGGGTGGTGAGCAATTGCATTGTGCATCACTTGCTTTGTATATTGTTATTATCATTATTATATTGTTATTATTATCATTATTATTTTACTTTATTTCAATTATTAAACTGTTCTTATCTCAACCCAGGAGTGTTTCTCACTCTTACTCCTCCGATTCTCTCCCCCATCCCATCGGGGCAGGGGGAGTGAGCGAGCGGCTGCGTGGTGCTGAGCTGCTGCCTGGGGCTAAACCACGACACCCACTAACACAGGGCAAAATGAAAGCATGCTCTCCTTGTCTGAACAAACAGCTGGAGAGCTGTTACTCACTTGGTGCAGGCATGATCTCCGTGACTGCCTTGGGACATCCACAGGTGGCATATGCTGGAGCTGCACACTTCTCATTCCTGGTCTTTGAGGGCTCCCCAGACTCACGAGGACCTGGGGAGCAGCAAAGCAGATGCACAGCCAGGCCTGCCTTTAGCTGTCTGCAGAGCACCCACTCTCCACCCTCAATACCAAGGCTGAGCTCAGCTCCCACAGCATAAATCTCCCACACTGGGTATTTCCACCAATTGCCCCAAAACCTACAGAGAAGAAAACACCACATAAATCACACATGGAAGGCAAAGTGGTTTTAATTCTGGCTCTGGCTTTTCTGACTGTTAAGTTCTCTCTGAGCTCCTACTGGCCAGAGGCAGCACTGGGAGGAGGGACAGGGTGGGCTGCTGGAGCCCTTTGTGCACCCTGGTCCCTGCTGGGGGCAGTTTTGGTGTTTCCTGGCTTCTTCCTCTCCAGCATTGCAGGAGTCAGATGATGTGCCCCCCCCTCATCCAGGGTTGCAATCTGCCCCCATCACCACCCAAGTGCCCTGAGTGTTTTTCTGACACGCACCTCTGGAGTGCTGAAACACTCTTCCTCCTCCTGCCTGCTGAGGAGTCATAGTCCATGGTGTCCACAAACTGGCTGTGGAGATCATAGCCCCACCACAAGGATCTGCTCTGTGCTCTCTGCCTCAGCAGGGTTTGCTCCCAAGCAGCCCCGGGTGTGGGAGATGACTGGGAGCTGTTGCTGGAGAGCCCGGGAGCTGTGGCATCCCTGGGAGCGCAGGCACAACTTGGAGGACCAGTTCTTCTCCTCCTCCCTGCTGAGTGGCCATAGTCCGTAGTGTCCACAAACCCGCTGCGGAAATCATTGCCCCGTTACAGGGATCTGCTCTGGGCCCTCTCCCCGGCACCATTCCTCTGGCAGCGGGAAGAAGGGCTTGAATCCGTGCTCCTCTTTCTTCTTTTCTTCCGGCAGGGTGTGCAGCACACAGTCAAATGGCTGACAGCAGACCGGGCATGCAGCTTTCTTTATGGACACCAGCCTTACACAGCCGCAGAAGCCCACGTAGGATGCGATGTTGAGCCTGCCTGGCCAGATGGGGCATGGCCAGCCTGCAGATGCCTCCCATGCACCTGCCCAGGTTAGCTGGCTGGTGCCGGCTGTTGCAGAGGAGCTGCTGTCCTCTGGAGAGTCCTCCATGCCCACCGCCACGTGCTGCAAAGAGAGCTGTGAAAAGGTCCTGCCCTTTCCTCCTGAAAGGACCAGAACAGTGGTGAACCCCCCTTCTGCTCTGTGAGGGGACAGCTAAGGGCCTCCCAAAGGCTGGCTCTCCTGGAGGGCTGCAAAGGCAGAAGGGCCAAAGGCGGACAAATGGGATGGGTCCAGGTGGGATGCTTTGAGAGGGAGCAGTGTTGCGGCTGTGAAGAAAGTTGCAGCGTGGGAGGGAAAAGACAGCAATGCCAAGATCCCAGAAAGAAAGAAATCCACTGCCCATGTGGTGCCCTGACACACCTCCCCAGAGTTACCTTAGACCCACGAGGCAGACCCTGTGCTCCCACAGAACCCGCCTGCTTGCTGCCGGCCCCCCACTGACTGAGGAAGGAACAGGCATATGATGGTGCTGGTGAGCAAGAAGCCCCTTTTCCAATTTTCAAGCCAGAGCGCATGGAGCTATAACCTGAGAACTAGCAAAAGAGTAACTGGAAGCCTTCACTCAGACCTTGCATTTTCAGCAGGATCCTAGGGTTGGACCCCGCTACAGTGGCCTGCGTGTGAAAACCCATAACAGTTTGGACAATAAAAATGAGGCTTTGGAGCCTAAAATGAGGCTTTGCAAGCCAAAACTAAGACTTTGGAAACTAAGCATGATGCTTTGTACACTGTAGATGTAGCTTTGGAGCCTAAAAAGAGGCTTTCTGCCCGACAACTGAGGGGTTAGACTCTCAAAATGAAACTGTGGGCCTTAAAAAAAGGCTCTGGGTAATAAAAGACAGGTCAGGACCCTAAAAATGAGGATTTGGGCCTTAAACATGACACTTTGGGCACTGAAAAGGATGGGCAGGTGCTACAAAGGAGGCTTTCGACCTGCAAAGGAGGGGAACCTCTTGGTTCCTCTAAGGCCCCAAGAAATGAAGCTTCGGTCCCTACCTACAATAGGGCTTTGGGCACCCCAGTGGAGGCTTAGAGGGGTTTGTAAAAGAAGGGTTTGGACCCTCAGAAGGGGGGTTTGGGCCTTAAAAATGGGGCTTTGGAAAGGAAATCAGGCTTTGTGCCCTAAAATGCTGCTTTGGTACCAAACACTAAGGCTTTGCCCGCCAAAAAATCGGTCTTTGCAGGCTCCAAATGAGGCTTTGGGCCCTCCATATTGTGGACTGAATCCTAAAAATGAGGCTTTGGTCCCTGAAAAGGAGCTTTTGGGAGCTAAAAATAACCCCTCTGAGCCTACAAATAAGGCTTTGGCCTCTACAACTGAGGCTTTGGACCTTCAAAATCAGACTTGGGGGCCTTCAAAACGATGCTCTGGGACCTTAAAATGACTCGTTGAACCTGAAAAGGCGGGGGCGGAACTCACAAATGAGGGTTTGTAGCCTGCAAATGAGGCGCTGGGACCTGAAGGTAAGGCTCTCGACTCTCCAATAAAACCTCTGGACTCTACACATGAGGCTGGGGGACAAAGTGCCACCACTCTCCCCTGCCTTGGCCACGCAGGGACTCGCAGGCGAGGACAGCGGCCCTCTGGCAGGGCTGGGCGCTGGTGACAGCAGGGGGCAGACAGGGGCAGAGGTGGCCGCCGCCTCAGCTCGGTCTTCGCCGGCATTGGCTGGGAGGGCTGTCAGCCTCCTCCCCTGAGGTGATGCTGCCTCTGATTGGGCCCAGGTGCTCAGGCTGCTGGGCCGCGGTGCCTGCCCTTCAGCTGAGGTCTGACCTCTGATTGGACACCTGGGCTGGCACTCTGCCCTCATTTGGGGCCCACCCCTACCCTGCGGGGATGTTTCCTCTGGTTGGCTGCCTGCTTACACATCAATCACCTGCCTTGCCCCCGCCTCCTCAAATGCGATTGGCTGTCCTGGCTCCACTGGCTCCCCGCAGACTTGTGGGCAGACGTTGCCAGGCGGCTGGCTGCGCCTTTAGGGTTTAGGCCTTCAGAATGAACTGTGGGCGCTAAGGAAAGGCTGTGGGTCATAAAAGACAGGTTGGGCCCCTGAAAAATGAGGATTTCAGCCCGAAAAAGGAGGCTTTGGGCATCGAAAGGGTGGGCTACGCGCTAAAAATGACGCTTTGGACCCTGAAAACAAGGGGCACCTCTTGTTCTGACGCTTACTTGCTGGCAGGGTGGTGCGAGAAGCAGAAAAGGCCGTGACTCTGTGTAAGCACTGCTCAGCAATAACAAAAACATCCCTGTGTTATCAACGCGGTTTTCAGCACAAACCCAAACCAGAGCCCCATACTAGCTCCTATGAAGAAAATTAACTCTCTGTCAGGCAAACCCAGCACAGCTCCCCAGTACAAGAGAAGGACTTTGACGGTGGCACAAATGACGACTCGCCAGCTTGGCAGAGCGCGGGTGCCTTTTCGTGCCCCGAGATGTCTCAGGAGGGGCAGGCTGGGCTAAAGCTTCTCTCCTCCTCCCCTCCGCGTGTTACGGTCTAGCGGGGCAGCTGGGGCTTTGCTGCAAGGACACCCTGGGTCCGGGTGTGCTGTCCTGCAGGCACCACCAGAGGCCAGGAATGACACTGTCTGCTCAGCACACTCAGGGTGGTCCCCATGAGAAGGACACCATGGGACTGGGCTTTTTGTTCCAGCTTTATTAAAAACAAACCAAACAACATTATTCAAATACGGCCATTTTCGAGAGGAGAATTTACTCTCTCAAAGGCTCAGCAGGGCCAGCAGCACAGCGACCGCAGGCTCCATCTTGACGTTGGTATCGGTTCTGTCAGGTCAAAGACAGTCTGAGCTGCCAGGGAGCTGACCGAGCGTTCAGCGTCTTTCCTCAAGGGCAGGAGGGCTGCAAGAGAAGGAATCAGAGCGGACATGAACCCCCACTGCCTGCAGAGACCCCCAGGAGTCCCCTCCAGACCATGCCAGCCCCACCCATCTCGTCCCCTGGCCAGGAGGAGCAGGTGAGACAAACAGACCAGCTGGAAGCTGCTGCACAGGAATGCCCCTTGTGCCCCTGGCACATTCCTCTGCCTGGTGAAGCATTTTCCTGGAGCAGGGCCAGGCATGGCAGCACCTTGCCCAGGCTCTGTCCGCTGCCCACTAGCCCCGGCCAGCACAGCGCTGCCCCTACTCACCGTTGCAGGTATCCAACAGACCCTTCTTGCTCAGGTTCCTCCAGTGCCGTGCAGCAAGCCCTAAGCACAGAGCTCCTGTCAGACCTCTGCTCCCTCGCGCACAACCAGCAGCACAGCCCCTGGCCCTGCCAGCTTGGCTGCGCACCCTCCCCTCCCCCAGCAGGGCTGACCCCACCCGAGGGCGGTGGGACTGGACAAGGCTCCCAGCAAACCCACCTGTGTGGTGGGCTCTGCACGGGGCAGCCGGGGCTCTGGGAGCCACAGGGCTGCCCCTTGCTGCCAAGTGCTGCCAGTGCTGTGGCAGGGACTGGGGCCAGGCTGCCAGAAGTGGGTCCCCAGGGGCTGTAACTCACTGATGAACCTGACGGCTGCCTCTCGCAAGGTGGCCTGAGTGTTCTTCAGGTACTGCAGGCTCTGACGCACACATTCTTCCACCCTGCTCCTGTTGTGCAGTAGCTGGAGAGAGCACAAGGGCACAGGGCTGGTACAGACCCTCACCGCACGCCCAGAGTACTCCCTCCTACCAGCACCCCCCTTCCCTCCCCGTGATTCCCATCTCCCAGTCAGGAGCCCTGTGGGGCTGAGGTTCAGAGACAGCTGCAGGCACAGGAGGCCCCGGGGGTGCCGAAACCCCTCTGTCCCACTACCAGGGCTTACAAGTGCCATGGTCTCCTTCAGCACCCTGGGGGCAGGGAAGGGAGAGGGGCGTGGAGAAGAGCCCTTGGGGGCTCCGTGCTTGAAGGCAGGGAAGAAGGATGCAGCTCCAGGCTGTGGGCTCTGGGCTGGAGCAGGGCAGGCGAGGCACAGCTGCACAGCTGCACAGCCCTCCCCATGGGCACATGGGGCAGCCCTCGTCCAGCCCCAGCCCTGGGGCTTGGGGGTCGTCCTTACCAAGCACTCTCCAATCAGTTCTGTCTGACCTGTCTCGGCCAGGTAGCTGAGCTTCCTCCGCCCCAGGAACTCTGCACAGGCGAGGAGGGTGTCCCTAGAGGCCTGCAGAGGAGCAGAGGCTGGGAGATGGCACCGCAGCCCAGGGAAGGAGACCTGGCATCCTCCTCCTCTTGGCCAGGCTCCAAGCCATTCCCAGCCCCTTACGGGAAGAAGCAGCGGGGGACAGAGTCTGAACTGGGCTCAGTGCCCGGGGCAGGGACACGAGGCAGCCACCACCTCAGGTATCTTGTGCTGCCGGCCAGCAGAACAGAGATCCTCAAGAGCTGCTGAGCTGCCGCCAGGGATGGGGCAGACCAAAGGGCAAAGGAGCTGTGGGCCCAGAGCTGTAGGCAGCGAGGGCCAGAGTCCCAGAGACGCCGGGGCAGGATGGAGCCAGCAGCACCTCCCATGGACATCCCCCAGCAGCACGCTTGGCTCCCCAGCCGGGGCTGCCCCAGATCCTTCACACCCAGGCTCCGGGTGGGCAGAGCTTTGATCCCAGGATGCAGGGCCAGTCCGCCACTGGCTGCATCTCCCTTCCCACCATTGTCCCTGCCCCAGGCTGGGGAACAAGCTAGCTGGCTCTCCACCCCTTGTAAGTGCTGCCCCCCTCTGCACAGACCAAGTTCACTGGCCCAATGCAGAGGGAGCTGGGTGAGCAGGGCTTTGTTCCTGGGGCCATCCTGCTCTCTGGGAGCTGGGACGTGCCCTGGCCCAAACATTTGGATGTTGGTATGGCTCCTGTCAGGACAAAGACGGTCTGAGCTGCCAGGGAGCTGCCCGAGAGTTGAGTGTCTTTCCTCAAGGGCAGGAGGGCTGCAAGAGAAGGAATCAGAGCGGACGTGAACCCCCACTGCCTGCAGAGACCCCCAGGAGTCCTGCACAGGGATTGGGGCTCAAAGCCCTGGCCTCCCACACCTGCAGGGATAGCTGGGAAGTCTGTAGGGACTCGTGTGTTCGGTGGCCATGGGCCAGCACGGCCGAGCCCTGCTGGACAGGTCTGGCAGGTCAGGCAGGGCAGGTCTGGGGAAGGTCTGTGCCAGGTTCTCCGTCCCAGCTCGTGCTGGGTCTGCAGGGACCCTTCTGACGGGCTGCACTGGAGGAGGGCTGAATGGGGAGAGCGGGGCTGGGAAGGGACCCCAGCTCCCCATCCACCTCTGCAGCAGGCAGCAGGGCAGAAAGAGGAAGGCAGTGGTGGGACCGGTGCAGGGAAGGAGGGGAGCAGTGGGACGCTGAGGTGACACACTTTCCCAGACTCTGACGTCCAGCAGCTCTTGCCCCCTATGCCCAGGTCCACCCCCGTGGTGTCAGCACACCCTTCCCCACCACAGTGGTCGCTGGTCACTGCACCTTGGCCACGCTTTCGACCTGGTCATTCATGTGGAGGAACAGGGAGATCAGGACCTCCTGCACTTTCTTCTTCATCATCTTCTTCTTTCTCCCCACCACAGTCTTCATCAGGTCTTTGAAGAGGCTGATGGAGAGCTCCCGCACCTGGCTGGACTCCTGGTAGGGAGGCGGACAGGGGGACGTCAGCAACAGCCGCTCCTTGCCCACGGTGAGCAAGGGCGTTAGCGTGGCTGGCATGAGGGGAGGTGCTCTGGGGTCGGCTCCTAAACAGAGGAGCTGTGGGCCAGATCCCTAGCTGCAGCTGAACGGCCCCAGAGCCCTGAAAGGCCCCGCAAGAAGAGCGAGGAGGGGAGCCCTGCCAGAGTGCTGCCCACAGGGCTGGGCTGAAGGGCAGCTGTCCCTGCAGAGCACCCAACTGTAGGGCTCAGGCTCCCACGGCAGCCTTACATCATCAAAGAGGGGCAGAATCTTCTCTGCCAGCTGCAGAGCGATGAGGCTGGCCTCCTCCCCCTTCAGGTGACCAATCATGTTCCTGAGGAATACCAGGGCCTTCATCTTGCCATCAGTGTTGGCATCCTGCAGGGTCTCCATGATGTCGGGCAGCAGGACCGGGATTTTTCTTGCCTGTATGAAACACAAAGTTTCCTCATTGTGAAGTGCTGAAAGACCACCCTGGCAAAAATGCACTGGCCGCTGAGCATGAGCCTCCCGCCCGGCTTCCCAGCAGGTGGCACAGGAGTTGCTGCAGCAGCCTCCTGGCAGGCAGTGGCCACTGATGGGGATGCAGGGGGAGCGCGAGGAAGGGAAAGGAGCGCAGGAGAGCAGTGTCCCTTGCTCAGCCACCCCCTTTTCCAAATGGCCTCAAGGGGCAGATGGATTGCTAAACCTCCGTGCCTGGAGGGCTCCGCAGGCATCCACCAGGCCCCTCCATAGCAGGGAGGGTGACTGGAGCCGTCACCCCACATTCTGACCCAGCCAAGGCCAAGCCACCGTGTTACCCGCTGCCCCAGGCCCCGGCTGATAACTTGGCTCTGCTTGACTACACCCTGCTCACCGTCTCAGGTGTCTCTGAGAGCGTGATGAGGCCCCTGAGCACCAGCGAGAGCATCACCGGGCGTGGATGCCTCAGGTACCTCTGGGCCTTGTACAGGGCAGCAAACTCCTCTGTTTCAATGTCAGCGCAGACCAGCAGCTAAAACGAAGACAGCAGTGAGAGACCAGCAGAGCCCACAGGGCTCCCGCCACCGCGCTGGCACAAAGGAGGCACGATGCAAGTGTCTCATATCCCCACCCTGGAAGCCCCCTCAGCCTGCACAGCGGCCACGCCTGTGCCCCAGGCCCAGCTACTGCCCCTTTCTGTGCTCCTGCCCTAAGTTTCCAGGCTGCAGAGTAGGGCAGGGTGACGCAGGCAAGGGGGAAGCGGAGTGTTGCCCGGGAAGAGCCAGGCTTCGTGTTTTTTCACCAGGGCCGAAACAGCACGGGGTGGCCCCAAGTGTCTGGCATGGGGTCTGTCTGGTGCTGGGCAGGTCCCTGCTGACCCTAGGGGGCTGTGTCCGTATGGACTGGAGGAGGTGGCCATTTGCAGGCAGACAGAAGGGGAGGAGGCTGTGCCTATTTCCCTGGGGAGCCAGGCACAGCCCTGAAGCTGAGCACGGTCACTCACAGCCAAGGGATAGATGCAGGCGTCCTCTGCAGCACAGCGGAACACCTTGCGCACCCGCTGGTCCTGGAGCACACTGAGCAGCTCTGTCAAGACACTCCGCAAAGCCCAAGGCGCAGAGATCATCAACTCCCACATGGTCAGGGCAGCGCTGCAGAGCCAGAGCTCTCAGTCAGCAGGGCTGCCTCGGCCACTGCACCATGCCCGGGCCAGCCTCTCGGGACCCAGGAGGTGCTGCAGCCCTGGCCCTGCCAGCCCCCATCACTGGGGGTGCCCGGGGGCCCTCCCCGCGCAGGCAGGAGGGGGCTGAGGTGGTGTTCCCCATGGAGTAGGGAGGGGCGTCGTGGCAGGGCTCTGGCTTGGCCAGCTTTGGCTGCTGCGGGCACGGCTGACCCACTGGGGCCGGGAAGCACAGTGGGATGGAGGGCCCTGCTCCTCGAGGATGTCCTGCAGTTTTCCGTGGGTCTCGCAGCCAGAGAGTGCCTGGGCCCCTTTCCCCACAGGGAACAAGGCCTCAAGGTTGTCGGGGCCAGTACCTGTCACATGTTGGAGAGATCTTCAACAGGCTCCTGACCACCTCCCTGGGGCACCGGTCGATCAGTAGGAGAAGGAGTAAGTCCAGGCTGCGACGGGCTGGCTCCGTGTGGATGCACTCCACGTTTTTGTGGATGCACCTCATGATCTTTGGCACCTGGAGGGGACGCAGGTGAGGATGGTGCTGCCACTGGAGTGCAGCCATTTCCCAAGCTGCCACTGAAACGGTTGCTGCCCTTCCCATCCCTCTCTGCTGCCTTGAAACGGCTTCAGGTGCCCGAGAGAGTTGGGTTAAGGAAGAAAGGAAGAACAAGGCCTGGCAGGCCTCACGGGCAGGGCAGTCCAGCTACAGAGCACTTACATCTGTCAGCCAGGAGGCAGGGTCTCTCACAGCCATGTCCAGGACGTTGCTGCCCATCTGCCTATCACAGATGTCATCTGCTGTCAAGGCCTCAGTGGCCACAAGGAGAATGTCTGTCATCTGAGAAGGCTGGAGGTATTCACTAAACACCTACAGGAGGAAGGAAGGGAGGGAAGACATGTCCCGCTGAGCACCCCGATGGTGCTGCTTGGCTGAGCAGCGTGAACAGCTCTGGCGAGAGATGCCCGGCAGCGCTGTCAGCAGTGCCCGCAGGAAAGCCAGAAGCAGGGGTTGCAGTCTCTGCAGGGCAGAAGATCCACAGGGTGAGGGAAGAGGGTGGGGGTCCTGAGCACCGTGTGATGGCCCTACAGAGAACCAGGGCTTGCTGGTGGCCAGGAGGGCTGAGCTGCTGCTGGGACGATGGATTGCTGCCCTCGGATAGTCCCCGCTCGGGGACGGCAGGAACCCTTTCACCAGGGACAGTGAGGCCATGCCAACCCCACTGATTCTGGGTCCCTTTGCTCACACAAGCCTCCTGCTGATGCCACGGACAAGAGGCCCAGCAAGGGGGGAGCTCATTACCGTGGTCACATTGCTGCTGCCAAGCAAAGAAAGCAACCAGGTGCTCTCAGAATCCCATCCTGCTTGGGGCTCTGGCTGCTCCGGATTATCCTCTGGCAACGTCTTGCCTACATGGAGGGAAGCACAGAAGAGTCGGTAAGACACAGCGTCTTTGCCAACAAGCTTCCCAAACAGGGAAAAGAGCTTTAAGCTCGGCATGGCTGAGGAGGGAGGCAGTGCTGGGGCCGGCTCCCATCCCCGAGCAGCCCTGCCATTCAGGTGCCACCGTGGCCCATGGCCCACAGGACCCCTGCTGCCGGTGTGCTGTGGAAAGAGGATCCCAGCATGAAGCCAGTTGCTCTCGCTGGCCCTGACCCTGCCAGTCCCGGGGGCCCCTCACTCACTGATCTGCAGCGGCTGGACCATGGACACCTCGTAGGGCTCCGGTGGAGAGCTGCTCTCCTGGGGAGCCCCTACCTCCTCCCAGGCCACCCTGGGGCGGCTGGGGGGTCTCTCTGCCATCCTGCAAAATGGAGGAAAGTGGAGGAGGAGCAGGGACAGCTTAAGGAAAACGCCTCAGTGCTGCGGGGCTGCCAGGGGGCAGCAGGGAAAGACGTGGGCTGCGCTCCGGGTCCCCTCGCCAGCTCCACGCTCCTGCCCTGTCCCGTTGCTGTCTTGTCAGACGCTGCAGGGCCGTGGCCACGCTGGCTATATATGGTGCCGTGGGGTGTCACAGAGGGGCGTCACAAAGGGCCCCACTGTGACCCGCCGCCCGGGCCGGGAGGGGCAAGGCGTCCATGGCGGGGGGTAGGGAGCCAGCTCACCATTGGTCTATGGGTCC
Source organism: Pelecanus crispus (assembly GCF_030463565.1). Classification (NCBI taxonomy): domain Eukaryota; kingdom Metazoa; phylum Chordata; class Aves; order Pelecaniformes; family Pelecanidae; genus Pelecanus; species Pelecanus crispus. The sequence goes on along the minus strand of NC_134667.1, from coordinate 35,431 downwards.
TCTCGGGGTGCCCCCAGGCCCCCATCTGCCCTTATGTCCCCTCAGGACCCTCCTGTACCGTCCGGCTCATCCCAGAGCCCTGTGTTCACACGTGCCGGCACGGCCCCGGGACCTCCCTGGAGTCCCCTGCTTCTCCCGCTCTGTGTAACGCTCTCTTCGCATCTCTACGGTTTCCGGCATGTCACAGTTACATCCTTTCCCCCACTCTGAAAATCTCTCTCAGCACCAGGAAGCAAAAGATGTTTACGCCTGCTCCGCTCCTCCGATTGGTTTGGAGATACTATTGTCGGTGGGACTCTGACAGTGGGTATGGCCTACCAGATGCTCTCAGAATAGGAAACTCAAAAGAAATATTCTCTCTTTTCTACACTGCCTTAACATCTTTAAGTAATGCCTTCACCTACAGCTGAAGCGACAGAGGACCTGAGGAGTCGTTCAGAAAACTCTTCTCTAAACACATGGATCTCACTGGGATCCAAACCAAGCCAAACTGATTCGAGCAGCTTCTAAGCTGCTCCTTATTTGTGCCTTTAGAGGTTTCTCGAGATTCCTAAGGTGCGCAGTGGAGAGGATCGACATTTTTTGATGGTGTCTGCCGTCTCATTGCTTACAGAAGCGCTCATTCACTTTTGGTTCCGTCAACCATGGCTCAAGGTGCAACTCACTGCTTGAGAAAGTGAGAAACTCTTGGAGACGGCAGACCATGAAAGGAGAAAACTAGTTGGCCTGGGGTGAAACTGGTGACACCATAAAGGGAAAAGCTACCAGACAAAAGATCAGAAAGTAGAGCGTCAGCGTGAAAGGGGGCAAGAGGGACTAGCAGGTGCAGCTAAAAAGCAGCCGGGGATGCCTGGGGGCACAGAGGAGGTGGGGCAGGGTGCTCCTGGGGGCACAGCTCCTCCCTGTCCCCAGGGAAATTTCTGCCCTGGCTCCTGGGCAAACATGTGCAAGGCCAGGGCATGCCAGAGGTGGCCATGTCTGAAGAGCAGGAGGAAACCTCCCGCTTTTGCAGTCCAGCAGGGCAGCTGGGGCTTTGTTGCAAGGACAGCCTGGGTCAGTGTGTGCTGTGCTGCCACGGGCTGCTGCAAAGCCTGGGCGTGAGGCAGCTCTCGGGGCAATCCTGGTTCCTTCCGGGGCCTGCTTTTGCCCTCTGCCTCCTGAGAGAAAAGACTTCCAGAGGAGGTGAACAAACATGGCTTCTTTTGGGGGAAAGCCTAAGAGAAGGGTGAAATTCTGAACCACTAATGGGGCCAGGCAATGCAGCAGCAGGCAGCATCAGTCTCCCCGGCGCAGGGCTGGGGCATTTTAGCTCTCCCCTTCCCTCCTGCCTCTTCTTTTCAGCCCCTCCATCAGCCCTGCTTTGCTCACAGTCCTCACAGGCCCCACTGCACAGCCTTTCTGCAATGACCCCTGAGCCAAGCGGCCATGGGGCTGAAAGCAACCCAGCTGCTTGCTATCCCAGACAAGCCTGGCAGTGCCGTCGCCATTACAAACACCACCAAATCAAGTCCTTGGCTGCTTCTGGAGATGGCAGAAGCAAAGGCTGTCTGCCAAACGGACAGAACAATCTGCTGCCTCTCGAGAAAGCCCAGGAAAAGTGCTTCAGCCTTCAGCTAAGCACACGGTAAGGGGTCTTGTAAGGCATGTCATCCGTATAACTGTGTTTTCTACAGGCAGATATAACACAGTCCCTCCAGGAGCCCATGCCACGTACCGCTCCCGCCCTCCTCTTCCCCGGACCAGCAGGGGGTGCAGCTTGGGGTCCAGCTTCCCGCAGTCGTTGCCTGCTGCGTGCCTCTTTCCCCGACTGCCACCGCTGCAGCACTGCCAGCTTGCTGCAGACACACAGTGGGAGGGAGCGGTGTGAGCACAGGGAGACCGCTCTGCAGCCGGGGCTGCTGTGGCTGCAGAAGGCGGCTCTGCTGAGAGGCCAGTGCCAGGCAAAGCGCCTCTCTTTCCCAGAGCTGCGGGGAGCGGGAGGAAGGGCACTGTGCGAGAGGAAGAACTGCCCGTGTCTGCAGAGATTTACCACTTGAGCTTGTCCTGCAGATCCATCTGGTCATCCCTCTGCCCCCTGCGCTTGCAGGCGACCTGCCCCAGGACGCACGTCACCACCTCCCGCAGGGCCTGGTGTGTCTGTGGGGAAAGGCTCCTGCAACAGCAAGGACAACGTCTCTCTGACCCTTCAGCTCTCACCCTCCTGCCTCTTCCCGCACCCAGCCCCACACGTACGTGGCCCCATTCGGCCCCACAGCCCCTTCGAGGCAGGAGGAGTTTCAAGCACCTGCTCTGGCCCCTGCCATCGGGCTCTAACCCTGCTCATTCCCATGGCAGGAGAAATCCCTGGCTGCTCTATGCGGCCCCATGCCTCAGGGGTTGGCTTCCTTGACCCACCACCGGTGGCTCAGCACCACCCCACTCTCCCAGGCCTTGGCTGCAGCCGCCGCACTCTTACCGCTTAGGTGGGACAGCATCGTCCCTGTCGACCGTGGGTGGCTCTTCTCTGGCCTCTTGCCACTCCTCCATCATCATCTCTAGGAGGTCGGGGCTGGACTCCCCCGACTCCGTGCTAGTCGGAGGGCTGACCAATAATTCCTCAGAGGACTTGGACTCCTGCATAGGAAGAGACTCTCATACAACAGCCCCACACCCAGAGGGTGCTCTTTTTCTGCAGGAATTCAAAGTACCTGGGTCCCCTGCGTCTCCTCTTGTGTCTCAGTGTTTGCTTTGGGCGTCTCCTCCTCTCTCTTAGCCTTTGCTTTGGTCCCTGGCGGGGTTTGCCCTTTACTTCTTTTGTCTGTTTTCTTCTTTTCCTCTTTGTCCAAGTATTTCTGGATGTGTTCTGGAAGCGTCTCCTTCTTCTTTGAGCGTTTTGTCTGGAGGGTGACCAAAATGCAACAGCAGGCAGCATTAGTCTGGCCTGCAGAGGCCGGAGCTCTTTTCATTCCTACCCTCCCTTCTGCCTCTTCTCTTCTGCCTTTCTGTCCACATTGGTTTGCTCCCAGGTTCCTGCAGGCTCCACCAAAGAGCCTGTCTGTAATGACCAGGGAGCTAAGCGAGAGACCACCAGGCTAAAAACCACCTGGCAGCTGGCTATGCCAGACAAGCCTTGCAGTTACGCTGCTGACAGAAACGTCCACAAGTAAGGTCTTTGGGTGTGTTCCAGGAGAGCAATGGAAGTGAAAAGTATATTCTCAAATGGCAGAGTAACCCACCTCGCTTCAAGTAAGCACGAAAGCAACTGCTCAGTGGTCCCGTGAACACACGGTGAAGAATCTTGTGAGAAGCGGCATGAACGGAGCAGCGCTTCTCTACCGTCCAGTATGACACGCTCACTGCATGTCGCGTGAAGAGAGGCTTTAGAAGGTACCCAATTTATTGTTATAAGTCCGGTCGCGTTCAGTACACTGAACTATCACGATTACGGATTCACAAATAACGTAGGCACCTTTCGGCTTTGGAAGGTACCCAATTTGTCGTTATAAGTCCGGTCGTGTTCAGTACACTGAACTATCACGATTACGGATTCACAAATAACGTAGGCACCTTTCATCTAGTCGTGCTGCATGAACTATCACGGCCACACTTAAAGTGTCTGGTCGCGTTCAATGACCACTATCACGCTAGAGCAACAAATCAAAGCAATTTATTAAAGCAACAGACACACAGGTTCTTTGGATTACCGGTGATAAATTCACTGACTGCAAGGCACCTACGCGTACCAAAGTTTAGAATAACACAGATGCATCAAAAGACATAAAAGCGACTCTATAGAGGTTTCTAAGTTTCCCGCGGAGGCACTTGGTATAACCAAGTGTTAGATTCTTACCCAAAGGCGTCCCGATGGGGGGGAAGAGAGGCTCAGCCCGTCGACTGATCCCAGAGGTCAGAGTAGTACACGATGATGTCTTCCCCAACATCCCCTCTCCCTTAGGCCAATTTTATAGTATTTTTACACATTAGGTGGAGCTTGAGGGACTCTAGTCATACATACTTTTGTTACGATTGGTGTAAAACTTTCTCGCTTCGTTTTAAAGGTACAGGCCCAGAAAAATTCAGAGCGTAGGCTCAGTGAGGGGGGGTCTTACCTTGGAGGCAGGTGGGTTTTGAGATGGGAGTGTGTTCTAGTATTATAATGATATTATAATGAGTAAAGTTTACTAAAGGACAGCATTTTCGTCAACATCATGATAGTTTGCTGATGCAGGGTATCACTTATGCAGCTTATCAGGGCCATGATGCCCCTCCGAGTTCCCTTATCACAGGGCTTGGCCGTGACGTCTCCACACCACTCCACCCCCTGGGCAGCTCCTCTCAGAATCAGCACACCAGGCTCCCCTGGGTTGCGACATCCAAGGTTACAGGCTTAGGAACTTCCTGTGGCATAGATTCCTTGCATCCAGCTGCATTCCATCCAGAAATCTTCTTCAATGCTGTACCTTTCTTGTAATTGTAAATCTAAGTCTGATGTCTAAGTCACCTCCAGCAATCACTCCACACTGCAGCAGCCCACGTCAGGTACCTTTCCTCTCCTCTCAAGAGCTCTGGTAATGAAGTCTATTGTTCTGGGCTTGACCAGGGGAATTAGTTTCTTTTCCTCTTCCTTTTCCTTCAAGGAGCTCCCCTGGATGGGCGGTAGCCGCCTGCAAAGACACAACAGCGTGCGTTGGCAGGAGTGCGCGAGGGGCTCGTTCCACATCTTGTGCTTCCAAGTGGCGCACCTGCTTCTGCAGCAGAATGCACTCTGCTGGCCTCCTTGTGATCAAGTCCACAGAGACGGAGAAGACCCCAAGCTGTCAGACCCAGATGTGCCCAACAGCTCCACTAAAACTCAGGATGCCCAGGTCTAGGCCCTCTCTTGCTGGAGCAACAAGAGGAACAGGGTCTGATGCCCGGACATACTGCTACGCCCTGCAGGTCAGTGCACTGGAGTCTGCCCAGTGGTCCGAAAGACAGAGGCAAGATCACAGGGTCACCCTCATCCGTTTATGCAAGCGTCTCACCTGGCACGAGGCTCACTCCTCTCAGCTTTCTGGCCCTGCTCTGGCCTTACAGTCATTGCAGGTAACTGCTTCGGAGAAAGCCTTGCTTGATGAAGGAGACACTTCTCGGCAAGATTCTCTAGAAACAGGAAATGAGACAAGTCTTCAGAACAGCATCTTGGTGGTGTTCTGGGAACGAGGTACCTATTGTGTCCCAGTTCCAGCGAGAGTGACGTGCAGGTGTGCTCAAGCCTGTGGTAACACTGATGAAGGTGGTCCTTTTCATCCCTTTGGATGAAAGCCATGCTTCCTGGGAGGTCTCAGGCCTTTTCGACACAGTTTTTTTCTCCAGCTCCTCATGCCTACAGTGCACCAGGATTCCCTGTGCTGAAATGGGGGGTTCCCTGGGAGATACTCGTGGTCTGCAGGACTCATTCTGGGGAGGGGAATCATTTAGCACAAGAGGAGGCGGCTCTTGCATTTCTGGATTGGTCCCGTGCACACAGATTTGCTGCTGGGGCAGGTTTGCACCAAAGGAATTGCTTCTGAGACATCTGAGAACATGCTGGGTAGAAGCAGGGTTAGTGCTTTGCACAGTTTGCAGCCCAGGCTGGGGAGTGGAGGCCACTGGGAAGGTGTCCTTCAGCAGTCCCAGCGGCCATTTGTGGTGCAGGGCTGTTCTGAGACCTTGTTGCACAGTGGGTCACTGGAGCTTTACCATGATGGGTACAGTCACAGGAGGTGCCTCTCCCTCTTCCAGGCATCCTGGGATAACCTCAGCTCTAATCCCCTCCACTTGTGGAGGAAGGAAAACCTACAGCCCTGTGCCAGCAACCCGCTGGTCCCTTACCTTTCTTTCCACTGTCACCACCTTTTCCCCAGCCCTGCTCTGGGGCGGCCTTCACATGTCCTGTCAGGTCTGCTTTCACTGTTGGCATTTTAGGCACAGTCTCAAGCTTGTACCTGGAAAGAGGAAGAAGGCACCAGTCTGAACAAAGGACATTGCATTGTTTCCCAAGGCAGCCCATCCTGGAGGACCATAGTAGGAATGCCAGTGACTGGAGGGGCAGGCGAGGCCCCGTAAGCCTGTGCCAGTGTTTTTCCATCCTTCCCGTGAGAATGGCCGTCCTCCCACAAACCCCCTTGCTGCTTCCGGGGAAAATGATTCCTCTCTTCCTCATAGCGCACATGGAGAGCAGACTAATCTCTAGGGCTCTGATTATCCAACACCTTTCTGAATTCTGATCTTGTCCTCCAAGTTTCTTGTAGAGCCTTGACAGCATTGTCGCTCTGCCACTGTGTGTTTGGCTGTGAAACAACACACAGCGAAAGCTGATGAGCAGCAAGAGCTTTGAGTGCTGGCAGTTTGCTGTGGGAAAAATCGCTGGACGTTTGCAGTGTGGGAGCAGGGCTCTGCCGATTGCAAACAGTGGCGTTCCGCGCTTGCTTAGCTCCTTACACTGCCAACACCCATGTCACTCTCACAATGGGCAGAGCCCTGTTCTGACACTGCAAGCAGCCAGCGATTTCTCCCACCGCAAAGGTGCCAGCACGGGAAGCTCTCGCTCCTCCTATACCATCCTTTCCCCTGCTCTGCGTCCCGCTCTCTCCCCCTGTCTCTCCCTTTCTCTCCCCCCTTCCTTTCCCCTCACACCCTTTCCGCTCTCTGCCCCTGTCCTGATCCCTCTCCCATTTCTCTCACCCCGCTCTCCTGCTGCCTGGTGCAGGGCGCTTGGCCATCCTCCATCCCCGCCGCCACCGCTCGCTCCTTGGGGCAGCCGCCCTCTGCCACATACTGGGAGAGCTCGGGGAACTCATGGAGGAAGTCAGACAAGTCGGGGTCATCGGGGACGGTGTCCTTGCTGTCCCCCAGCCCTGCCACCACCGCCTGCTCCTTGGGGCAGCCGCCCTCTGCCACACATTTGGAGAGCTTGGGGAGCTGGTGGGGGAAGGCAGTCAAGCTGGGGCTGTCAGGCACATTGGGGACAGTGTCCTCACTGTCTGTGGTGTTGAGCCAGGTGAGCATACAGTTGGTGGTGGTGTCCTCTACCTGCTCAGGGAGGGCCTTGCCAAAGGCGTCTGGCCCCTGCTCGGACAGATCCGTGGGCTTCCCTGGGGCTGCTGGGGTGGTCACCGCTGCTGAAAAAGCAAACAAAGGCAACCCAACCCCGGGGCGATGCAGGCTTTCCTCAGCTTGGCCACCCACCTGCAGGTTCAGGCCACCCCAAACCTCACCTTCGGGTTTTATTGCAGTTCCGCAGGTCGGTGGAACCAGGGCACGCTGGTGGGGGCTGGCAGCAGGGACACTGTCCTCACTGGCCGCCCCGTCCTTGTTGGAGGCCTCCGACGGCTGCTGGCTGCTGCCAGGCACCTGGAGGGAGAAACAACTTCCATGTCTGCAAATCCCCAGTTATCAAAGGCTGTCAACAGAGGTGGAGCCGACCATGCCCTTGATTGGTTTAGGTGGGCTTGGTAGTGTAGGTTAATGGTTGGACTGGATGATCTTAAAGGTCTTTTCCAACCTAGACGATTCTATGATTCTATGAGCACGAGAGCCACATGAAGGCCTGGGGACAGCAAAGGCACCTGCTCTGTCCCCACCACAGCATGCCCGCTCCACAGCCTGCAGCCGTCTCTTGGAGAGGAGGCCACTCCGCCTTCCCCTGCCCTGCGCACATCAGACACCCACCTCCAGCTCTCAGGGCTCGGGCTGGCGACCCTCGGGGCAGCAGCAGGAGCCGCTCAGACCCTGCCTGTGGCCTTGGCCCTGGGGCTGAGCACTCGGGGCTGGGCTGGGGAGCTGGGCCATGCTGGGGCCCAGGGCACTGAGGTCTCCAGGTCCCTGTCCCCAGGCCCACCCGCACGGGGAGATTCCTGCTCCTCCTTCTCCTTCTCCTTCTCCTTCTCCTTCTCCTTCTCCTTCTCCTCCCACTCCCACCCCCGCCCCCGCAGCTCCCCGCCCCCCCCCCACCCCGCTCCCCCCCTCCCCCATTTCTCCTCAGGCTGCTCAGCCTCTGCCCCCTCCGGCCCCGCCCCAGGCTGCCTGGGACTGACAGGCCGCCTCCGGCTCCGCTCATTGGCTCAGCTGTGGCCAATGGCGTGGCTGTTGCCAGGCGGGCACAGGCAGCCCGCGCCTCTCCTCCCAGGGCTGCCCTGCGCCCGCTGCCCCCCAGCCCGCAGCGGCTCCTCAGCCCGCCGGGACACTGGGCCTGCGGAGAGACGGCCTGCGAGAAGGGCCATGGCCCTGGGGCTGTTCTCTCAGCAGCGCAAGGGCTGTGCACAGCCCTGCCCTCCCTCAGGGCTCTCCAGCCCACCTCCCAAATTGCCAACGTCCAGGGGTTTCTCCCACGCCAAAGGTGCCAGCACCCAAAGCTCTGCCCAGCCCTCACCCTCCCTTGGCGCCGCTTCCACAGCACCACAAACACGGGGGCTCTGGCTTTGCCTTGCCTCCCTACGGCCCTGACATCGCTCGCACGCTCAGTCGAGACAACAAAAAAAAACCTAAAAGAAAAATCACTTTTATAAAAAGAAAAGAAGCAGCAGGAGAAAGTTACATACTACCTGTGAGTAAGCATTTAAAAAAAAAAATTAATTTTACTCCCACGGAGCATGGCATTTTCTACTGCTGCACCAGACTGATTATTTTTAATTTTTTTTATACCTTAATCTACACAATCATTCGTGTTCCAGCCAGGACTACTGACATCACACCCACCACTGTCCCCCACAGATTACCATCACCGCTCATTAATCCCAGCGGGAATGCAAACTACATCACCATTAGGAAACTTCACCCATCAAATATGCAAACAAGAGTCAACAAATCTGTTAACCGACCTGCACACCAGCACTCCTACACACAAACAAAATAACATCTACACCCATAAACCCAAGTAAAAACACCCACTGCAAAACAAAAGGCACATCCAGCACACAAAGGCTCAACAAAAGGAGCGAACAACCTAAAAAACCAACACCACACTCTGCCCATGCAGGACTCCCAAACCACAGACAGCGCCTTCCAAACGCTACCGGCAAACCGCCACGATCGCTGTGGGCCATCCCTGGGAGCCGGACCATGGAGCTGCACTTCCGGGTACGAGGGGGGCTTCTGGCGCGCCGCTCTGTGCTGCACAGGGCCGACTCTATAGGCCGTACCATGGAGTTGGACCTCCAGGGTCGAACTCGACGGTGCAGGTCATAGAGAGGAGCTTTTGGTTTCCAACTCTACGATCCAGAAGTTCCTCTCTATGGTCCGGAAGGCCTCCAGCATTACCGGAAGTCACACATTACTACCGGAAACACCACCAAAAAAAGGTGAGTGACCACAATATGACCAATAAGTCCCCCCAAACACAACAATTAGGGGTTTAGGGCCACAATTTAGGGGTCTGGGCCTGCTTCACAGAGGGAGGGGAGGGGAGGGGAGGGGAGGGGAGGGGAGGGGAGGGGAGGGGAGGGGACGGTGAAAGGGCTAAACCTCTGACAATACCTGACTCAGATAGTTTTAGTTATCTGCTGAGACAGATATTTCGAAGAATGTGACTCCTTGTCTGGCACGATTAAAACAGACCCTGAGCAAGCTTGTTAGGCTTCCTGTGTGAAACACTGATAACATAGACTCAGGACCCCCGTGCTGAGATAAGCACTCAAGGAGCTGGTCTCGTAGCATTCCAAGGCCAAAGGACTGATGAGCTAATTCGAATGACCATAAATGGACAAAGGAAGCCCAAAAGTTCAACTAGCGGACAAGTGAAGAAGACTATTGGAGACCACCAGAGGACCCCTGAAGACCACCAAAGAGGATGACTACGCCTGCGGATTAGACATTTGCATATGTTAATGAGTTCCAAGAAATCTCATGTTTATGTAGATGAATTCCCAGAAATCATATGAATATGTATAACTTGATAGTATAAAATCTCTGGAAGTTTGCCAAATTGTTGGAGCACTCATGGTGGAACGATCCCCAGTGCTGCCCAGCGCTGTAATAAAGAATGCCTGCTTAATAGTAACTTTGTTGCTATTGAGTTTTATTTCGGGAACTTTCTGAAGACTCCGTTTCCTCTTGAGGAGAGGTTCGGACTTTGAAGAATAGTATCTGCGAGTTTTTGTATCAGTTTTGGCGACCCAGATGGGACCATCTCTGTCCGGCTGCAGGACCCCTGAGTCGGAGACTCCCTTGGCCGGCCCCAGAGAATTCTCTGGAGGGACTCCCTGATTCGGCAGATCCGTGCAGGGGCAGACAAGGACCTCTGGTAAGAATAAGGCATTCTTTTTTTGTTTTGTTTGTCTGTTTTGACCTACTCGTAAGTCGTGGTTCGTGAGAACCCCGCAGGGTGGCATACAATTGCATATATGATATGTATTAGTCACCTGGTTACTACGTTGCATGGTTGTATTGACCATTTGATTAGTACGGTCATCTGTTTGTGCATTTGTATTTGATTTTGCTTTACATACGCGTGTGTTTGTTTTTCTGGCATACAATTGCATATACGATTTGTATTAATCACCTGATTACTACGTTGCATGGTTGTATTGATCATCTGGTTAGTACTGTCGTCTGTTTGTGCATTTGTATTTGATTTCGGTTTATATACGCGTGGGTCATGTAGTTCTAAGTTTGGTGCGCACATATTTGAAAATCTCTGATCATCCTATGTCGACATTTGTTATTGTATCTGTGATAGTAATTGTTAGTTGTGTGTGTTGTTTGTGTCCCAGTCTCTGTCCTTGTCCTTGTGTTTTATAAACTTTAGAATGGTGAACCAACAAGGCGGAGTTCTGAAAAAGAGCCCTTTGGGCTGCATTTTAGCTCACTGGAAAGATATTGGGGGGCCATCTGGAGGGAATGTGAATCGTAAAACCTTGATAAAATATTGTAATCAGTGGTGGCCTTTATATAAGTTGGATGATAGCGAAAATGGCCTTTTAACGGAACTTTAGAGTATAATACTTTGTTGCAACTTATGTTATTTCTAAGACGAGAGAGAAAATGGGATGAAGTGGTTTATGCAGATATGTTTTTCACTTTGCGAAATCACCCTGAATGGCAGAAAGAATGTGGAATTAGTCTAGCGCCCCAGGACCCTATGGTTCTGGCAATAGAAGGAGAGAAAAATAGGCAGGGGAAAGAATTAAAGAGGTATTGCTCGGCGTGTAGCATTGGACAGAGGTGTTTAGAAGTTGGCCCGCAGAATGAAAGGCTGGAGGATTATTTGCCTCCGCTAGAGAGAGAAGGTGATTGGGAGGGAGATGCTGGTGCTGTCGGGGGTGAAGAATCAGAGGCACGAGTCAGGGAAGAAACTAATATCAGATTTTCTCCCATCACTGCCAGAACTCGGAGTAAAGTGGGACCTATTATACAGGCTCCACTAAGGCAGGCAGTGGGAGGACTTGTTAGAATTAAAGTGGCTTTTACTTTAGCAGACTTGGACTGCTGGTGAATTAATTATCGAGATGATCCCAAAAAGGTTGCTAAAGGATTTGAATTGATTGGTGAAAACTCAGGACCCTGATTGGGAGGATGTGGATGCAATGTTGGATGTGGTGTTTAGTGAAGTACAGGCTCTGGTTTTGGTACAGAGAATGGATTGCTTATGATATTAGGAGAAAGTTACAGAAGGTGCAAAGAACGGATGCGAGAGATTTAGAGAAATTGCTGGAGATTGCTTGGCAAGTGTATCGGAACAGAGATAGTCAGAAAGAGAGAATAATGGGTAAAACAATTGCTAATGCTACAGTGGCTGCCTTGCGCACCACAGGGGGTCAGACACCACCCTCTTGGAACTCCTCAGGAAACAACACTAAGGGAGGAGGAGCCATGAGAAGGGGTGTAAGTGCCCCACCCAAAGGAAACCAGCCCCTCTTAAGAAACCAGTGTGCTTACTGTAAAGAAATGGGGCATTGGAAAAAGGATTGCCCAAGAGTGGGCAAAGTGGTGAAAGTTGCCAACATGGGAGAAGATTGACGGGGACCAAGGGAATCTTCCCTAGCAGAGCCCTTGGTAAGAGTACAGCTGGGGAAAGAGGAAAAACCTGTAGAATTTCTAGTAGATACAGGTGCCATGTTTTCAGTATTAAATCAAAATTTATTGCCCGTAAGTAGGCAAAATGTTAATATTGTGGGAGCAACTGGACAGGTCGAGAAGGCTTTCTTTTTGAAACCCTTAAAATTCAGAATTGGGAAGAGTGTAGAGATTCACAAATTTCTCTACCTGCCTGAAGCTCCTAGACCACTTTTGGGAAGAGACTTATTAGCTGAAACAAAATTTAACAATGGAGAAATTGTTTTTAAAATACCAGAAGAAATTATACAAGAAATAAAAGACCAGGTATACCCAGGAGTATGGGCCTCGGGAATACCGGGAAAGGCTAAAAATGCAGAATTAATTGTTGTTAAACTCAGAGAGGGAGCACGACCTATTAAAGTAAAACAATATCCCTTGAAATTGGAAGACAGGCAAGGAGTGAAAAGCGTTATAGAAGAATTTATAAGATTCGGATTATTGATTGAATGCTCTTCAGAGTATAACACTTCTATTTTGCCTATCAAAAAGCATGATGGCAAAACATATTAATTGATACAAGGCCTGCGGGCAATAAATAAGATAGTTGAAGATTTACACCCAGTAGTGGCAAACCCATACACTTTATTAACTAGTTTAAAAGAAACCTATGAATGGTTCACAGTACTAGATCTGAAAGATGCATTCTTTTGCCTCACCTTGGCCTCTGAAAGCCGCAATTTATTTGCCTTTGAATGGGAAAACCCTGATTCAGGACGAAAAACCCAACTAACCTGGACAGTGTTACCTCAAGGATTTAAAAATAGCCCCATGATCTTTGAAAAGCAATCAGAGGCCTGGGAAAGACCTCCAAGAAATGGTATCCTTTTACAGTATGTGGATGAAAGAATGGACTGTGAGTTTGTTAAATTTTCTTGGACTAAGGAGTTATCGAGTCTCATTACAGAAAGCCCAGATCCTGAAGAAGGAAGTAATATACCTGGGATTCGTGATTTCTAAGGGACAGAGACAGCTCGGGAATGACCGAAAAGAAGCCATTTGCAGGACTCCAGAACTGACTACGGAAATGGAGGCTGTCGCGCATGATTGCATAGAAACCATTGAGACTGTGTATGCGAGTAGGCCTGACTTGAAGGAGGAGCCGCTAGAAGAAGCTGACCACACCTGGTATACCGATGGGAGCAGTTTTGTAAAGAATGGAGTTCGAATGGCAGGATATGCTGTGACCACCACAGACCAAGTGGTGGAAGCGAAGTCACTCCCTAAGGGCACATCTGCACAACGAGCTGAAATAGTTGCTCTAGTAAGGGCGTTAGAGCTTGCTGAAGGATTGCGAGTGAATATCTGGACAGATTCAAAATATGCCTTTGGTGTAGTTCATGCCCATGGGGCAATTTGGAAGGAGCGAGGACTTTTAACTGCTCAAGGAAATAGTCATAAAACACGCTGATATAATTTTGCGACTTTTAGATGCTGTACGGCTTCCGTCAGCTGTAGCGATTATGCACTGCAAAGGACATCAGAGAGGTAACACTGACAGGGAAGTGGGAAATAAATTGGCTGATCATAAGGCAAGGCAAGCTGCGGAACAAGGTGAGATATTAAGTCTAATTCCTGAAAAATCTTTGCCACTACCTGAGGTAGTTGAGTATGATGAAAAGGATCAGAAATTAATTACTGATTTAAAGACTGAAATTTGCCCATCAGGGTGGGCAATGTTGAAAGATAACAGAATAATAGTTCCCTTTAGAATACTATGGAAATTGATGAATCATTTAATAAATACACAATTGAGTAAAATTTGTCAGGAAACCAATTTAAGATGGGACCAAGCCCTCCCTATTGCATTACTAAGGCTCCGAGTCAAACCAAGAATTGAGTCCATTTGAAATTCTATTTGGGAGACCATTTCAAACTAGATAAATTAATCTACAACAATAACATTCTGTTAACAATTGTAAATGGACGATCCTGTCTCCTAATGTGTTTGAAATGTTTGTAGAAGTTAATGCTAGATATGTGTGTTTAGTGACTAACAATCGATCAGTAGTTGAAGAATACAACGTGACCACCCCATTCATAGGATGCCTTAAGAATATAACCCATCTAACTTGGCATGGCCAAACGTATTCGTTCTTTGCATATACAGAAGAACAAGTAGCAATGTTTTGGCATTATGAGAGCCTAAAATCAAGCCATGCAAGTTTATCTCTGAGAAAACTAAATGAGATCTTAAACCAATCTCAAGAACTTACACTAGCAGAATCTGTCATTAAAACGGTAATAACTAAAGACAAACTTGTTGGACTGTCTAGTCAAATTGAATCTGATACCGCACATCACTGGTGGGATATCTTTTCAGGATACTCACCCTCTGCAGAGAAAACTTTGAATATTTTAGTTCACCCGCTTTTGATATTGTTAGTATTTGTTATAATACTAACAGTTGTCAATTGCCTTTTGTGGTATAAGCTAAAGAAACTGGCCATAAGAGTTTGGGCTCTGCCTAAGATAATGAAATATGAAAATTTAGAAACTTTGTAAAGGAATATACAAAGTTTAAAGAAAAGGGGGTAATGAAAGGGCTAAACCTCTGACAATACCTGACTCAGATAGTTTTAGTTATCTGCTGAGACAGATATTTCGAAGAATGTGACTCCTTGTCTGGCACGATTAAAACAGACCCTGAGCAAGCTTGTTAGGCTTCCTGTGTAAAACACTGATAACATAGACTCAGGACCCCCGTGCTGAGATAAGCACTCAAGGAGCTGGTCTCGTAGCATTCCAAGGCCAAAGGACTGATGAGCTAATTCGAATGACCATAAATGGACAAAGGAAGCCCAAAAGTTCAACTAGCGGACAAGTGAAGAAGACTATTGGAGACCACCAGAGGACCCCTGAAGACCACCAAAGAGGATGACTACGCCTGCGGATTAGACATTTGCATATGTTAATGAGTTCCAAGAAATCTCATGTTTATGTAGATGAATTCCCAGAAATCATATGAATATGTATAACTTGATAGTATAAAATCTCTGGAAGTTTGCCAAATTGTTGGAGCACTCATGGTGGAACGATCCCCAGTGCTGCCCAGCGCTGTAATAAAGAATGCCTGCTTAATAGTAACTTTGTTGCTATTGAGTTTTATTTCGGGAACTTTCTGAAGACTCCGTTTCCTCTTGAGGAGAGGTTCGGACTTTGAAGAATAGTATCTGCGAGTTTTTGTATCAACGGGACGGGACGGGACGGGACGGGACGACGGGACGGGACAGGACGGGAGGGGAGGGGAGGGGAGGGGAGGGGAGGGGAGGGGAGGGGAGGGGAGGGAAGGAGAGGGGAGCTGCGGGGAGGGAGCTGCCCTGGAATTGCTCTGGGCCCCAAGGCTTTCCCAAAAATGCAGGTCTGTCTGTGCTGCCAGCCACAGCCCTGGGCAGGGGGAGCTGCGTGACGGGAGCCGCTGATTTGACTTTCTGGGCAGATGATGGAGTAGGCAGACACAGGCTGTAAGCCTGGGCTGGTCTGTACCTGCAGAGCTGTGGGCTGAGCTATTCTACCTCTGAAGGCTGGAGAGATACGGGCTATGGGCAGAGTTACTGTTTGCCAGTTACCATTTCTTTTGGGGTCCTGTGACGGTGATGGTAAGGTCGCCAGCCTGCAGCTCTGCGGCAGTTAAAACTATCACTGAAGGAGTTTTGATGGTGGATGCTGTTCTGTGTGTTTCATTTTCATTAATCATTTCATTGAGCTGGAATTATTTCTGTGCAATTAGGTGATGGGGATCTTCTTTTACTGGACTTCTGGAGCACGTCCTGACAGCCTTTGTCATGCAGAGCTTTCCCATTTGTTCCCAAGAGGAGTGATGGTCACAATGTGGAATGACTCCTGTGAGTAGTGGCTTCACCAGTAAGCTTGGATTTAGTGAATCCCCATGGACAAACATATGCAGCAGGTGCTCCATCCAAGAACTTTGATGTGCTGAAGCTCTGGACTGAATTTGGAGGGGTTTCCTCCTCCTCCTCTTCCTTTTCCTCTTCCCTGTTCTTCCTCGTTCTCCTCTCCTCCTCCTCTGGTTCTTCGTCATCGTCGTCCTTCTCCTTCTCCTTGTCCTCTTCATCTTGTTCTTCCTCCTCCTCCTCCCATTCCTCCTCCTCCGGTTCTTTTGCTTCCTTTTCTTCCTATTTCTCCTCCTGTTCTTGTTTCTCCTCGTCCCTCTCCTCCTCTATTCCTTTCTCCTCCTTTATTTCTTCCTCATCATCCTTTTTTTATTCTCCTCCTCCTTATCGTGCTCTTCCTCCTCTTCTCCACCTTCTCTTCTTTCCTCTCTTCCATCTCCTGCTCTTCTTCCTCCTCCTCTTTCTCCTCCTCATGTTCATTCTCTTCCTCCATTTCTTCCTCCTCTACCTTCTGTTCTTTGTCCTCCTCCTCTTGTGTTCCCTTCTTTTCCTTTTTATGTTCCTCCTCCTACTCCTCCTCTTCCTGCTCTTGTTTTCCTCTTCTTCTTGTTTCTCATGTTCTTTATCCTGTTCTTCCTACAGTTCTTCCTCCTCCTCTTCTTTTTCTTTTTCCTTCTTTTTGTCTTCATCCAGCTCTTCCTCCAACTCTTCTTCCTCTTCCTCGTTCTCCTTCTCTTTCTCCCTTTCTCCTCATACACCTCTGCATTTTTATCCTCTGCGTGTTCACCCTCCTCCTGTTCTTGTTCTTCATCGTCCTTCTCCTTATACCCCTCCTTCTCCTCCTCTTTCTCCAACTCCTCTTCCTCCTATTTCCTTCTGTTTTTCTTCCTCTGCTTCCTGTTATTCTGTTATCCTGTTTACCCTCCTGTTCTTGACCCTCCTCCTCCTGTTCCTTTTGTTCTTTTCCACCTTCTCCTCTTCTTCTACTTCCTCCTATTATTTCTCCTTCTCTTTCCTCCTCTTCCTCCTCCTATTCTTCACCCTCCTCCTCCTCTTCATCTTCTCCTGCCTCATATTCCTCATTTTCTTTCTCCCCCTCATCATCCTTTTCTTCCTCTTCTTCTTCCTTCTTCTCCCACTCTTCTTAAGAATTTTCTTCCTCTTATTCCTCCTCCTCCTCTTCTTCTTTCTCTTCCACCTCATCCTCCTGTCTCCCCTCCTCCTTCTTCTTCCTCCTCTTGCTCATTTCTAATCTTTCTCCTCCTCATCCTGTTCCTTTTCCTCCTCATCCTATGTTTTCCTCCTCCTTCACCTTTTTGTCCTTCTCCTTTTCCTCATCCATTTCCTTTTGTTTCTCCTCATGCTTTTCTTGCACTTTCTCCTTGGCAATTGCATCAGATTCAACAAGGCCAAGTGTCGGGTTCTGCACTTGGGTCACAACAGCCCCATGCAATGCTACAGGCTTGGGGAAGAGTGGCTGGAAAGGTGCCTGGCAGAAAAGGACCTGGGGGTGTTGGTCGACAGCTGGCTGAACATGAGCCAGCAGTGTGCCCAGGTGGCCAAGAAGGCCAACAGCATCCTGGCTTGCATCAGGAATAGTGTGGCCAGCAGGAGCAGGGAGGTGATTGTGCCCCTGTACTCGGCGCTGGTGAGGCTGCACCTGGAATCCTGTGCCCAGTTTTGGGCCCCTCCCTAGAAGAAAGACACTGAGGTGCTGGAGCGTGTCCAGAGAAGGGCAACAAAGCTGGGGAAGGGCCTAGAGAACAAGACTTAACGAGGAGCAGCTGAGGGAACTGGGGTTGTTTAGTGTGGAGAAAAGGAGGCTGAGGGGAGACCTTGTTGCTCTGAACAACTACCCAAAAGGAGGTTGTAATGAGGTGGGTCTCTCTTCCCAAGTAACAAGTGATAGGAGAAGAGGAAATGGCCTCAAGTTGTGCCAGGGGAGGTTTAGATTGGCTATTAAGAAAGATTTCTTCACCGAAAGGGTTATCAAGCATTGGAAGACGCTGCCCAGGGAAGTGGCTGAGTCACCATCCCAGGAGGTATTTAAAAGGAATGTAGAGGAGGCACTTAGGGACCTGGTTTTGTGGTGGACTTGGTAGTTTTAGGTTAACAGTTGGAGTCAAAGATCTTAAAGATCTTTGCCCACCTAAATGATTCTGATTCCATGATTCTGTGCAAAACAAAGCTTACAGAGGGTGGAAACAAGGACAGGTATCCTGGGAGAAACGTGGAAAGATTATCTGAGCGTCTAGGGACCAAGCCAGGAAAGCCAAAGCTCAGACAGAATTGAATCTGGGCAGGGATGTCAAAGATAGGCAGAAGAGCTTCTTAAGTATGCAGGGGACAAAAAGCAGCCTAGGGAAATTGTGGGTCCCTTGCTCAGCAAGACAGGGGACCTGGTTCCACAGACGTGCAAAAAGCGGAGGTACTGAATGCCTTCTCTGGCTCAGCCTTTACTAGCAAGAGCAGCCTTCAGGAGTGCCAGGTCCCAGAGAGCGGGTGAAAAGGCGGGAGCAAGGAAGAGGGACCCTTGGTGGAAGAGGATCAGGTCAGGGCATACTTGTGAAACAGCGTAACAATGATGTATATGTCTACAGTGGTGTTATCTACAGATACAGAGTGGCAAAGGGTTCTCGTACAAAGGCATCCATGTCCAACATATATGAGTATTGTTTCAGGGGTATTATCAGGATGTATTTCAAAATGACAAACACTTTGTTCAGTGTCAAGAGACATGTCTTGGGCCTTCATGGTGTTACTTTCACAAATAAATCCCTGTTGTTCCATCCAACACATGTATCAACATCAATAGTTTGCCATTTATTCCCATTTTGTTGGGCCCATACTCTATGTTTTAATGGATGGAGTCCAGTTCCATTCTGGTTTAACCCCAGCGCAATGATTGGGTAGCTATATGGTGTGTACTGAAGCATTGCGCATTGTTAATACAAAAGCTGTGGCTTTACTGTCAGTAGGGTTATAGGTAAAATTGATTAGACACCACCAGGATTGGAAGTCTCTTTCGAATTGAGTTGCATTATCCCAGATTACCTTTCAAATTTCAGTGGGCACGGTGCCCTCATCGCCTTCTCTTACAATGGTTGTTACAGCCGATTGTATCCACCATTTGTGCTGCTGGAACAACTGCCCTTCATTCTCCTACTTGTGCACTGCCTTCACCTTCTTCTATTGCTTGTTTGCCAGTGGTAATTTCTAATGCAGCAGCCTTATCTTGCCATTTCCCATTTACTCTTTTTGCTGAGGCATCAGTAAACCAAACATTTTCTGTTGGTGTTCCCTTTCCTAAGAGTGAGTAAAGTGGGCGAGCAATGATGGAAACTCCAGGTACATGTTTTCCCCAGTATCCTAAAGTACCCGTAAGCTGTTGTAATTCTTTCCTAGATTGGGGCATCTGTGACTGTTCTATTATATTTAGGGTGTCTGGTGGGATTGTCACACTACCTGCAATCCACCAAGAACCCCAAAACTTGACCTCTCTGCTTGGTTTCTGACACTTCTGAGGTGGGATTGCAACTTCTGCTTTATGTAGCGCTTGCCCTGCTGCTGCTGCTGCTTCCCCTACCTCCTCAGGGGAATGTCCTCTGATCAGAATATCATCTATATATTGGTATAGTTTCACGTTGTGAGGAAGTGTGACTGTTTGCAACAGTTCAGCAAGCGCAGCATGAGCAAGTGTAGGTGAGCGTTTATATCCCCGTGGGAGTCTGTTAAAGGTATATTGTATAGCTTCCCAGGTAAAAGCAAATCTGTCTTTCTCCTCCTCCTGCAAGGGGCCCATAAAGAACATCCCTTTCACATCTAGCGCTGCCATGCATGGGTGTGCAGCTGCCTGTAGTGTGGCTGTTAAGGTTGCAATATTGGGGACTGCAGCCGTTAGTGGAGCTGTGTTGGCATTTAGACGCCTATAATCAATTGTCAGACGCCATCTCCCATCCAGCTTTCAGACTGGCCAGCCTGGTGAATTGTGTGGGGAGTGGGTTCTGGAGATAATTTGTCATTTTTCTAAATCACCTGTGACTTTAGAAATTCCATTTCGTGCTGCAGCAGAAATTGGGTATTGTGGTACGTTAGTAGCTTTTGAATTAGGGAGTGCAGGGGCTGCGCAGAGTAAACCCACTGTAGCCTCCTGATCTTTATCGGGGTTAGGATTAATATTTGAACCAAAGCACCACATCCCACCGTCTGGGAGGCGCCATGTTCGGCCATTCAAAACATCAAAGCCCAAAATACTTCCATTATGATTTTTCACTGCAAAATGGGTAGACAGCATGCGTTTTTCTCCCCGGAGCCATAAATTAACCTTTGCAGTTTGACAAATTGCTCCGTTCACGCCAGTAATTTTAACTCTTTGCCATCTGGGTCATATACTCAGCTTCTCAGCATCCTGTTGTGTCAATATTGAAATTTGTGAACCGGTGTCTATTAGGAATTTGATGAATTCTTTTTGAGGACCAACTGGGATTAAAATATATAGGCCATTATTATCTATCCATTGATAGGAGACCACTTGGATAGGAGACCGTGACCTCTCCTACCCAAGTGGGTTTGCTGCTGGAAGAAACCAGACCAAACTGGCTGAAAGCAGCAAAGTTGCAACAAAATTATGTAAACTCAGCTAAGAAATGTGCATTAAGTGCCCTTGCACAGAGGGTTCACGTGTACAAATATTCAAAAGTGAATGGTAACAGACAATATCATGGCCAAAGCCAATAGGTTATGTAAATTGTAAAAATGAGTATATGAATAGTCTTAAGATTTCACACAAGGAATCAAGAAATGTAACACGGTGACCTCCTCATGCTCCCAGCTGAGAGCACCTTTACTGCTAACAACAGAAAGGGGTTTTAGCTAGCGCGTGCTTCTGCTGCCTTTTTTCCCAGTGCCTGTGCATGAACTAGAAGAAAAGAAAAAGGCAAGCAAATCCCTTTTGGTAACAAGAGCGGCAGATGTGGGACCTGTGGCTGAGCTGGGGAACAGGGAGCACCCCTGGAGCAGCCTTGGGGCTTGCTGCCAAGCTGGGAGAGCTGCCTGCAAATCAGCTCTCCCAGCAGGACATTGCCCAGGAGTTACTGTGAGTCTTACTCTTGTCCTTCAGGAACGCTGTTCCACACCAAGCACACCCAGAGCTGAGCCTGTGCAAGGAGAAGCCTTCTCCAGGAGAAGCACAGCTGGGGCTGATGGTGACAGTTCCCAGCAGCTGTCCAGGTCAGAGAGATGCAGGTAAGATGCCCTGGAGGAGACAGCGACCGCTTGGCAGTTCTCTTGCAGGAACAGGGTTGAAGAGCAGGAGGGAGCCAGGGCAAAAGGGCCTCTGAGGTCAAAAAGTGCATCAAACAGCCAGAGCGCAAAGCAGAGGGAGAAGAGAAATAGGTGCAGGGGACATGGCTGGGACAGTGCTTTCAAGGTAACATCTGCCACAGAAGCACAGTAACAGTGAAAGGCATTGGGAGGTCATGGAGTGAGTGAGAAAAGGGCCTGGCAGAGAAGAGCCCGGAGAGACAGGAGACAAGATAGAGACGGAGGGGAAGAAGAGGGCGTGTGGAAAGTGAGGATGTTCATCCTGTGCAGGTCCTTGGGAAGACACTGGTGGCAGAGCAGCTGCTGCGGAAGGAGCAGGAACCTGGCTTCTGCTGCAGGTACTTGTGATGTCACCTGCTGCCGAGCAACCGCTAGGGCAGGAGTTTTTAAATGACTTGTGCAGATGCTGGCGATATCACTTGTGACTGAGCAGCAGACAGCTAGGAAAAGATGCATCGCCTGCTTAGGTGTCTGTGATGTCACTCGTGGCCAGAACCAGCCTGTTGCTGTTTCAGGTGCTTGTGATGTTACTGGTGGCTGAGGAGCTGATAGGGCAGGAGTTTCTGTGTGATTCGTGAAGGTGGTTTTTGATGTTGTATGTGCCTGAGAAGATGATAGGGCAGGCATAGAGAACAGCTTTATGCAGGTGCAATATGCATAGCTAAATAAAGAGAACAAATTCCCTTGGTAATTCTGTGCTAAGGTGTCCTTGCCTCTCTCCTAGGCCAGCAAAGAACTGACTTTTACACAGGTCACCCGAGGATGACTGCTGCCAGGAAAGATCCCTGTGCTTGACTGCTCACCTGGACCCTGTTCCTGCTCACATCCCCATTCCCAATGCCTCTCTCGCTGGATTCGATTTCTAGAGGTCATGGTAGTCCC
Organism: Pelecanus crispus; assembly: GCF_030463565.1. Lineage (NCBI taxonomy): Eukaryota > Metazoa > Chordata > Aves > Pelecaniformes > Pelecanidae > Pelecanus > Pelecanus crispus. The sequence goes on along the minus strand of NC_134667.1, from coordinate 13,322 downwards.
AAGCACTGGCATTTGGAGATGAAAGCCGATGCTGATGGAGAAGCACTTTCGCGCCTTTTGCAGTGAGTCATGGCAGGCTTGGGAGCTAGGTGGTTTATACTTTGTGCGAGGAGAAATGCCTACACATTTCTGCCTTGGTTATGCCTCAGAAACTGATTTCATATGTAGAACGCCTTGCGACAGGCTTGGAAAGAGGCCAGAAGGCGTATGAACTGTAGCTCTTGTGGGACACTGCAGAAGCATCTTCAGCGTGAAGCGTTGTCTTTTTTACTCAGACTCCACTGCCCAGGTTTGCCAGGAAACCAGCTTCTTCACCAAAACAAGGAGTAAAAAGAGTGGAAACCCATCGTCTTAACAAGATGACCCTGTTGGAGGGACTGTCAGTGGCAATGCTTGTAATGCCTTGGTTTCCTTGTGTCTCTTGCACCAGATGTCACACCTGGGAGAAGACAACGTGAATCACACGCAGGTGACCTGAGCCTCTAATTGAGCAGCACTGGAGATGCTTTGTTCCTGGGCATTTTTTTCCCTGAGATCTCTACATGCTAATTTAATATGCTCAGCAGGTGTAGAAAGCTTCCACCCTTCTGGATCACAAGGGTGCTTTCATAAAGGAAGTCTCGAGTTACACAATTTCAAAAACACCCTGAACCCCTCTGTTCTTTCTTGCATGGTCAAACACTCTACAGAAATCAGAAGCACCACTCAGGACTGGGTCTGGTTATGATGGCAATTTTATTGTTTTGATCGCCTGAAACACCTGGCAAGAGTGAGGCAACATTTGCTGGTGACGCTGCAAACATTGCTTACTTCTGCGTGCTCCTCTCCAGAGTTCTCTTTGGATTTCTCTTTCTTCTTGCATTTCTTGCATTTCTTTCTCGATTCCGGATCACCAGAATGCTCGCTTCTGACTTTTGCCGCTTACTTTCGGGCACACGTTCACCCCGCTCTGCACAGGACAGTTTCCTCTTTCTGCATCTTTGTTTTTCATTTGCCTGGCAAGAGCCTGCAGACTCTGGGTGAACTGGCACCGGTGGGAGCACACGCTGTTCAAGTGAGGATTTCCCTGGCTGCTGCTCACCTACCGAAGCAGAATGCGAGTCTGCTCTGTGGTCACATGAGCCGTGCACAGCTTCCCCTCCTGAGCTTCTGCCATTCTCAGGGCTGTTCTTCTCCCTGTGGGAAGAGCAGCACAGGTTCCCAGTGCCGCGCACCAGCTGATGGCGAGCGTGCTTCTGTATTTCTGCACGGCAAGCGTGCCTCCACCTGGGAGGCAGACAGTCTGGTTGGCTTCTGTTCAGCTTCTTCCCCTGCTTGGTGTCAGAGCGCGCTCTCTTCCCGCTGCAGTGCTGAGGGGGAGTTCCTGCAGAGTCCTGCATTTTTCTCTTCCCTTGGATCCTCTGCCTGTTTTGTCTGCGTTTGTGATTCCTCAGTGCTACGGTGCCTCCAGAAAATGGACTCTTCAGCACCTGACCCAGCTTTGCCACGGAAATGCTCTTTGTCTCCTGGCATTCAGTGCCTGCTCCAGGGATCAAATCATGGTGCCTGGAGAAACAACGGTGATCTTAGTCTAGGGCTGTTGTTGCAGCCTCCTCGTGGCTTCAGTCTCATCCTGTCATTTTCCGGCAGCACTTGATAAGGCACGCAGAAGACTGAACGAGAACTAGAAGCTGGAAATTAGATCATGGTCTTCCAGCCATGTCTGTCCCTTTACAAGCACTAACTCATCTTTGTGCCCTCTCAGACCTCCCTTTCACCTCTTGTCACAGCTAGTCAGTCTCAGAGAACACACAGCCAGCAAGTTGCACAAGCACAACAGTTTAGTGCCAGACAAGGAGGGAGAAGAAAGGAGCAGGCGAAGTGCAGAACAGAGAGAACTGAACGAGACAAACAGTCATTCTTTCCCAGGACAGAAAGCAAAACCCACTGGAGGAGAACAACAACAACAACAAGAACAGTAACAGGAGCGTGAGTGTATTCTGAGCACCCCTTCATGCCTGTTATTACCTGGCATAGAAGAGTAAATATGCACGCTGGCGGAGAACCGCCTTGATGTCACAAAGACCTACAGAGTCATCATTCATCTTGTACCACCGTCCATTGCTGGCCTGCAAAGAAAGGCAACGCTCCCTTCAGATGAACTGCAGGGGTTTTAAAACAAAACCACAGACAGAACACCACTGCAGGACACAATACACCAACGCAAATCACAGAGCTGACTTTTACCTTCATGAAGCAGTAATAGTGTCCTGCCTGACAGCCAGAACCTTCGTGTACCAGGACGGCATACAAGGAATAGAGGAGCGGTTCTCCACCCGCCTGAGACATGTATGCGCCAAGGTCCAAATATTCTGGATACTTCACAACCTAAAGGTACACCAAAAAGACTCACAAATTATCCTGAGAGTCTTTAGGAAGCAGCCTGAGAAAACTTTGTCACCAACCACAGGCTAGAGGTATAGAAATAGATCTTCTGGGTTCATCAAAACCAGGTGTTGCCATTTCATCACTGAAGTGGCAGAAAACCATTCTCAGCCAAACCAGCTCTTCACGAGCACAATAGGTGCTTATCTTCACATTGGAACTTCCCTCTTACCACAAGGGAAAGAGCGAGGCATAGCTATTGCACTGATTTTCCTTAGATGGCTGCACTCAATAGCTGTCGTGCAAACACGAACAACTTCCAAAAAAGGATTCTCCCTCAGGAAAGGTCTCCTTCCAAGCAGACAAAGTTGCAGTGCACTTGTAAACATACCTTGCTAATCTTTCTGCCAGAGAAAGCATCAAATCTCTTCAGGCACACTGTCAGGACATTGGAGGAACGATGTATTGTAAGGCTCTTGGACGCAGTGGCCAGCTGTTCACACCTTGAAACAAGCACAGACCCAACTGTTGCAGCCTGTCTTCTCCCCACTCTGCCCCCCATCCATGGATGGTTGAGTTAAGGCTTGTTTTGCTCAACTATCGTATGCACGTGTTTGCATTCTACACCCCTTCAGTCCGCACGTTCTCAGTGAAGGTAGCTTTGGTCTAGGCTGGCTCCCTTTGGAGAGCAGCAGCCCGCAGTCTACAAGACAAGAACTAGGCTTGACAGCATTCAGAGAGCCAGTGGGGGCTGCTACTGCTCCGAGGACTGAGGTCTCCTGGACAGAGATGCAAGCATCCAAAAAGCCTTGGAAATGAAACTGTTGATTGCTTTCTTGAAGACGCTGCTGTTGCCAAATGCCTGTCCAGAGCTCCTCCTTGCTTCAGCTCACCACTGCCCACGGGACGTGTCTTTTCCCTTCTGGCCATAGGGGTAGTTCAGTGGGCAGCTTCATAGCTAGGAAGGTTGACCACTTCCAGGGCAGACAATGCCAGGAATCAAATTCTCATCAGAGCTTTCCAAATATTCAGGCAGAAGGGAAAGAAATTACCTGTCTTAGAAACAAATGCATTATTTTCCAAGTTCCAGGTTTTTCAGGTGGATTAGTTGTATGGGGAAGAAAAAGAAAAGAAAAAAACCCCAGCTGTCTCATGACTGGGTTTCTCAATTAAGTCAAAACAGAACTAGTGCTTTGAGACATGCTATCCCGTAACCCAGTATCTGCTGGGAAGATGTCATTAGTAATAATCTTACTTGCTGCATTTGTAGCCATTTTCACCATGCAGCTGCTCAGGTTTGACAAAGTCTTCCAGAGCTCCAGTGACAGAGGATGCTGCCTGGATGAGAAAGAAAGGAGAGCACTAAGCTCCTGGAAATTCAAAATCCCAAGACATAGCTACCCGTGTAGTACCAGCGTTGTCCCAAGAAGCAGCTACCCCTGGGTGGTACCAGAGTTGTCCATGGTACAGGTCAAAAATAACACAAGCAATCGACCCCATCCATCCAGCAATCTGACACGTATTGAGGGAGTCTGAAGCAGGGTGGTATGACAGTGTCATCATGGCTGTAGGTACCATCCTTACTCTTTGCTCAGCTGACACCCAGCACCCAGCACAGGGAGACCATTTACAGGGCTTCCCCAGAAGGAGCACACAAGTCCAGTTCCCTCCCCATCCACCACCAAGCTCTTGTGAGGTCACAGCCCACAGGTTGAAGTCAGCAGAGTTCACTGGAGATAAAATAGCCCCCTGCGGGGACCTGGAAACATTTTGCACCACAATTTCCAAACTTCTTTACCTTGATATCCAAAGGAATATCAAGGAATGCCTCGTAGGTGTCGGAAACGGCTTTGCAACTCAAGCACGTTACTGGAAGGCAAAGAGAAATGCTTATCAGGCTGGGAAGGAGACTGACTCTGCCCATTTCACCGACCAACACATACCACTTTAGACACACGGGACATACTGCTGCATACTAGAATACTGCATACTCTGTTTACCACAAACAGAGAGCGAGCCACAGAACATTCTAAGAACAGTAATATTTTTAAAAAGTACCTCTTGATCTCAGAAAGCCCCCAAATATTTGCTGGACGATGGTAGTTCCTTGAGAAGAGCTGTCCAAGCTGGAAACAAATGGTAAGGCAGAGAGTTATCTCTTCCAAGAGTTTTCTTGGTTGGAAAACCCTGGGCGCAGGGTTTCCTTGGTGGGAGTACATCAAGGAGTCCAAAGGGCTCAGGAACATTGAAAAGGTAATTTGCTTGTGCTTACTGGTTGCTTCCACTCAGGCAAGCTCTCTGCATGGCATCAACAGTATAGCATAAAAACTCGTGGGCATCTTCCTGCACGCCAAGCTCAAAGTGTTCTCCTATTCCTAAGAAAGAAGAAGTTACTAGTTCTGTCCTACAAGAAGGGAAGGAACCATGTCAAAGCACCTGAAATGACTTACGTGTGAGGACACTGGCGACAGCCCTCGGCTGGATGGCACTGGCTGAGGAATGCAGGACCTTGTGAACATGCGCTTCCATTATGCACATCATGCAGAAGCCTTGCTGACAACCTGAAGAGGGTGGGCCGGAGGGAGGGAAGCAAGCTTCTCAGGTTAACAAAATAGCCATAGCACTGGGAAACCTAATGACGTTATAAGGACAGTCTCCACTCCTCCCAAAGTGCCAATGTCCCAACAAGCCCCGGACATTTTAGCGCATAGAAAGCTTTCTTCAGAGTGGTGCTTAATGGACAGAAGTTTTCTGTGCAATAAGCACAGAGGGTTTAACTTGCAGGGCTAGGGTCCGAGACCTGGGGCTAGAAAGTGGTGCCTTTCTGAAGATGAAAACACCTAGATAGGACAAGAGGCTTCTAGGGTTGAGTGTGCAAAGAACACCAAGTTGGGGGGCTGACAAAGAAGGGCTGCTTTTCTCCTAAATGAAATTCCAGATTGTGAGAATCCTTGGGAAGTGCCCAACAGATTTACAAGGAGCTGTTCCTAAAAGTCCTCACATGACTGGCTGTGCTCACGAGAGAGCAGGTAGTTGGTGACAGGGGGCGTGTACGTCAGGCACTGCAGGACGGAGTTGAGGAAGCACGTATTGCCCAGGTTGTAGAGTCCTGCTCCAGCTCTCTGTCGTTGCGGCCAGGCCATGCAAATCTTCTCCAGGGGAAAGAGGACCCTTTGTGTGGGAGCCGTTCCCTCGGCAAGGACTGCAGGGAAATGGTATTTGAAAAGAGATGAGTTGATACTGTTGCACAATCGCATATTTAAAAAGCCGAGTTCTGTACAGAAGCTCCCAGGAAAAGCAGCTCTAACCTCCAACACAGAAACATTGGGGGAAGCCTAACACTGCCACTGACAATTACTGGTCAAGAAACCGTTTTGGAAAATAGTCTGTTCCCCTGCTTACTTTGCTGAAAGTCCAACAAACCCCCACTCTGCTTTCTGTGCCTCGGGCTATCTTCCTTTCCCTCTAGAGCCTTGCATTGGATTATCAGGTCAAGTCTTCCCTTTTCCTGATTGTAATTTGACGCAAACAAGCAAGTACCTAGCAGAGAAGGTAACCCTACTCATGTCAGATCTTTCTACGAGCAATGTCATCTTTCCAAGTCTTGTACAGAGTGGCAGAGGAGTGATAAAATACATTTTCCTGTGTCTAATCGAAAACACCTGGGTAAGTCTGGCTGCTACCAGGAAACACCCCAGAATTCATGCTAGGTTGTCAGCCCATCAACACCGAGGGAAGGAGCACCAGCCACATCTGTTGCCTTCGGGGATTCACAAAGTCCAAGGCTGCTGGTGAAGCCGTTACTCACAGGAGTCATTCCCCATTGCAGCCATCGGTCCTCTCAGGAACAGAGGGGAAAGCTTGGGATGACAAAGGATGTCAGGACGTGCTCCAGAAGGAGAAGGTCAATGCCAGTCCTATCACCTGATTGCAAAGAAATAATTGTAGCTCAACAAAATGATTAGAAAACCACCAAACTAAACCCACGGAAGAGCATCTGCCATCAGCAGTGTTTCAGTGGTACTTGTAAGTGCTGCAGAGCTGCAGGCTGATGGCCCTCCTGTCCCTGTCCCCGGACTCCAATTGACAGCAATTACCCAGGCCCTCTGGAAAGACTGCATTGCGCGTCACCTTCTCTGAAGAGGACCTGCTGCTTACCCATTGCTAGCGTTAGCACCAGAGCCGTCTGGCTCTCCAGCCCACGCTTGCCCACCCTGTATGCAGGAGTGACCTGCTTTAGGCCGCTACTTTAACGGCTGTCTTTGCTGTGCTCCTTTTCCATCTCCCTTCCTACTGCATCAGTCAGGGTGGGCTTCTTGTCATTCTAGGCTGAGCCCAATGCCTCCGACTACACTGCCACCCCCTACTTACCTATCCTAGCATACGGTAAAGAAATAAGAATTAGCAAATAGGAACTCTACCCATAGCCCTGGCCAGCCTAGAAAGGTGTAATAGCTCAGCCTAGAGCTCAGAAGGTATAGACCAGCCTATACTTTTATCCCGTATCTACCTACTCTATGATCTGTCCTGAAAGGCAAATCATAATTACCTTTGAAAGAGGATGGAAGTTGAGGAGAAGTGGGCAGGAAACAAGAAATGGTTGGAAAAAAGTAGGCACGCAAGTAGCGAAGGAATGAGCCAAGTTATCCCGAAGGCCAGCTCAGCCCAACTAGCTTTCGCTGGCCAGCTGCTCAGGATGCCAAGCCCTGGCCAGGTGAGGTCACAAGCGCCAGGCGGGTGCCGCATCACCGACCCTTTGTGACATGGGGCTGCACCAGGGCGTCTGCCACGGCCCGGGCGCCTCCGGCAGCCGCTGGCCTTCCCCATGCACTGCTGGCGAAGGGCTGTTCGTCCATCGGCAGAGCTCCCACCTTTTCCCCGAGCCGCACCAGCCGGATGAATGCAAACCTGGCCAGGGCTGTAAGTGTGCCTGCTCACAGCTTTGGCCGGCACGTTCCGGTTGCTGAGGGTTTCTTTTCCACTCTTCCTAGGTACAGGACTTTGTCCATGGGACTCGTGTAGCAAAGCACCTGGGCTCTTACAGGTTCCTTTGCAATGAATTGTATCTGCCCCCCAAGATGCAGCCACAGGCTGACTCTGAAGTAGCGCTACCGAAGAAACCCCTTCAGCAGCTGCCCTGGGTTGACCTTGGCTGGCTCCAGGCCCCCAGCCGGCTGCTCTCTCACCCTGCAGCTCTGAAAAATATTCGTGGACAGCTCTTTAGCATCAGGTTTAACTCCTTGACTCGCTGGGAGGGCAGTGAGCATTGCTCCTGTCCCAACATGGCAGCTGGTTGTTATTCCTGCCCCACTTGACCTGGCTGCTTTGGCCCTCGCCCCACTGGCGTCATCTGGTTTTCGCCAGCCCTGCTTGGGGCAGTTAGCTGTGCTCCTGCTCAGCTCAGGGCAGTTAGCTTTGCCCTTGCTCCACTCGGGGAGGCTTTTCTCTTTCTGTATTTTGCTTGAGGCATCCCGTTTGCCTACAGCCTTGCTCGCGGGGCTTGCTTTCATCAGGTCCCTCTCAGGACTGCTGGGTTTTTCCCCTCTTTTGCTTGTGGAGGCTCATTTTGCCCCTTCCCCACACAGGGTGACTGGATGTACTCTGGCCCTGCTCAGGTGGCCTTTTGTGCTCCTGCCCAAATTGGGGTGGCTAGTTTTGCCCCTGTCCTGTATGGGGCATTTGGTTTTGTCCCTGTCCGGCTCAGGGCATCTCTTTGTGCCCCTGGCCCCCCATGGGGCATGCCGTTCTACCCGTCCCTGCCCCACTTGGAGCAGTTATTTTTGCCCCTGCCCAGCTGGGGTTTGCCCCAGCCTTTGCATGCCCCACAGTCCCTCCTGTCCCGGCACCTCTCATTTCTCCTGACTAGGTGTCTTGGTTTTGTCTGGGCCAGAGTTGGTTTTCTCCCTAGTAGCTGGTGTGGTGCTGTGGTTTGGATTTAGCATGAGAATAATGTTGATA